>NW_027531875.1:945530-1005576 GCF_008692635.1 Crocuta crocuta | reverse complement strand
ACTCCCTCTCTCTCTGACCCTCCCCTGCTCACGCTGTCTCTCTCTCTCTCCTAGAAATAAATAAAACATTAAAATAAATAAATAAATAAAACCCAGATAGTTCTCTTACCCATGACTCAAACCCAGTGTTTGGCATTAGGAGTAGGTACTTTACCAAGTTCTGGGCTGTGTTAAGGTAGCACTGTGGAGCTGTGGAGCAAGGATTTTGTCCCTCCCTGAGGTTATATTCATAGTCCAGTAACTCTGGGGGGCTTCTCATGGTCATGGGCTGGTCTCATTGCTGAGACTAAGGGGCAAGGTCATGGAGTGACGTAAGGAAAACCCTAGGTGGCATCATGTGATCTCTGATCTTTTAGGGCTACTCGGGGTCAGAATGACCCAAGAATGAATGATCATCTCAGGCATGTGGGATCCTAAAATTGGGACAGGGGAAGGCAGACATTCTAGTTTTATTTTTAACTGTCGATTCTCCATGGCAGTGAGACGGAAAACTTTGGAAAGACAAATGGTCCGCAGAGCATTTCTTTTCGTCTGTGGGATGTATTACATAAAAGTGGATTTGCTCTCTGGGTTTTTTCCTTAGAGAGACTTGTGCCTCTGGAAATACAAATAGTTGTTCATCAGTATGGAAACTCTGGCTAGATGAGTAACTGGAATAAACCCAGTTCATTTTCTCATCATCAGGAGAATGAAGAAATAAATTATGGTATGAATCATACATTGGAATATTAGATAGCAGTCAAATGAATGCACTGCAAATACATAGGTAATCTTAACAATATGATTGTGAATGAAAACTGTCCCCAAAGATTATAAATAGCATGGTAGCCTGTTGTGAAAGTGAAAGATCAACAAGACAGAAAACAAAAAAGAATCTGCTTTTTCGGAATACTTATAGATGTGATTATTCTTTGTAAAAATGAAAGGAAGGAAATGGTGAAGAGGGTATAGGATGAGGAGGTAGATACAAGTTAGTGTGGATGCTCTAGTTTTTGTGATGGATGGTGGTTTTGTCATTGATTACTATATTAAATATAAAGAAAATAAAAATAAAAACAAATACAATAAATAAATACTAAATAAATAAACATAAACACTAGTTCATATAAACCAGTCAGCAAAGAAATAAAATAAAGATGATGAGAGTGTGTCAAGAACCTAGAAGTCTGATTAATCCAATTCTCTGCATCTGCGACTCATTTTTAAAAGAGGAGGAGGGAGTGAGGAAATAGATTTTTACGTTGCAAAGAAAATAATGAAATGTCACTCTCTAGGCCCATGCTTGGTTCCCACACAGCACTGTGGCCTGAAGGCTTCACCTTTTTCTCCCATCTCTCATGTCATTTGGTCCATTTGGTTCTTTATAAATGAAAAACTAAGGTAGGAAAAACATATGGTTCCTCTTCTCTGATATCTATGTCTCAAAGAAAGGTAACATGTCTACATTTTTTTCTCAGAGAAGCAAAGGTAGGAATTTTAGAAAATGAAAAAGACCATGTCCAGTACGAGAAACTGGCCGCCGGACCCAAATTTTGGAGCCTGTGACTTACAAGGATGTTAAACAAATGTGCCTCCGAATTGCCTTTATTGCCTCATTTCCTTGCTATTGCTTTTCCTCCAGTGTTATTCCCTCAGATGCTGTTCCCTTTGCCCTGCACGACTGTCTCCACAGCTCGCCGTGCTACAGGCTTGAAGGGTCATGAGGAATTTTGAAAGCTAGCTGGTTCAGTGAGCCTTTTCCATGGAATCTTAATCTTTCCAGCAGGAAATAGTATTTCCCTTTGTTGACCTCTTTTAGAACCTAAGTTAAGCTGCCTCCTAAGGCATTTGCCTTTTTCTGAAGCAGGATCAGTGACTCAGCCTGACGTTTCCTAGGTGTACCAAGAGCTGGGGGCCTTCAAATAGGAACTAATGACATCTCACACTTGGGAAGATGTTGTCTCCCCCCATGCGTGCGACCCACACCTTCTAGGAGAAGGTTGACTCTTGTGTCGTGTGCTTCAGGCTCTCACGTGAAATTGGAGAGTTCAGTCGATACAGCCCAGATCTGAGGATTCACTCATTGATTTATAATCTAAATGGAGGAGGAAGAATCCTTACTGTTCTCCATCAGAACCATCTTCCATTTGTTTATTTTCATGCTCATTTTGATTTGCTACTCACACCTCACCTGAGAGCCTCACCTCACTCCCGGTTCCTGCTCCAAGTCCTTTCCCCTGATTTTGGTCTTACGTGGTGTTGGGATCTAGATGTAGCTCAGTAATCATAAGAAGAAAAATAAAAATAACGGCAGTATTTTAAGGTGTTTGCTGAATGCCAGGCACTACTTTTTCATATATTTACTTATCTAATCTTTTCAACAACTCTATGAGATAGATGCTATTACCTTTTTCCTTTCAGAGATGAAATTGAGGCACAGAGAGACTACATGCCTGTGCCAAGGTCACACAGCTAGTAACGGTAGCTACTAAACCGTATCACCTCATAAACAGCAGAGAGAAACAACTGCACAGAGATTGAAAATGCAAGAGAGAAATGGAGAAGGGGATACATCATTCACAAACCAACGGGAAAGGACATTAAGATGTTAGAAGTGGAGCATGACTAGGGCTGACAAGGTCCAGTGACGTAACTCTCTGGCAGACTGTTTCAGTGCAGGGAAGAGGAAGTTCAGTGCTGCCGAGAAAGTCAAGGGAGTGTGCTGAGATCCAGAGGCAACTTCAGTGTAGATGTGGGTTGTGGCACCCCTGGGGGTGGGGCCCCTGTCACAGGAGGGCGGGGCCTGCAGAACAGGAGCTATATGGTGTGACCTGGAGGCTGTCTGTCATCCGGGGTGGCAAGAATAAAGGCAGGCAGTCAAGGCTGTTAGACTTTAGAGTCTTTTTTTAAAAATTAATGTTTATTTTTTATTTTGAGAGACAGAGTGTGAGTGGGGTAGGGGAAGAAAGAGAGGGAGACGGAATCTGAAGCAGGCTCCAGGCTCTGAGCTGTCACACAGAGCCCCACGCGGGGCTCGAACTCACAAACTGTGAGATCATGATCTGAGCTGAAGTTGAAAGCTTAACCGACTGAGCCACCCAGGCGCCCCTAGATCTCAGAGTCAATTAGGAAAACGGTGCTGGCTTATGACAGAAGTGAAGTTAAAAAAAAAAAAAAAAAAAGAACAAAATGAAACACCGTGTTGTTTTTGAATGTTGTTGCAGGCACTGCCATGAGTAGTGAATTATGTCATCTCCTAGCAAGTGGGTGTTTTTATTCCATTCATGGTCTTGAATTGCTTGCAGACACCACCAGTTCACTGAGAGTAGAAAATGAGGTGACTTCACAAAAGACCCATCCGTCCTCTCCCTTTCGCTTACATTCTGGACTTAAAGTCCCAGACTTAGCCTAGCCCTAGTGCTGACTTTTGTCAGTCCGCATTTCTCTAGCCCAGGCCTCATCACCTCCTCCCTCCCCTGGTACCTCCCTCGGCAGTGACACCGGTACCCTGCTCCCACCCAGCCACCTCCAGGTTGCTTTTCCCTGATTTAGGTTTTCCTGCCAGACACGGAGGGTAGGCACTTCATTTGGTAAACACTGGATAAACACTTCTCCTTAAATAGAAGCAGCAGGCTCTCCAACTAGCTTATTTAAAGAGGCAGAAAGTCTGTTCAGTTCTGTGAATTTGATAAGAAATTAAAGATAAGGAACATGCAAGAGTCTGGAAAATTCTTCAGGGAGGATTTGCTTTCGTTATTACCAGGCTCGCAAAATAATCAATTAGGATGAAGTTCAGGGCCTCATTGGATGTAACCCTTCCCAGACCTGTTCAGCATATGGCAGTGGGAGATGGCTGCCCCTGAGCCCACCTGCCGAAGGGGTTTTGTCCAATGCTGCTGATTCAGCGTGGAAGACGATGTGTTGCCTGTGTAGTTCATTTGGTGCCATACAGCGTGCTAGCCTTGGACACATTGGCCACACTGAAGGCAGCAAATTAGAGCTGATGGGATAACCCAGATGGAGAATTTGCTAGATTGCGAAGTTATTCTCTCTGCTGAATGGTATTTGACGCCCCCAGCACTAAACTGGTCAGTCTTTCCTCTTTCAAACTGAATTATGAAGACTCCGAATCATGGACCAACTACTAACTATCCCACTAGGTTTGCAAACCAACATGTGTACACATGAGTTCGGCTGGACCTGGGCCAGTTTTCGAATGTGTGCCTTCTCTATGTCCCTGTCTCCGCTTCCAACCCTCTGATGGCTTTAGCCCAGGAAGGTGCTTCTGGAGAGCTGTGAGGGCTCAAGCTGCTCTGGAAGTTAGACTCTTCTCTTCTGGGCACTTTGTCTTTGAACCGACTCCTCTTGTTGGCAGCTGGTCCTCCTTGACTTCTGCTCACTTACCTTCAACTTCCCATTGAAGAAAGTCTTTTCAGTCTGACTGCACCTGGAGAGAGAGTCCGTGTGCTCTTTGTTTTTGGAGCTCCGCTCAGTGTGGTCTGTCAGCACTGGCTGCACAGTCAGCTGAGATTTATTGAAAATGCAGATTCCTGGATTCCCCCCAGACCTTCTGAACTAGATTACCCAGAAACCTGCACTATTATTCAACTTTCCAATGATCTTTAGGCACAGTAAGGTTTAGGAATCATTGCATTATTAATAACAGTTATAAAATTAATATTTATGAGCCTGTCAAGCATGTCCCGTGCATTTCACTTTTCATTTTTTTTTAACTTCACAACAACCCTCCAAGATAGGAACTGCTATCCACCTAGAGCAGGGCCTGCCTGACACATAATACATGGCAGATGCTCAATAAATTTTTCTTAAATTAATTAATCTTCATATATATATATACATATACACACATACATATATATATACACATGCACACATATACTTGTACATATACATATATACGTGCATAATACATACATGGAGTCAGGCTGTTATAGTGCCTTCTTTAGGTAGAGCTTGTTAGTGTGTGGCTTTGCAGGCTGGCGCCTCCTTCTGGTGATGCTGGGTAGTGCATCGTAGTGCCAATAAAGGACCCCAGAGACATCTGATTGGCCTTGGACTGAGTTGATGGATCTCTTGTCTAGTGTCCTCTGCTTGGCCATCTCTGGCAAATTAAAAGGGCCACCTATTTATTTAGGACTAATGAAGACAGCAGGCCCAGGGAAGTTGGGTGGTCATTCACAAGACCAGACAGCACTTGTCTTTCCTGTAGTTTACTCAGATTGGTCAATACATAGACTTAATTCTCCCTAGAGGTGAAGCAAGGATAAACCCTCTATGTTTATCATTTCTTTCATCCAGTGTCTTGGTCAGCAGGTGTATTTGCTGTATTTCTGCCAAAACGGTGGCTGAGCCAGCCCAAGATAAATGAGTGAACAGGTGGACTTGTCTTTGATCCTCTTGGGCCTGCTTTCTCATGCTCCTTCCCTCCCTTTCTCGGAGCTTAGAGCTACCAGGCTCAGTGGACTGGCCTCTGGTGAGAGGAGCTCAATAAACCTATGTGCATTTTCTCTGGGGCTTTCTGAAGGTAGGGTTCTAATCTGGGAACAACTCTAGAGATTTTTGGAGGAGACGATGGGGAGTTTGTTTTAGGACCACAGATTTTTAGACATACTTTGTCGTACATGCATACACACACACACACACACACATACACACACACACACACACAGAGTAAAAAATAGAAACATATTCTCCACTGACAAGTGGCTAAAGGAAAACTACCTTTTTTAAAGAACAATTATAAAAATGTTTGACTTAAAAGGAGGCTTGGGTGGCTCAGTTGGTTAAGTGTCCAACTTCAGCTCAGGTTATGATCTCATGGTTCGTGAGTCTGAACCCCTCGTCGGACTCTGTGCTGACAGCTCAGAGCCTGGAGGAGCCTGCTTCGAATTCTGTGTGTGTGTCTCTTTCTCTGCCCCTCCCCTGCTCATGCCTCTCTCTCTCTCTCAAAAATAAACATTAAATAAATAAATACAAATGTTTGACTTAAGTAGGAGAAGGCATTTCTTATTGTGGGGCTTCTTAAGGAAAAGATGTTTTTAAAAAGCTCTCTTCTGGCCTCCAGGCCACTGTACCAGTAGTTCCAACCAGAAATAATAATAGCTAACTAACATATACAGAGTGCTTGCCATGTGCCAAGCACTGTTCTAACTTCTCTGCATGCTTCACCTAATTCCTGCAATCCCATAACAATACTTACTATTAATATCTTCATCTCCACTTCACAGATGACCCATCTAAGTCAGAGAGAGGGTAAATGATTTGCTTAAGGCTTTAAAGAATTAGTAGAAGAGGCATGATTCAAACCCAAGTGATTGGACTCCAGAGCCCTCTTAATACTACATTAAATGGTGTGACGGCTATTATTATAAAATGCTTTTTCTTTAGAAAAAAATTGAATTTTTTTCTAAAGAAAAAGCAAATTGTCCAAAATTGTAATGCCTCCTAATTTTTTGATGAGTTATTGCACGTGGTTAGAAGAGCCAAATAGCTCAGAAAGATATAAAGTGAAAATAAAGGTCTCTTTATATCCCCACCATCCCATTTCCAAGAGAAACTACCATTAACAGATCTTTTTTATCCCTCAATAAAAATGTTCTATGCATGTAGCCAGTTATATATTATTTAAAGATTTGTTTATGAAAAGGAGGCATGCCACACCCACTCTTCTGCTTTTTGGTTTTCTTTTCTTTCTTTTTTCAAGTTTATTTATTTATTTTGAGAAAGAGAATGTGGGAGGGGCAGAGAGATGGGGAAAAGAGAGAAACCCAAGTAGGCTCTGTGCTGTGAGTGTGGAGCCAGCCCCAGCCTTGAACCCACAAACCGTGATATCATGACCTGAGCCAAAACCAAAAGTCGGACACTTAAATAACTAAGCCACCCAGGTGACCCTGCATCTTGGTTTTCTTATCTAGTGACAGGTCTTCAAGATGTTTTCACTCCAGCACACACAGCTTCATGTCACTCCTTATCATGATTCCAGAGTAGCCTCCTAGGTCCCTGTATCATCTGGTTTCACCAGTCGCTATTAATGGGCTTTAGGTTGTTTTTTTGATGCTTAGGTGCAGGAGAAATTCCTAGCAGTACAGCTTTCTTTTTTATAGGTATTACACCAACTCATGCTCTTGCTAACTCTTATCAGAGTATTTTTCCCAAACCTTCAACAGAACTAGTGATATCAACCTTTGCTTTTTAATTTTTTTTCCAGTCTTGTAGATTAAAAAAAAAAAAAACTTATTTACATTTACATTTTTAATGTTATACCTGAGATTGAATCTCTGTTTGTGTATGTTGGCCATTTATTTTTCTTTGCCATCTGCCTGTTCATGTCCTTTGCCCATTTTTCTGTTAGGTTTTTTTTTCTTTTTCTGATTTGTATGAGCTTTTGGTAAATTAAGGAAATTGGCCTTTTGTCTATCATATGTTGTAAATATTTTCTTTCAGTTTATTATTTGTTTTTGACTGCTATTTCCCCATAAGCAGTTTTACAGTTATATAGTCAGATTTTTCAGTATAAAAGTATTCTCTATATACTTTAATTTGAACTTCCTTTTGTTTTTAATTGTTTATGTATACGCTTTTAAATTTATGGTGGCTCCATCCATTGATCATTCAGAATGAAGATAAATCCTTTCTGAAATTATGACATAAATGAAAATGATACTTAGAGTTTTCCAGAAAGACTTCTGTTCCGAAATGCAAGAAAACCTGTGTATATATCTTCAATTAGTTTATTGATCTTTTGATCAAATATTCCTTTTCTAAGATAAACATCTCTAGGGGTTTTAGGGAATAGTTTGCAAAAACTAAAGCAAAAAATCCTTTAGGTTGTGAAGCATTTCATGGATTCATTGGCTAGTTGCCCCNTTTTTTTGAGTCCCTTCTGTAATTACATGTGTCCACTGCCCCAGCTGCTCCTTAATCGCTCTGTTTGCCTTCAGTGAAAATGGTTCCTTTCCTCCCTAGAGACCTTTAAATAAAAGATCTGTGTATCTGTGTGTGTGTTGGGGGAACAGGAGGAGGATGAAGGGATAGGGAACTATTTTTTTTTTTGTTATTTTTTTCTTTTCTAATTTGCTGCCTCTATTTGAGGTGGGGATATAGGTGGCCAACCTGAATTAATTTGATAGCTTTGTGATGACAAAGGATAAAGGAAGGTTTGGGGTTGCTTCAATCAGTGGTTTAGAATGGCTTAACACGGCTTAGTCGACTGCCTTCAGAGGCCTGTGATGCTCTGATGTATGAGGACTCCATAGTCTCCTGAACGGAGGCAAAAATAATAACGTCCTAAGAGACCAGATCGCAGGCAGTGTTTCAAAAAAATAAGTCTAGTTATCAGTTTTTTCCACATACTCTTTTTGTTTCCATGTTTCCTTCTCTAACTTCTGGCCTCACCATCACATGCACAAAATGCTTATTACCCTAACGTCAGGAGTAATGAGTCAGTAATGAGTCTCCAGAGTGCAGCAGTACTACCAAACAAAATCCACCAGAGCTTCTGGAGGCCAGCGAGCCCAGCTTCTTGATAGTGGGAGAATGCCTTTGGCTGCGGGATGAATAGTGACCAGGACATTGACAAAACAAGTTCATCCTCCCCTTTCCGTCCTGGAGTCCTGCTTCACCAACACCAGCAGCTGATCGAAGACAATATTGATGAAGATGACTTAGAGATGCATATTTTCAAACCCTCTTTAGCTGATCAAGCGCAAGTCTTCAGCAGCCATATAGTGTGTCCTTTGCTTTGTTGGAGTATTCTCTCCAACAGGCACATGGGGGCAGACACATTCTTGACCACAAAAACTGCTTTAGGCTAATGCCATCCAAAAATAAATATGATGCAATATATATTAAAAGTTTTCAAATTGAGCACGTCCTTTGACTTAGAAATTCCATCAGGCATTGGTTCTAAAGAATAGCAGGCAAAGGTATAAAGATGCATACCCTGGAAAATCCACTGAGCATTAGGCCTATATTTTAAGAGCATGGACCCTGGGGTCAGACAGCCTAGGTTCAAGTCTTGCCCCTATTTCTTGGGAGTTGTGTCCCTTTGTGCATGTCACTCAGCTTCTTGGCCTCATTTGTAAGAGGGACTGATAATTGTCCCTACCTCATAGGGTCTGTACTATAATGAGAAATAAATGAGTTAATATGTGGGGCGCCTGGGTGGCTCAGTTGGTTAAATGTTCAACTTCAGCTCAGGTCATGATCTCACAGTTCATGAGTTTGAACCCCGCATTGGACTTTGTGCTAACAGCTCAGAGCTTGGGCCCGCTTTGGATTCTGTGTCTCCCTCTCTTTCTGCCCCTCCTAGCACTCTGTTTCTCTCTCTCTCTTAAAAATAAATAAACATAAATAAATAAATAAATATCTAAATATGCTTAGAATGGTTTCTGGCACATAGTGTTTGTTACTAATAATAGAAAAATTGGATATAGCTTATATATTCATTAATTTAATAAAACAAGATGTAGTATGTTTTAAAGATAGTCACATATTAAAAGAAAAGCAATTAGGTTACATAATAATGTATTTACTAGGGATACTGAGTAGTTATATACCAAAAGGTTAACTAAAGTTATTTTTTTGGTGCTGGAATAATTGACTACATTTTGTCTTATGGATCATTGCTATTTTCTAAATTTTCTACAAAGGAAATGTGTAATAAAAATTGTCCTTTTAACCCCTGCAGAAGATTAATAATGGCTAACACTTACTGAGACCTTACTATGCACACAAACACACACACACATGCATATATATGTATGTATACGTGTGTGTTTGTATGTATCACACATTCATTATTTACAGTAACCTTAAGAGGCAGATGCCATGATTATCATCTCCATTTAACAGATTTAGAGACTGAAGCACAGAGAGATGAAGTAATTTACCTAAAGTGAGCTGTAAAGGTGGGATTTGAACCCGGGCTGTCTGACTCAGGGCCTGTGTTTTTAGGTTAGTTTCTCTCTTTGTATGATTTCACTACAGAGTAGCACTGAACTGCAGTGCCCGCAGCAATAACCTAGTTGCATACAAGTCTAAAGGAACAAAGTGTCACTCCTTCCTTGAATCTTTGTCTCTGTTGCCAGCTAGTAGATAAATGGGGGGAGGGGGGGGTCAGATTTCCAGCCTTCCTCTTACTTGTCTTGCTTAGTAAATGTATATCAGATAATGTAGTAAAATTGACCTTTCTGTGTATCCCTTCAAAAAAGTGCATTGATTTACATTGTGTTAACCAAACTGGAAATGTATTTTAAAAAATAGCAAACTGAAATGGTATAAGTAGCATAGATGTTTTTCTCTATCATATTACTCATTCTGAATGCAACCGTTGGGTAGCCTGAATGAGTCTTGTAACTTCTTTGAGAGTGCAGAAGAGGGAAAAAAGTGACCTTGGGCCCTGCCCATACCTAAGAGTTAATATATTGAGTTCCAATAGCAATAAAGTGTAGAGCAGACTTGTCCCTTTGGTTCAGAGTACATAATTACCAAAGATCAAAGGCATCCCGAGGAACAATGGATTTTCAGCAGTTGCTTGTTTTGTTCTAGAATTTCCCTTGTAATTCAGGCAGGTAAGTTATAATTGATGGATTTTTGTATTTCTTTTAAGAAATGAAAATTGAAATGTTTCAACATCATAATCTTATGTTAGAAAATAATATCTCAAACCTAGTGGCTGGAACCACGGGATCTGTTTTTGAAAATGGTCTGCCTTTATCGCTTAATAACTGACCTGATAATTTATTAGCACACAAGGCTGGTTGATTAAGGCCTTCAAGACTAGCGTATTGCTGGATAGCACTACCAATCATGAATCCTTGAGACTGTAAAATACTACACGTTAGTCAGTGCATTACTCAGAGGCAACTAATTACATTTGGGGAGCTCATTACAACATTAGACAGTCTCTGAAATCCAGAAGGAATAGCCAGTCTCAGTCCTGATAAATTGCCACCCTAGTTCTCCCAGAATTCTGCTGGGAATTGGGATTTGCTGCTGTCACCTGTGCTAAGAAGCCATTCTTGGTCTTTTCCCAGAAGAGGCTGAACTTCCTGAGAGGTCCTAGAAGCCAGAAAAGGGATTTTTCTCTCTCTGCCTTGCCATTGCCTGGCAAAACTAATACAACCCATCAGTGAGAGGATCTGTTCACCAGTGGGCCAGTCTGGCTGCATCTTGTACTAGTGGGTCATCTTGGCAGTTAGGGAGGTGGTAGTATATAGTTTATCCAGGCATCTCCCTGGCGCCCTTCCTTCCCACTGCCTTCCTGAGGATGCAGCTTGGTATGGAGAGGTGGCACAGGGCCTTGGTCCTGGCCAGGATTTGTCCCCCACAAGCCTTGGACAGATCAGCTTTGACTTCTTCAGTAGTAGAATAGTGAGATAAATATCTGCTTTACAGAGTTGTCAGGATAAACAGATACAAAGAATAGAAAACGTCTCCTAAAGGGTCTTGTGTTATTATTGTGAGGATAATTATTATTAGAATCTCAAAGGATTTAGATTATTCATATTTTCCTCAACTCAGAAATGTGAGTTGGCTCTGGGTTCTAGACCTGAGAGTCACCAACTGTGTTGGAGTTGAGAGATAAGGTCAAATAAAGTTGTATCCCTGGATCTATTTTCCAAAAGCATATGGAACATTATCATTTTTTTAATCCTCTCTTTCTTCTTCCCACTTCTTCTCTTTTGCATCTTTCACTCTCTTTCACTTCCCCAGGCAATCCATGGAATGTTTCCATTATTACTATTTCAGAACTATGTATTTTTGTCAGAAATGAATTCATATTAATTTTTGTGCCACATATCATGTTTCTAGCTACACACTGAACTGTAGTCTGTACTCAAAATGGAATGTAATTTTTGTAAACTAACAAACAANCCCCCCGCCCCCTGCCACACACAAGAAAAACTTCACGTATCCGTATAATCCAGTTTCCATCACTGTCACTGTGAACTTTCTTCATTCTGTTTGGAAATGTTCCATTTCTGCTTTTTGTTAGGGTTGTGCTCTTAATAGAAAAGCAGCAGCTGGAGTCAGAGAGTCGCTGATCAGATAGTGACAGTTCAAGCAGTTATCTGGGCCCAGGCTTTCTTCCCAAAGGCTTCTCACTGGCTGATTCTCTCCAGACCCTAGCGTGCCAGATTCAAGTATGGCTAGCTGACTGCAGAAGCCCAAAGATAAACTCTCCCGGAAAAACTCCTTTGGGACTGACAAGTCTGCTTTTTCATTCTGCCTGAAGTTTGGGCCTGGCTTGTTGATGTCGTCGAGGAGTGCCCGACACACAGGCAGAGGCGTGCGTCTCTGCCCCGACCATGGGTCACCGTTGACAATCAGCTGGGTGACGGGTGTCTTTGTGAAACCGGCTTCACCGCGCTTCTGAGCTGTGTTTGTGAAATGATGTCGATGTACTTGTCTTGTTTGCCTTGAGGACAAGGCTGGGAGCCTAGAAGCTCTGGAATCCTCCACCTGCTGAGCTCTAGTGTGCACGCACCCCGGGAGCCAGGACTGGAGAGGCTGGATGCTGGCCAGCACACTCTCAGGTTTCCTTTCCTTCATGCCTCTGTCTCACTCCCCTGTTGTTTTCCAGGTAGCGAAGCTGACTTTAGCTCCTCGAGCAGCACGGGCAGCATCTCCGCTCCTGAGGTCCATATGTCTGCCGCGGGAAGCAAGCGGGCCTCCTTTTCACGCAAGTAGGCACCGTCTCCTGCTCTGTAATTACTAAGATGCTCTACACAGGTGACTCACCTATACTCTGTGTTTCTATGGAACCATCTGGATTACTGTCCGTTCATGATTTTGTTATTATTCAGTGAGTAGGTTTTGTTTATTATAACGGTTCGAAATCAGAACTTTCCCCTTACCAACTGTGGTCACAGGGCTTGGCCAACGTGTGTATCCCCAGTGGCTGTCTCTCATCTGGCCCTTGGCTGTGTGTCCATTCATCCTTCTCTCCCTTCCCTTTCCCTCGCTCACTGTGTACCCAACTGGTATCCACCTCCTACCTGCCCTCCGTCATGACTCTGTTGTCTCTTGGCTGTGAAGCCTTTGACTTCACCCTTTATTTCCTCCAGCTGAGTGTTGTCTTTTTTCTCTTTGTGAGAGAAACATAGTGACCCCCGATTACTCCCAGCATTCACTAGAGGTCGGGGGTGAAAAAAGAATAAAGTTAATGGGCATGGGAGGCCACCACCATAAGAGGCATTAGAGCAGAATAGCTAAGTACGTGGGCTCTGGAACCAGGCTGCCTGGTTCAAATACCAGCTCTACAACCTGTACACTCTGTGGCCTTGAGCAAGTTGCTTAACTTCTCTGTACCTCAGTTTTCTCATCTGTAAAATAGGACTATAGTTATACCCACATCTTAGGGTTTATTAGGATTAAATTAGTCAACACACATATAGTGTGGCTTCAGTGCTTAACACATACCATGCATCAACAGATGTTCACCATGGACACTATTTGGGTTGGGAGAATAGAGGAACTGTGGGAAATCATGACCCACCATTCACATTTAGAGACAAAGGTCATAAGCCATGGGACTGTTACCTTCTGTCAGTGACTTTATTCATTCAACAAGTATTAATTGAGCATCTCCTATGAGACAGATTCTGGAGATATGCCAGTAAATAAAGCTCCATGGAAATTATATTCATCTAATAGGGAAAAAAAGACAATAAATACATAAATAATAGAATTATTTTTATTTTTATTTTATTTTTATTTCTTTTAGAATTATTTTTAAAAACACAGAGAGAAATGATATTGAGAGGAATGAGATACGTGGTACGTTTTAAATAGGCTGGTTCCAGGACAGCTCTGTGAGAAGGGGAGCCCTGAGCCAGGGACCCGAATGAGTCAATGGCGTGAGCGGCAACACACTTGGAGGTGATTTGTCTTTAGACTTTGGGCAAGTCACTGGACTGTCCTGGGCCACAGTATCCAAGTTTGTAAAAAGAGCATTGGATCACATAATTTTGAAGGTCTCTTTGTGGAGAAAAACTGGCTAATTTCTAGAAACTTGCATTCCCAGGAATCAGCAAGCAAATATTTTCCATTCCTCTTGGGTGAGTAGAACGTTTATCTGATGTTTATAAAGGGAACTGAGACCCTCTCTGGTGTAGTTTTATTGTCAAAAACAAAGCTGAAGCCAGGCAGACAAACAGAAGAGTGAAATCCACAGTGAAAAAACACAATTGTTCTGTCCTCAAACACAATCTGTTTTGGAAATAAAGTGCCTCTGGGATCACAGAATAAGAATATAAACATTCTCAGTGTAAATCAGATGTGGCTGGCTCTGAGTATAAACCAGTTATTTAATCCATTCAAGAAAATTAGCACATATCATGGTACAAGGTATCAAAGAGCAGAGAGCAAAAGAAAAAAGAAATGGCCTGTGGAAGAGGCCAGTTTTATTAAGCATTTCAAAAGAGTTTGTGTTTGTGGTTAATTTCCAAGGTAATGTCAACAATACTGAGTGACTTAGAGAAAATGGTCTAGTCCAGAATCCATGGTTTCTCCAAGGGACTAAAAATTGACATGTTAAACATAAAATAGCTAAATAGAATAATGTGCAAATCAGATGCAGGCATCATAGATGGAAAATTGGAATCGACAATGTTCTATCTGTTATCCTCACTTGGTTTTTCTTTTTATCTGACCCAGGCACAGAGCAGTCAGTAGATTTCTGTGAGGGGATACGGTGGGCATCTCACGTAGGATTTGTGTTCTGTAGGACCATGCGGTGAGAACAGCTCCCCTAGATGGGCCAGGTATCCATGCCAGACTTTATCATAGCTTATGATCCTTTTAAATGGCTTGTTCCTCCTGTAATAAATGGATTTTCTCTGTGGAGAATTAGCTCCTGGGAGGAAGGCAAGCAGGAACATTTGGTGACGGGGTGGGAGAAATAAACAAGTGGAGGTGGTGAGAATATTTTTGACAGGGCATTTTAAAAACAAAACTTAAAAGATTTACAAATGATCTCTTCTTACCGAAGGCCAACGTGGCAGACATTTCTGAAGAATTCTCTGTCTTAAACTAAAATCCTAATCTGATCAGACGCAGATAGAAATGAGAAGGAAAAAAAGTTTGGAATGTGAAGTCAGAGAAACGTAGGGTTTATAAAATTTAGCCTCCATTATTTATTAGGTATGTGAGCCAGAGCCCCGAGACTTACTGTTCTGGAAAATGGGTTAATAGTGGCTTGTACATCACTGAGTTAAATGAGCTAATATGTGAGTGTTTAACATGGTGTTCAGAATTTAGTAAAAGGGTCATAAGTGGATTTTAGTCATTAGTGGTAAAAATAATACTAGTGGACATGATGATGAAGATGATGATGGTGGTGATGATGATCATATTAGTTTGCTCAGGCTGCCGGCACAAAATATCACAGACCGGGAGTCTTATAACAGGAATTTACCTTCCCACAATTCTGGAGGCTAGAAGTCCAAGATCAAGGTGTCAGCAGGATTGGCTTCTTCGGAAGCCTTTCTCTTTGGCTTATAAAAGTTCGTCTTGTCTCTGTTTCTTCCACATAACCTATCTCTGTGCCTGTGTCCAAGTTTTCTCTTCTTATAATGACACTAGTCAAACTGGATTAGGATTTAATTGAATTTAATTACCTTTCTTTAAAGTCCTGTTTCCAAAAACAGCCACGTTCTTAGGTACTGGGGGTTGGGACTTCAACATTATGAATTTAGGGGGTGGACACGATCTAGGTCATAACAGTGATCATGGTGATGATGATGATGGTAATGTTACCCTGAAGTAAAGGACAATGTTGAGGGGGGAGTGGATTGAAATTCACCTGGGCCCCTTATGAGGTTCCCTTCTTCCCTTCTCCCTTTTTCTCACTTTCCATTTACAGCATTCAGGTATGCAGGAAGTGGGCAGGGTCAGCAGAATTCTGTCTCCTCTTTGTAGAGGGCATCCTTCTTGTCCACCACACCAAGGTATTTAGGGTGGGCTGAAGAAGGTATCATTGAGTTTGACTGCTCATGGCGGTGACAAATATGGAACCCCAGCCTCTCCTTTGAAAATATTTTGCAATGACTTTGTACCCATATGTGCTAGCATTTGAACTGAACTAAATGTAAAGAGCAAGACTGATATATTTATTTAAAGGAGCTCTTCCATTTTTAAAAAATGTTTCTTTTTAAGAGAGAGAGCGCGCAAGCAAGGGAGAGACAGAAAGAGAGGGAGGGAGACTAAAGATCTGAGAGTGTAGACCCCGATGGGAACATGAACTCAAGAACCGTGAGATCATGACCTGAGCTGAAGTCAGTTGTTTAACCAACTGAGTGACCCAGGCGCCCCCAAGACTGATATTTTTAAGCATGTAGTTTCTTTTTTAACAAAGTTAGCTATTATAGTCTGGTAACTCATTTCCTGAAATATATTTGAAGATCTTATTGTACTATAGTAATGTTTAATACTTGAAGACATTTTGCTTTATTCAGTATTACAGATGAGTTCTTAAAAATTCCCATCTAACTTGATTTGTATCTTAATGACTGCATTGTAGTAAAAGGTCAATGTTGAATTCTTTAGGCAATAACCACATACATAGTCAGTACCTAATATACCTGTTTACAAGGTCCAAACAATATATTCTGTTTGTGTAAAGTAGGAAGGAGACATTTTTGTTGCGTTCAAAAATCTGTATTTAAATCCTAGTTTGGCTGTGTGTTCTTGGACCAGATTTTTCCCTGAAATTCAGTCACTTCACATAACTGAATACTTCACGTATTTCACGTACTATAACTGAAAGGTAATAATTATACCAGCTTTACAGTATGATGCTCAAAATCAATGTAAAACTGTGTGCATCATAAAGCGTCTGTGCTAGGGCACAGAAGCTCATTGGTGAAGGTCAACTCAGAAGAGAATTCCCCAGGTCAAAATTAGGGCTACCTCCTTACTGTCTCTCCTGACTTGTAGTGGGGAATTCTGCGTATTTCTCGTGGTCACGTTGAGAAATAGGCCGGTTGGAGTAGACTCGGAAGTGAAGTGTGGAGAAGCAGACGCAAGCCAGAGCCCGTCTGTGTTCTTTTCTGCTGCTCAGCCCAGCACCACTGGGCTGCTGAGTTGGCTTGTCACAAAGCCATCAGCCCATCTGTTCCATATAAAGTGTCCTCTTCTCACGAAGAGAAGGCAGAGTCCATTTGGATGATTTCAAAAGGAAAGCACTTTTTAACTTTAGAATTTGGTGATGTTTCATTTATGTGTGATTTACTGGGTTGACAGCTAGTTGAAACTATATTTGATTTTGAAGAAGTGTGGTTTTGGAGCCAAGTATACCCACACGCACACTCACATTTACACACGTTTCTCATTGAGAGGTGTCAGTTGCATACAGCTGTAAATCAGAATTGCAAAGAGGGGATTGTCAAAAAGCAGTACTTGTGGATGAAAAGTATCTTGTTCTCTTTTGTTTTCTTGTAATGTCATCAAGAAATATTTCTGACACGGAACTGTTGTCCTATTTAAGTAATTTCAGCATTCTCAAGATGCTTCCTTACATAGTGGGTGTCAGATCTCTGGAATGAGATTAATAGGGAAGTCCAAACCAGTTTTTCCTGTAATAATATCCTACAGCTGAATTGCCCTTAACATCTTATTAAATGCACTCACATGCATTCTTGGATTTGATTTTCACATCGACTCTGTGAGGACGGCAAAAGAAGGTTACTATAGGTCCCCATATATTAAGGAGCTCACCTGCTCAAGTTCCTAAAAGTGGTATTGCTAAGGCTCAAACCCAAATTATCCATTTAGCTGTCGTTTAGGGAGCATCTAGCATGTGCCATTAAGTCCTGGGGATATTAAACAACAGTCTGCACCCTCAGAAGGCCCTAGTCTAGTGGGAAGGACAAACAAGTGTGAGGTTGCGAAGCCATATGATAAACCCCAGGATGGAAGTTGGCACAGAGTACTAGAGAGCATCAAGGAGCCACATGTATACAAGCCTAGGGAAGAAAGAATCCAGAGAAAGCTGCTTGGAGTGGATTCCCATCAGTCTCAAAGTTGTAAGTATCCCGAGGCTTAGGGTAGGGAGCGGGAGAGCATTCTAGGCAGAGAAAATTCTAAGTTGAGAAACATAAAGATGATGGAGAACATGGATCGTCAGGAAACTGTAAGTTGTTTGGAATTCTGCAATACAGAGGGAGGCGGGAGGAGTGGCAGACGATGGGTTGGTTGGATGGGGAGGTAGGACTGGTCTTCCTGGGGCACTGGGGAGCCATTGAATGGCTTTGAGGACAGTGATATCCAGTTCCATTTTAGAAAGGCCACTCCAGCCACTCCTTGCTGAAGGGTCAAGATAACAGGCCATGGGATGAAGAGAGAGCTGTTAAAACATTTCAGCAGTTAAATGATAAAGGTTATGTTAAGTCATTGGGGATGGAAAGAAAATAGGTGGTTAAAACTGTAGGCGTGATACACTTACCTGAGCTGTTTGTCTGTCCTCTTTTCTCTTCCTCCTTTACGGGGGAAACCTGTGTTCCCTGATCCTCCAAATGAACCACCCTCATTTTCTTCCGGCAGCATGAACCAAACCCAGACATTTTAAAGCTGAAACAGGTGTACTGGAGCGAAAACCACAGCTTCAAACAGCCTCTAAAGTGAACCTAAACCAAATCAGTATTTGACATGGTTTGTGTTCTTAACAGGCATTTGGGATTAATTCAAAACAAGCTTTATGGTTAGAAACTATTTGAAAGAACAGCAGAGGATGAGGTTGCTTGTGCTAAAGCCAGAAGGAAAGAAAATGTCAGGCAGGTGGGAACAAGGCTGTCCCTAAGGACAGTAATTATATTGCCCCTCTCAACTCGAAGCTTGGATTTCCTTAGCAGTAACTGGCTTTTAGCAGGAGTAAAGTATTAGCATTTGAGCACCAGTAGCCCCAAGCATTTTAACTTTTTTCATGCTTTTTCTCCCAGCCGAGGTCCCCATGGGCGGAGTAATGGAGGCTCATCGTACAAGTCTGGCAACAGCCCACCCTCCCCACGGGAGAAGGACTTCCTGTCCATGCTGTGCAGGAATCAGCTGAGTCCCGTTAACATCCATCCCAGCTACGCACCTTCTTCCCCAAGTAGTAGCAACTCCGGCTCCTACAAAGGAAGTGACTGCAGCCCAGTCATGAGGTAAGTGCTGTTCATCTCCCAGTTCACGGGGCTTAGTTTGTCCTACTTGGTAAGTTTTATTTAAAAAAAAACTTTTAAAAGGTGGGGGAGGGATCACTTGGGTGGCTCGGTTAAGCATCCAACTCTTGGTCTCGGCTCAGGTCATGATTTCAAGGGTTCATGAGTTCAAGTCCCACATCGGGCTACACGCACTCAGTGCAGAGCCTGCTTGGGATTCTCTCTCTCTGTGTTTCTCTCTCTGCCTATCTCTTTCTGTCCCTCCCCTGCTCACGCTCTCTCTCTCAGAATAAATAAAATTTAAAAAAATTTAAAAACTTAAAAAAAAAAATGTATGGAACTCTTGAGCTCCTGCCTTATTTTGTAGAAAGTCACTTCTCCTTCCTTCCCACACTCAGCTGATCCTTCAAGGGTAGCTGCAGAAAGAGCATAAACCCCGATTTCTGGCAAGGCTCGGCAGCCCCGGGGAGGGACTGGATAGGGAAGGAAAGTGGCACCGTGGCAGTGGGAAGGTCCACAGAACAGGAAAGAATCATTCACGTGATCATTCAAATACCAGGTATCTGTTGAGTGCCATGCTGTGCCAGGGACCGTGTAAAGCACTGGGAGTGGGACAGTGGACCCTCCGCGGGGACGGTCCCTGTGCCAGCTGCCCAGACGATACCAAAGACATTGCTCACCTAGTGACAAAGACACGTTAAGGCTTCTCTGCCTGTTGCTGCTGTTTGTAAGGGGTCAGGAGGGGGTCCAACTCAGTCTGGACAGATCAGAGGAAATGACGTTGAAATGAAATCTGAAAGTCAAGCAAGGAATGAATTAGTCCCTGGCGGGCACGAGGTTGCAGGAAAAAGGACCTGCACAACCAAAGGGGCCACACAGGGGGACTGCGGGTTAGGAGGCGGGCGGAGTGCAGGTTCAGCGGGAGCAGGCCGAGGCTTGTGGCCAGGACTGGCTGCAGAGTNCCCGCCGCGGCCTTCTTCCCTCCGGGAGGCCATGCTCCTCAGTGAGCTGTCCTCCAGCCGCGATGCCCAGCGCTCGGCCAGGCCTGAGAGGGCCCCACGTTCCAGCTCAGGAAGATTTCTTCAACACCGGGCATCTCTCTTACAAAACACACACTCTAGTGACAGTGGAGTGGCCTTTTCCCTTTGGAATACGGAAACTTTCCACCAAATCAGCACACTCCTGCCAGGGATGGATTTCGGAGCCGTCTAAATTCAGCTAATAACAATCGGGCTGTTTAGGCAGTGACACATCCTGTGGAAAGTCAGGCCTTCTTGCTCTGGGTCCTTCCCTACCACCCCCGCCCCCACTCATTGTCTTCTAACAGTGCGTTACTCGGAACCCGCAGGCAGGCCTGCGCACAATCGTGCATTATTTTGTATGAGGTCATTCTTAAGCCATAGAAAACTCCTCTCTCCACTGTGTCCATGCTCTCCACAAACACCCTCCCCACACTCTCCGAGTGATGAGCAGTCCTAGGAACGGCAGGTACGTTACAACCCCCTTCCCAAGTGAATCGTGCATCACGGAGGTGTCTGACCCCAGTACCCAGTGGCCGTTCCTTCACAGCTGTGCCTTCATTTTTCTTTTTATAGAAAAAGTAACATTTCATTGCTTGGATTGTTTCAGGCGGTCTGGAAGGTACATGTCCTGTGGTGAAAACCATGGTGTCAAGCCCCCAAACCCAGAGCAATATTTGACTCCCCTTCAGCAAAAAGAGGTTACAGTGAGACACCTGAAGACCAAGCTGAAGGAATCGGAGCGCCGGCTTCATGAAAGGTGAATCTGCATTCCTTGCACACTGAACTAAGGATGGTTTCTTTTTCCATAAAATGAAATACAAACCCACACTATAGAGAAATAGAAAAAAAGAAAAGTGTTTTCATTTTTCTCACATTCCTGAAATCAGTCTTTGAAAAGAGCCATTTCCTATTCCTCCATGATTTGGCTGCTTTAGGAGCACAGGGGACCCCCTCAGGTTCTAGCGGACCCTCTGCTTCTTCTGGGGGTGTACAGCTCGGACATGAAGAGTTGGGTGTGTGCATGGCTATTTTTAAATGGCAGGAACAATCCCATACTTCCAGTACTAAGGGTCACACCCAGGGCCCCAGTTAAGTCCTGTTTATCTCTCTGAGAGCGTGGACAGCCGTGTGCATTGTGATTCCTGTAAGCTATTTCTGTGCCGAAGGAAGAGGTTCATTATTCTTGGCTAAGTGTTAAGGTAAAAAACAAAAACCAAAAAAACAGCCCATGCTTAAGAGATCTTATCTCAGAGGGAAAAGACCTTTGACATCTTGGGGCAGGCCAGATTTTCTGCTTCATGATTTTCCCCCAGAACCTTTTGGGATTGACGAACAGAGCTGTGACCAGGGTGGCTGAGAGCTCAGGACAAGGGTAGCAGGAGTCAGACCTTACTTTCTGGAAGTCTTTGTTTATGACTTGAGGAATCTCTGGGAAGTTTTGAGCAGTCACGGCAGGGAAGCGTGGGAAGGCAACAAAACTGGAGAATACTCCGGTCTCAACTTAGAGAAGCAAAATTAACAACATCTTTTCATGAAAATAGGATCCCAACCGCCTGGTTTTCATATCCGCTGAGAATATGAGAACTTGTATTTACATTCAAGAAGAATAATACATTCAAGAAGAAATGATCAGGAAGAATCGTCAACAATTCCTAGTGGGTCCACTAGCATTTTCCCGAGGAGAGAGGAAATAATCGACTTTCCACAGAGTCCTTCCAACATGCAACATTTTAAAATTCAAAAAAAATTCAAACTATTATTGGAATGTGATCAAAAACAATTCTGCAAGGCTAAAACTTAACCAGTTTTCCTTCTGTCTTTGATCGGTAATTAGAAGTGAAATGAACTTTCCTTCCACAAAGTGTAGACATACGAAAAAGGTGGTCTGTGGACATTTATAAAAGTGGGTTGAAAACCTCTAATATGTTCTATGAACAAAATTTCAAATATTGAGTACTAAATAGAAGTTAATGCTTATCCTACCCGCACTGCCTGACAGATAGCACTCAGAAAGAAAGAAAAAAGACAACAACAACGGACAATAGTCACATTTTTTATTCTGGTTCTAGTAACTCTTATCATTTTTGCTATTTTGTCATTAAGGGGGGGGGGGCAGTTCCTGGTTAATACCCGTGAGAGAGAAAAATCAAAACTGATTTAACCTCCGTGTTTCAAGGGGATTCTGTGCCTCAGAATCCCCGGCCTCGGGCTGGAAGGTGACCTGTCTTCTCCCCGCAGGGAAAGCGAGATCGTGGAGCTGAAGTCGCAGCTGGCCCGCATGAGGGAAGACTGGATTGAAGAAGAGTGCCACCGCGTGGAGGCCCAGCTGGCCCTGAAGGAAGCCCGGAAGGAGATCAAGCAGCTCAAACAGGTCATCGAAACCATGAGGAGCAGCTTGGCTGATAAAGATAAAGGCATTCAGAAATACTTTGTGGACATAAACATTCAAAACAAGAAGCTGGAGTCCCTCCTGCAGAGCATGGAGATGGCGCACAGCGGCTCGCTGAGGGATGAGCTGGGCCTGGACTTCGCGTGCGATTCCCCGGACAACAGCTTCCCCCTCGGCACCCCTTTTGGCAAGATGGCCGACGGGCTGTCTGTGGAGGAGCAGGGCGCNACGACCGACGTGGTGCCCTACAGCCCCGCGGTGTCGGAGCTCATTCAGCACGTGCTGCAGCTCCGCGACCCCTGGCCCTCGAGCTCTGCGTCGCCCGATGGGTCCGGGGCCGACTCGACAGAAAGCTTCCCCGAGTCCGTGTCTGCGTNCCTGGAGCTGCTGCTTCCTGGTGGATCTCCTGGCCGTGGCCGCGCCGGTGGTCCCCACCGTGCTGTGGGCGTTCAGTACTCAGAGAGGGGGCACGGATCCCGTCTACAACATCGGAGCCTTGCTCCGGGGCTGCTGCGTGGTCGCCCTGCGTTCGCTCCGCCGCACCGCCTTCCACATCACAACCTGAGTACGAGTCGCCGTCGCCGTGTGCCAGCCTGTCCCGTGTGGCGTCGTGCCCGGTGGAGAAACCGCAGGTCGACCTGTGGCGGTCTCCAGTCTGTCGTTTTGGCTCCTCGGTGTTCGATTTGCACTATATTTAGTTGAAGCCTGTTCCCTGTTGAAAAACCGGAGGTGTCTTCAAAGGCATGGAGACCTGGTTCCAGTCGATGCCCCGCCGGTGGTAGAGAAAGCATGCTCCTGACCCTGCCGTGTCGTCTGAGGTCCCCGTTCTTAGCCTAGCGGTTCAGGAAGAGAAAACGCAGAGTTTGCACTTTTCAAGACAGCTTCTGTAAGGCTGGCATGTTAGCTCCTTGCTTTGCTTTGTACCGTTTTAAAATGTGTAATTGTTACAGCATTCCAATGGTCTTGTGCACAGCAGGGGACTGTAACCAAAAATAAAACTGTACTTGTGTAATTGGTTTGAAGAAGTCTTGAATAGCTCCTTAGTGTCTTACTTGGGGTTGATAAGGTTTGAGTGTTTGCAGTTTTTTTTTTTTTACTAAATGTAGCTCCAGAGTCGTAAAATGGGCTTGTTTGTTCCTAAACCTGTTAATTGATGAGACTGTACGTAAGTTTACAATGTATTAACTTATTTTTTGCTTATTATATAGTGTTTTATTGGAAATTGTTTGTAACCACACACTTGAGCATGATGAAAATAAAGATTAGTGTTTCCATTTAAATAAATGTTTTATCCTCCTGTAAAATAATTATCTGTGTGCTTTATATGGTAAGAAAGACTAAATGGAGAGATCCTTTCTTCTTTATCAGTAGGGGTCTATAAATAATGCACTTGACTTGGGAAATGAGAAGGAGGGAAAACAATTATTAAAGGAAGGTGAGGATTTCCTTCTTTGTCTTTTAAAAAGCATTGTTTCTGAAAGTAGCTTTGATTGCTCTGAAATTATTGATAGATTTGTTTGTTCATATATTTATTCACTAAGATGTGTTGAGTATTTTCAAAGGACTGTTGGTTTTTTTAAGCACGTTAGGAATGCAAAGAGGGAGAACGTGCTAGCACCTCACACTTCCTCCCCTTGGAATGATAAGGTGAGGTTGGGTGGCTGGGAAGGATGAGAGAATATTTGATCTCTATTACTTTGCTTGTTCTTTGTGAGGTGGGATATGTTCTACTTTACAGACAAGGGAGCTGAACGTAGAAGAGGTCAAGTGCTCACAACTTCATGGTTAATCTCTAGAAGCCAGGATTTCAAGTGCCTGCAAAGCAAATGGTTTTTTCTACTTTGCCATAAAGAGAAGAGAATATCCTAAATTTTCACCCAGACTCTCTTCTTCCATAGCACTTAGCACCTTTAAACATACTATATTTTGACAGTCTATGTTTTGACTATTACCCACTTCCTCCACTGAAATATTGAGTCTCTGAGGCAGGGATCTGTGTTCTGTTTTGTTCACAGATGTATGTCAAGAACGTAGAACAGTATGCATAGTAGGGGTTCTAAAAATAGCTGTTGAATGAATGAATTCACCCAACAAATACTTCTGAGTGCTGGATACTTCACTGGATCAGTCAGCAATACTGAAGGGGACAGGTAAGGTTTCTGCCATCAGGGAGCTTAGGTTCTGTCTGTGTAAGACATAGAACATGCCAACAAATGAAGAAAATCATTTTAATGGTAAGTACTTCCAAGTAAATAGTGTTTTGACCAAACGTAACAGGGACAAAGGCAAGGAATAAATCTCTGAAGAAATAAAATTAATACTAATGTATTAAAAAGAGCCAACTAAGTGTAGATATGGGGGTAAATTGTTGCAAAACAAAAGCAAAAGCTCTGAGTCAGAAAGGGGCTGGGCATGTGATGGGGCATCAAGGCCAGAGTGGTTAGAGCAGAGGAAGAAGTGGGTAAGTGAGCGACTGGAGAAGTGGAGAGGAAGCTGGTTCATATGGGGGCATGTAAACCATGTTAGGGTTGGTTCGAAATCATTCCCAGTGCAATGAGAAATATGAACAGACATTAAACAGGACAATGATATAATCTGGGCTTCTTTCTTTTCCTTCCTTCCTTCCTTCCTTCCTTCCTTTCTTTTTTTTAACTATGGCTGCTATGTGCTGAAGGCATTGTAAACAGGCAGGAGTGGAAGCAGGGAGACCAGTGAAATAGTCTAGATGAGTTATTATGACAACTTGGAGGTGGAAGTGGATATAGAGACCAAGTTGAATAGATACAACTTCGAACTGAGGTGATTTGCAGAAAAATCACATGTCAGTAGGGGAAGTGGTAGAGTTTAAAGAAGAGAGAAATTAAGGATGACTCTGGAGCACCTAGGCCAATGGTAGTGCCATTTACTGAGAATGGAAAGAGAAACACATGAGGGAGGATAAAGTTGAGATGTCTATTAAATATCTATGTGGAAATGTCAAGTACATACTTTCATAAATGACTGTGAAAATTACAGGAGTCATCAGGGCTGGAGTTATAAAATTGGGGTTCTTCGGCATTTATGTACTATTTAAAGTGATGGGATGGACAAAATCATCTGGAGTGTAAGGAAGGAAAGAAGGCCAAAGACTGAGTCCTAGGATACGTCTACAATCAGGTAGAGGGTAGAGAACCAACCAACTGGTCTGAGAAGAGGCAGCCCGAAAGTAGGAGAAAAGCCATGTGAAGGTAGTAATGGGAAAAACCAAGAGAGGAGAGCAGTTCAAGAGTGGAATGGTCAACTACGGAAATCTAACCAAGAAGTTGAGTAACAGGAGAACAGATACATGCCCGCTGGCTTTGTCAAAAGTCTTAGTGACTGTCTGGATCATTTTCTTTGAAGAAATAGAAGATTGAAGTAGGTTGGAAAATGAATGGAATAGAGAAAGTAGAAATCAATGTGTGCTGCTAATTTTTAAAGCAATTTTTACTATCAAAAAGAGTAGGGAAGTCAGTGGTAGTTACAAAGGGGATAGGAATTACAAGTGTTTGTTTTATTTTTCAGTATTCAGAGGAGATAGTACATGTTTGTATGCTTTTGGTAGTTGAGAAATGGAGAAAAAGAAATTGATAACCTAGGAGAGGAAGGATTAAGTGAAGGAGAAGATAAGAAGGGATAGGACATAGGGCAAGCATGTGGACAGAGGTGGTTTGTCTCTGGTAGGGCATTTCTTCTACTGGAATAGACACGTGCCTGAGGGCACACATGGGTACTTAGCACACCATAGAGGAACTTGGCCGAAATGGAAGGGAAACTATTTCTGGTGGAAAATAATTGGAAGTGTTCCAAAATAATGAGCCATGCTGACTCAAATCCCTTCCTGCAGTCCAGCCTAGACCAATACCTAGATGCTGTTACGTTCCTTACAGTCCCTCCCTATGTTTATTTTTAGTCATCACTAAATTAAAGCATTTTTACCCTCAGAAAAATTATAAACTTGTTTCTGGTAGCCACTGTTGCTACAGAAACTAATATAACAAACTCAGCACTGTTCATCAATTCAAGATGGATGGGAAAATGGGCTCTGGTGACGAATTCTCCATGAACCACAAATATTTATGTTGATTATCAAATTGGAGGCAGCTGATCACGAACAGTGACTTGTCATAATGATGACAATTTATTGTCATAATGATCTGTGTCCCTCTTTAAGTAAACCAAAAGATTCAAACAAAATTACCTTATCTGAAACATTGGACACTGAGTATCCTGTCCACGCTGAAACAAATGTGTGCAAAGGTGAAACAGGAGATCCTGGGCCAGTTCTGTTTTTCTTTTCCTTGTGCTCTGTCTCCCCACCCTTCCTCCCCTTCTTCAGAGTTTCAGTCTGTATAGTCTGTGGAAAATTACTGCTTTTATTCAGAACAGTCTCTCACAAATGAGTCCCTTGGAGTAAATAAAAGATGGAACATAGCTTGCCTTTCGGAAGCCCAAGGCGTTGGCTGGTTTTGTGGACAGGATGATCTGATCTCATAGAAAGAAGTACTCAAAGTTGCTTTCAGTAATTGTGTGCCTGTGATGAACAAATAGGCAGGAAAATGGAAAACGAAGAACAATTCTACTCTATTGAACAAATTGCTGTCCCATCAAAGCAAATGTTAAACATTTCCTACAGTTATGTGTGCAAACATTCCAATTTATAAGAAAAGAGTTTTTCCCAAAGGGATATGCTGACCTTTCCAAGTTGAGCTGTTCAGAAAGGGGGAAAAATGCATTACACTCAGATGCCAAGCGTTTCTGACATTTGTGGCAGGAGAGAAAGGAAGTCTGTGATTTGAATCTATCATAGATCCTGCCTAAGTAGTGGTTGGGTCTGATATGTTTTTCTCTTGAGGACTTCATTTTAAAAGGTTTAGGGGTAGTTCTAATTTCCATTTTGGCTCGGTGAGCACTTCTAATTCTACCACTTTTATACTCTGCAAAATTCATTTCTTCCCAATCTTACCAGGCGAAGTGTGCACAATGAAGCAGTAACCTAGGAAATTAACAAGCAAATCTTGAAAGTATGTCAAACTCTCAGTTGTTCCAAACAAAAACAGAAAGTCCACATAGAGGAGCGCATGGGTAGCTCAGTCAGTTAAGCGGCCGAATTCAGCTCAGGTCATGATCTCGCAGTTTGTGGGTTCAAGCCCGCGTCAGGCTTTGTGCTGACAGCTAGTTCAGAGCCTGGAGCCTGTTTCAGGTTCTGTGTGTGTGTCTCTCTCTCTGACCTTCCCCTGCTCGTGCTCTCTCTCTCAGAAATAAATAAATAAAAAGCATTAAAGAAAAAAAAAGTCCACATAGAATAAAACAGGTATATAGCAGGTAATGTTTTTAAATCACTGGAAGACACAATGTGCTGTGACTGCTGATTCTCTTGCAGTCACAATGGCTGTGACAACTAATAGTTACAATAATTCCAAAGAATTCTTAAAATCTCAAAAAGATTTAAATGTTACTCCAGAGAGTTGGTATTAAAAGATGTGAATACATCAGTAAGTGTTTAAGTTTTGTAAAAGGTGAGGCTCTTTTTTTTCAAGTTTATTTATTTTGAGAGAGAGTGCACATGAGTGGGGGAGGGACAGAGAAAAAGAGAGAGAGAGAACCCCAAGAAGTCTCCACACTGTCAGTGCTCAGCCTGAGGTGGCGCTTGAACCCACGAACCATGAGATCATGACCTGAGCCCGATTGGATGCTTAACTGAGCCATCCAGGTACCCCAAAAGGTGCTCTTTTAAAAAATATTTCAACGTAAAAATCCCATTCATGTGCCCCATAAAAGTGAAGTTGGGGCACAAGACACCCGGCCCAGAGCCCTGCCATCTGCCTTTCCCTATCTCCCCCCCCACCCACTTCCCCGCCCAGCGGTCTCATTATCACCTCTGAGAATAGCTAGAAAAACAGTTCACTAAATACCGGGTGCTTTGAAAACTTCCAGTTCATGTAAGAGCTCCTGTGAGGGTGCCTCTCAGTTCCCTGCACTAGTAGCCTGGGAAATGCTAAAGGGCTTCGTCCTCTACTACTTCATTTGAAACAAATGAACGCTTCGTGGAGATTCTTCCTTCCTTCCTATTTAGTTATTAATGTACATCCAAGTTAGTTAGCATATAGTGCAATAATGATTTCAGGAGAAGATTCCAGTGATTCATTCCCTATGTATAACACCCAGTGCTCATCCCAACAAGTGTCTTCCTCAATGCTCCTTACCCATTTAGCCCATATCCCCACCTACAACCCTCATTTTGTTCTCTGTATTTATGAGTCTCCTATGTTTTGTCCCCCTCCCTGTTTTTATATTATTTTTGCTTTCCTTCCCTTATGTTCATCTGTTTTGTATCTTAAATTACACACATGAGTAAAGTCATATATTTGTCTTTCTCTGACTTATTTCGCTTAGATAATATCCTCTAGTTCCATCCACATAGTTACAAATGGCAAGATTTCATTCTTTTTGATTACCGAGTAATACTCCATTGTGTGTGTGTGTTCATCTGTCAGTGGACATTTGGGCTCTTCCCATACTTTGGCTATTGTCAATAGCGCTGCTATAAACACTGGGGTGCATGTGCCCCTTCAGAACAGCACACCTGTAACCCTTGAATAAATACCTAGTAGTGCAATTGCTGGGTTGTACGGTAGTTCTATTTTTAACTTTTTGAGGAAACTCCATACTATTTTCCAGAGTGGCTGCACCAGTTTGCATTCCCACCAGCAGTGCAGAAGAGATCCTCTTTCTCTGCATCCTCGCCAACATCTGTTGTTGCCTGAGTTGTTAATTTTAGCCATTTTGACTGGTGTGCGCTGGTATCTCATTGTGGCTTTGATTTGTACTCCCCTGATGATGAACGATGTTGAACATTTTTTAATGTGTCTGTTAGCCATCTGGAACACTTCTTTGGAGAAGTGTCTGTTCATGTCTTTTGTCCATTTATTCACTGGATTATTTGTTTTTTGTGTGTTGAGTTTGATAAGTTCTTTTTAGATTTTGGATATTAACCCTTTATCTGACATGTCATTTGCAAATATCTTCTCCCATTCTATTATTTGCCTTTTAGTTCTGCTGATTGTTTCCTTCACTGTGCAGAAGCTTTGTATCTTGATGAGGTCTCAAGAGTTCATTTTTGCTTTTGTTTCCCTTGCCTCCAGAGATATGTTGAATAAGAAGTTGCTGTGGCTGAGGTCAGAGGTTTTTGCCTGCTTTCTCCTCTAGAATGTTGATGGCTTCCTGTCTTATGTTTAGGTCTTTCATCTATTTTGAGTTTATTTTTGTGTACGGTGTAAGAAAGTGGTAAAGGTTCATTCTTCTGCATGTTGTTGTCCAGTTTTCCCAATACCATTTGTTTTTTGAAGAGACTGTTTTTCTTCCATTGGATATTCTTTCCTGCTTTGCCAAAGATTAGTTGCTCATATGTTTGTAGGTCCATTCCCGAGTTATTTATTCTGTTCCATTGATCTAAGTGTCTGTTTTTGTGCCAGTACCACACTGTCTTGATGACTACAGTTTATAATACATCTTGAAGTCCAGGACTGTGATACCTCCAGCTTTGGTTTTCTTTTTCAGGATTGCTTTGGCTATTTGGGGTCTTTTCTGGTTCCATAAAAATTTTAGGATTGTTTGTTCTAGCTCTGTGAAGAATGCTGGTGTTATTTTGATAAGTATTGCATTGAATATGTAGATTGCTTTGGATAGCATCAACATTTCAACAGTATTTTTTCTTCTGATCCATGAGCATGGAATACTTTTCCACTTTTGTGTGTCTTCTTTAATTTTTTTCATAAGCTCTCTATATTCAGTGTATAGATTTTTCACCTCTTTGGTTAGGTTATTCCTAGGTATTTTAATGGTTTTTGGTGCAATTGTAAATGGGATCGATTCCTTAATTTCTTTTTCTGTTGCTTCATTATTGGTGTATAGAAATGCAACAGATTTCTGTGCATTGATTTTATATTCTGTGGCTTTGCTGAATTCCTGGATTAGTTCTAGCATTTTTTTTTTTTTGGTGGAATCTTTTGGATTTACCATATAGAGTATCATGTCGTCTGTGAAGAGTGAAAGTTTGACTTCCTCCTTGCTGATTCAGATGCCTTTTATTCCTTTGTGTTGTCTGATTGCTGAGGCTAGAACTTGTGGAGAGATTTTCTAATCTTTTCTCATACATGTTTGTTTGGTTCTGTCACCCCCAATACTGAGGCCGTAAAAGCATCTGGGACCATGATGATGTAGAATGATTCTGACTGCAAACCCCACAGCTGGCTCCCTTTTATACTTTTAGAAGCAGGCATCCTGCTCCCTGCTCCCCACTGCCCTAGAGTTCCTCGCCATGGTGATCTTCTCTAACCCACCTTCAGGGATAGTTTCACTTTCATTCCCTGAAGCTGTCATTTTTGGTCAAAGTGATTTTAAATACCTTTGAAAAATTACATTTTTGCTAGAGTAGAACTGTAATGAACTGGAGTATGAAAACTATTAACAACTACAATGTTTCCCCAATTTGATGGTGTGGTAAAGCCCTCCTTCCCCTTCCTTGCAATCAAACAGCTCACAGAGTTTGAAATGGTTTGCCAGCCTTACTTTCTACAGTAAACAATAGGTACTGGCATTTTAAACTGACCCTTAATTCTTCTGAACCAGCACATTATTTCTGGCTTGTTGGTTATATAGAGAAAATGAACAAAAACAGTCTTAATAATGTTCACATCTCCCACTGAAAGTATATAGAAAAAAGTTTTAAAACTAATCATCCATTTAGTTATTTTGTGTGTGTGTGTGTGTGTGTGAGAGAGAGAGAGAGAGAGAGCAAGAGCACATGAAGGCAAGCAGAGGGACAGAGAGAGGGAAAAGGAATCCCAAGCAGTCTCTGTGCTGTCAGTGCAGAGCCCGACACAGGGCGTGACCCCACAAACTATGAGATCGTGACCAGAGCCGAAATTAGTAAGAGTTGGGTGCTTAACTGACTGAGCCACCCAGGCACCCCTCACCCATGTACTTATCTTACTCCATAAGGGTTCCTTCTAATCAAGATAGATAGGCAATTACAAGATTCAGATGTACTGTGAAGCTTCAAAAAGAAATAAAAAGCACCTGTATTTTTGTGTACTTTAAACTTAAACAATTACATATATCTATATCCTTATACACATCTTATTTCATTTACCATTACAAAAAAATAAAAAATATTTTAAAAATTTGTTTCACAGGTCAATATATCTAATGATAATGATATTTTCTCCATAAAACAGGTAAGCACTGATTTTATTTAGGAATAATCAACAGGTTTGGAAATTGCCTTGATGTGTAAATGAAGGAGTGACTATTTTAACAAATGAAACTGATTTGGGGAAAAAGTTATTATCTTATAATGAGCCAAACTGACATAGAAACCATAATGATTTCTCTCAATATACCACCAACCAAGGAGTATGTCCCTTAAATTTCCTATGCACAGAAATGATTTTTTCTGTGCCATTTATACTCTCAACCAGATCCTAAAGATACATGCTAAGAAGATAACTGGACAAGGCCATGGACACATTTTGTAGCAGGAAAGCCTAGGGGTACAGCACTGGTCTACCTATGCATAAGACCTGTGACCTTGCCCTCATTAGAATAATGACCCAATCAAGTGACTTAATTGGCTTAGTTTTACAACTGTGTGAATATGAACCATATTTCATTTTGCCTGGTTATAATATCTCACCCAAGTAAACTGGGAATGCAGTCATAATGGTACTGGCCCTCAATTACAGTTGTTATTTATATGAAAATAAAAGCCAAGCTAATTTCCTTATTTATTAAAGATGTTCTTAGGAAACAAAAACAGGTATTATCTGTTATAACTTGTAACATCATTTTCATTGAGAACTAGAAAGGAAATTCTAATGGCAAACTTTGGCAGCTGGTAGTTTCCAGTGAAGAGGCCTTGGAAATCAGTCCATACACAATAAATGACGAGTAAACACTAAGGTAATCTGCTCTCAAAGCTTGCTATTTTCCTATTATTCAAACATGCAACTGCCTTTCCAAGCTTTGGTTTCTTCATATGTGAAATGGGGTAATGTCTACCTCACTGGATTGTGAGAAGTCATTGATATAATTAGATTCTCAGTGCTGAACACATAAAGCTTTTCCTTTCCTAACTAAACTTGTAGTTCACCATCAAGGTGTATAAAGATTATTATGGCAAGATCAGTCAACTTGTCCCACCGGCCACAACAAGGAGCTGCCAGTAGTGTACAGTAGAATGTGGAAAGTGTACAGGGCCTCACAACTACCACTTGCTGAGTGTTTATTTATGTGCCAGGCACTATCATGAACACTTACAGTCTCGGCGCGTAAAGCCACCAGTTCCATTTAAGTGGTTTGCAAACTCAGGCAATTTGTTTAATCACCATTTCTATAGCTCTGAGAATTCTGAGCTGTCAGAATTGCTGCAATCAGATCAATAGATAGCAAAGCATTAATATCCATGGACGTTCCTGGAAGGGAAGGCTGCAATTACCCTGGTTGGCCACAGACTTGTAGTGACAGTTTATTTTGAGAGACAAAGAGAGAGAGAGAACAAGCAGGGGAGGAGCAGCGAGAGAGGGAAAGCGAGAATCCCAAGCAAGCTCTGTGCCATCAGCGCTCTAACATGAAGCTCAAACTCATGAACTGTGAGATCACGACCTGAGCCAAAATCAAAATTTTACGCTTAACCTGGCAACTCTCTAGTGAAAGTTTCTGTGTGAAAGATCCTGCTGGTGGATTAGCAAGGTCAGTAGCAGGTACTCGAAAATTGTGTGTGTGTTGGGGCAGAGGGTGGGCCAGGTGTGTGTATGAAAGTGTGTTCCTAGATAGGGCATTTGCAGTTCTAGAAGATCAAGGCTTTTGGTGTAAAGTATCTTACTATTCTCTGGGGCTCCTGGGTGGCTCAATCAGTTAAGCATCTGACTTCGGCTCAGTCATGATCTCACAGCTCGGGGTTGGGGCCGAGTGAGGCTCTGTGCTGGCGACTCAGAGCCTGGAGCTTGCTTCAGATTCTGTGTCTCCCTCCCTCTCTGCCCCTCCCCTGCTCACTCTCTCTCAAAAATAAACGAAAGAGAGAGACAGAGAGAGGGAGGGAGGGAGAGTGAGAGAAAGAGAGAGATACAAAGAGAAAGAGAGAGAAAGAGAGGAAGAGAGAGAGAGAAAGAGAGAAAAAGAGAGGGAGAGAGAGAGAGAGAGAGAGAGAAAGAGAAGAAAAGAAAAGAAAAGAAAAGAAACGAAACGAAATGCATCTTACTCCCAAAAGTTACCCCAGTTACTTACTGAGCATGCCCAATGGCATGACTTAGGGGCATGGAAGATAACAGGTGGGAAGCAAAGTGAAGAACAGCTGTATACAAAAGGAGTCACAAGCTGATCCCATAACCTTGGAACAGCTTTGGTTATGTCAAAGTGAAGTAAATTACATGAAGAAAAAGAAGAGCTCCTTGTTGATATTAGGAGAAAACACCTCAAATTTTAAAAATCTATGTAAATGGGAAGCACGTTTATTAAGTTACTCACTACTAAAATAAGCTCTTCATGGATCCACCATCTTCTTCAGCACTCCAATTCACCTGAGGGGAGAAACTTCTTCCTGGAAGCAATCTGGCAGCCCTAGTGCACCCCTGGCCCCCAATGTGGCTTCAGCCCAAGTTACCCAAGTTACCGTACTCACCACGTTAACTTACTTGCTTACATTCCTTATGAAAGATCTCTTTTACTCAAGGGGCTGAAGACTGTGAAAATCATTGCAGTAGGTTATCTTAAAGCCGAACTGCACAGGATTAAACAAGGTGTTTGTTAGATATATCAGGTCCAGACCATCCCTTTAGGACTTACATCATTAGTGACAAAACTTAGGCTTTTCAGAAACAGGCCACGGTTAGATTTGCTCTATACTGGTAGCATATAAAGTGGTGTTGGATGCTTGATCCAGATGACAGTTTCTATAGCTACCACATTCTTCCCAACCACCAATCTTCAACTAAGAATAGTCACCATCCTGGCCAGAGGCAAGTGCACATCAAAACTGAGGAATTTAGATGCTGAATTTGAAGTTCTCAGTTCTCAAATGTTGACTCAATTAAATATGCTACTAAAAAAGAGTCAAGAGTCAACCAGAAGATATCTCCAGTTACAGCTTAATAAGAGGAAATAAGTAGAAACTTATATGGTTTATATATATAGTTTGTATATATAGTTTATATATGTATACACATCTATATAGTTTGTATATACATATATAGTGTGTAGTGTGTGTATACACACACACACACACACACACACACACAAAACACAATGTTTCACATGTCTGCACATGAAATGCATAATTCAGATAATGGGTGACACTTCACACTAACTCTATGCCTATCCATATTTCTTCTTTACTGTTACCAATAAGCTCCTAAAACAGGTAATTCTTAATTAAAATTCAAACAAAAACAGAAACTATAAATTTTGAAGCCAAAGGAGCCAGTTTGTTACCATGAAGTGTATATCATATATATTTAACAACACAACTTCTTTTGGGACCATTCTACACCCAAACTTAACACAGGTATTCAGTTTACATACCAACAGAGGCTTAAAAAAAATATATCCCAGAATTGTTATTTATTCTTTCCATAAGAAAAAACTTGAATTAATCATACAAACTATAATTTCTAGCCAGCTTTTACTTCTAATTAAACAAAAATTAAAAAATCAACAAAAAACAAAATCCCACACCCATGAAAGTCATGACCAAAGCAGACTTCAATACTTGTCAACTGCTAGGGAAGAAGCAGTAAAATTTATTGTACTAAACGAGAGGTTTATGAATAACCCCAAATTTAGAGAAATCATGTAGCATTCCCATGACTAAAAATAAATAAATACAAATAAGGAGAAAGATTACTTTTATTACTAAGTTTGAGTTTGATTCTATTTAATTGGGGAGTATATTGGCAGAAACTCTAATAAACTTGATGATTGAAAATGTGGTTTGGGATTGTAAAAAGCAGCTTTTTACCAAAGTTAAATTTTAACTGATTCTACAATCACATTTAGTCTGGGAGCTTAAGATAAGGACATAGGGTGACCTCATTATATAGTCTGTGATTTTACTATGATATATTTTAATTCAAACATATCAGCAATAGGTTAGAGTATCTGTAACATTTTAAAAAAACCCACAGAATATAATTTTGGGCAATAATATATGAAAGTAAAAATCTTTAAAAAAATTCTAAAGCCATAGAAAATCAGTCTGGATGTATTTTAATTGTGGAGAAAAATATTAATGGGATTTTAAACTATCAAATCTATTTCTTTCCTGTAAAGACAGTATGTATCTTTTTCCTTGAAACTATTTTGGAGCCAGTCAACACCCAAAAATAAAAATATTATTCCTATCTCAGTTTGAAATTTAATGAATCAATATTATCTTTGCCAACAACATGGTAAAATGCATTATGTCAGATATATAAAATTGATACAGAAATCATCAAAAAGCTTTGAAATTTCAGAACTGAAGGCTTTCTGCGTTTGTAAATTAATGGCTTTTTGCGGGGAGGGACTAAGGTACTTAAAACACTGTAACATCTTAAAATCTATAACAAAAGGGAAAAGTACTAATACTAGTTTTTAAAACTCACAAGTTATAATAATGCAAATTTGTCATTTTGCTGATTTTCAATTCATACATGCAATATAAATTACAAATATGTATAACATTATAACACCATCTAAAAGAAACAATGATGTATAAAATATTTATGATAAATAAAATTATTGCATTTAATGTCATTTTCTCGAAAACCAAAGTCATCAAATCCCTTAATGTCATATTAAACATAAACAATACCAGCTCAATTTAGAGGAAATGTACACCAATACCAGCTTCTGACTACAAAAATAAAGAAGTTAAAGCCCTGCAGTTTGTCTGATTTAGGTCAGATAATCATGGAAACAAAAAAATATTTAAAATTATTTATTTTATCATTATGCACAATGAAGGAAAGCATTATAGAGAGCAGAGTTCTTTCCCACCATAAAATTATTTACACCCATTTATTTAGCTAGAAACACTAGCTAAAAGAGGTACTGGTATATTCCATTTGTAATAATTTCTCTACAGCAAACAACTGTCTTAAGCTTGGAACAGGTTTAAGAAAATATTGCCTCATAGGTCTCTTTCATTCTTTTGAGTCTCGGTCACTAAGAGCTCAAGGTACTTTGAGAGAATCCTGGTGTCCTGTTTCGTCGGATGAATGCACTGAAATCAAGCAATGTGTTTGTATTCTTGAAAATACTCTTAAATCCATATAAATGTTGCTTGAGTCAAGGAACTCCTATTTCTCCTCCTGGCTCTATGACATGTGAAGGGCATTTGTTATGAAAGCTTCACACCAATTTTGTTTTGTTCCTTCTTCATCAGCCGCTGTGCCTCCTTTTCCATTTTCTTCCTTTGTTGTTCTGCTGCTCTCTTTTCTCTGTCTGCTATCTTCTGCTGCCTGAAGAGAAACACAGTCCTATTTTTACTTTTAAAAAATACTACACAGGTAAAATGGAAAATCAATTCCAGAAAGAAATAGCTATCAAAAAATAGAAGTTCAAAAAATCTTCATTCTCCCTGCTTTGAAAACTTCAAAGATTTTCAAAACTAGTATTTATTTTAATCCTTAGAACAAAACTTGCAAAATAAGAGTATTATCTCTATTTTACAAATAAGTAAGATGAGGAACAAAAGCTGAGCGACTTGCCCAAAGTCATTAGCTTAAGTACAAGGACAAGAACCCACATCTTCTAACCCCTCTTCTTCAGATTATTTTCACTAAAACACCACATCTCCACACCAAACCTTCTTTTTGATAGCATTCAGAAAAGCCTGATGCTGAGGATTAAATCTCCTATTATTATAATAGTTAAAAACACTCTGCTAGAGGAAGTCAAGAACACAGATGTGCAGGGGATGGGCATAGAGGAGGACACTTATGGGGATGAGCACTGAGTGTTATGTGGAAACTAATTTGACAATAAACTATTTGTAAAAAAAAAAAAAAAAAAGAACACAGATGTGCAGAACACAATGCCCAAAGAAAATGGAAACTAAACACCTGCCGTCCAACTGGAAGCTAGCAATCTATTTACGGATTAACATTTGGCCAGCTCTACTGATGAGCGGGCAGAATGGTGGGTATTACTGATCATACATGAGGAGATCCTTAGGTCTTCCCTGGCCTCTCCCTGACTCTACTGACCCAGAATCACTAGCCTTCTGTTATCTGACTGACTCGTGTGGGGAGTGATGAGAGAGGAGGAAAAGAACCGACGCTGGTTCTGGATCTGAAGTTTAGGGTATGAGAATATAGGTCAAAGCACGCAAGGCTGAGGAAGGAAGCGGCAGAGGCCACAGTTGCCTGTGGGATAGGCGACACAAGCTTATAACATGGAAAAATCCAGTGTGGATTTTCTATATGTGGGGCAGCTCGAAACTGACTCCGGGAAGCAAAATCTATGTCTCATCACATTTATTAAGTGGGAGTAAGCGGAGTGGTGTATGACCCAAATTCAAGACAGTACAGGGCTATTTTAGGCAATATTTTGACCTTCACCATCAATTAACTAAAATTTCAGAAGTATAGTTTTTTAAAAAAATCTACTTTTCACTAGCTCTGATACCTTTCAAGCAAAACTGATTATCTGCTCTAAAATAACCAAAATGTCAGTGGCAAAAAGGGAGACAGGAAAAGAAGTCTAAAGGGTCGGCTGTTTGCAAACAAGTAAGATCAAATAAGCCTTTCACTGGTTACTAGCTGAAGTGTAAACATCAACAATTAATGTTCCTGGAAAATGAGGCAATTTAAAGATTATTGCAGAGAAAATCCCTTTTTCCTCTCAAGATACACACTTGGAATTTCTAATGTACAGGAATCTTCTTCCTTAATGATACTGATTACAGTACTGGCAGTAGTAAAGCAGCAGTGGGAAACAGACGGAGTCAGAGGACATGGGAGAGAGGACATGGAGTGTGAATACGCTAAAAATTCTCAGTGTTCTTCTGGGGGCAGTAAGCCACAGGACTCCTTCATGTCTCTTTGACTAACTTATGCAACTTGCAACATGAAGCATATATATAACTGACCCTTCTTCCAAGCTGTCATATAAAACACCAAGTTTAGGGTTTTTTGTTTTTGTCTTATTTTGGTCAGAGTGCAAGACGACAGGGTGGAAAAAAAGGTTTTGGTACAGTAAATGTTAAGATACTGTGAATCCATAAACTGTACAGTGCTGTTATTATTACCAGATTCAGAATGAATGGCCCTTCCTTTATCCTGTGGTTAATGATCAGTAGAACCCCCCCAAATGTTTTAAAACACCCAAACTTCTGTATCTATGATTTATCAAAAAAAGAGTAAAAAAATAGATAACTTATCTATTTTTATGATCCATGTAACATAAATATGGCTGTTAACAATTTAAAAAATACTTCCTTTACCGTAAATGATGATTAAATAAAAACTAAATATTTAAAACTCTCATAACTTTACTATTAAAATTTGACCTGTCCCNCCATAACTCCAGGTATTTAACTGCACCCTCTGCTGGCTGTTCAAGGTAATTGTAGTTAATTGATAACAGCCAGAGAAAATATAAAAGTGAAATCAATGAAATCAGTTGTTATTAATTTTCTATCCCTATTATAAAAACAATATTTTAAATTTATAAAATTGACATCACTTTATTTTACTATATCTTAAAAATGCAAACATAATTTACATACATTTAAATATCTTCAGCTTTTCATCAGTGATGACGGTCACAAACTCAGAGTAAATTCTGTTTATTCTTTCGTCTAATGCAACTAGCCAAGAATTATATTTATTGCTCACAAAAACACAGAGATAACATAAACACCAACAAAAACAAACTTGAAGACCTCTAGAATAATATTTTCTTCTCTGTAGAATGGGCAGTAACAGTGATATAATTATTTACAACTGATAAGGCTTTTGAGTACATCAACTAAGATATATATACAAATGTAGAGTGCTATATACGTTATTTCCATTCAAACGCGTAGTGCTGGGCACTATTCTAGACCACGAAGAAACAAAAATGAAGATAGAATTTGTGACTTAGAGGAATATATAGTGATGGCTCACATTTCAAACTATGTTTTAGAGGGAATGTAGTATAAAGCAAATAGTATAATATGATGTATATATGAAAAAGATCTCATTTGCCATTGATAACATTATTACTCTTTTGCTTTTGTTTCTATAATGCTTTAAATACTTGGTTTCTGTTAACTTTTAATCATATACAGTAGTATATGTAGTCTGAGTCTCAATGACTCAATTGAATCTCAAGCTCAACCGAGAAAGATTTAAGAAAAATAAAATGTTTGGCAGAATTAGCTTTCTTGACCTTGACTGTACATGAACAAATCTGGTTCCTCTACTCGAGTTGGTGTAAATATTACTAAAATACCTCAGAACTTCTTCTGCTTGCCAGGCCGCATCTTCTTCTTCTTCCCATGCATTGGTATTTTCCTGCCAGGTATCTAAGTCACCTAATTCAGGCTACAACAAAACACAAGACAAAATGATGTTTGTAAAGAGCTCTCCTTTCTCCCATTAGAGATCAAGAAAAGTTAACACAGAGCTCAGAGCCTGTCACTGCCCTGTGTCGTCTTCACGTCCCATCAAAGGCCCGGATGATCTGGCTCGGGGTGTGCCTGGAACTGGGGGGTTTCCTGTGATGTGTGACTTTCAGTACTCAGCAGTCCTGGGCAGGCCCAGATTTCTCCCCATTTTATGTTTTAAAGGGTACTCCTTTTATACTGACTTCTTTTTCTGCCTACTTTAAATTGGAATAGACAAGAATAGAACATTTCTTCTTTCTGTTTCTCCCTTCTCAGGGAGCAGACAGGGTGGGAGTGGGGGCAAGAGAAGAGACTAACTGGAGATGGGATCAGAGGTGCTTCACTACTCTGTGCTGAGATCAACTTGAGGAACTGAAGTTTCTAAACCGGCACAGCCATTTTCATTTAAGCATAAGTAACATACAGATTTTTCAATGGCTCTTACTTTGTGGGTCCAAGGCAAACACAACAAATTAGCCAAAACTTACTCTTCACCAGAGTACTTCTACATTGTGCTTCCTTCTGCCTGTCCTACTTACTTGCTACCAGTAGGCTGGTCACCACCTTCCACTATTCCTCAGACCAGACCTCTAAAAGTTCACTTTTTCTTCCACCAAACAATAAAAATGCTCATTCTGGAATGTTTGGTTAGGTGCAGAAGTGACTATTAGCATAAAATAACTGGCAACAATCTGGGAATAGATTTATTTATATTTTCTTTTGAGCACTTACACCTAAAAATGAAGTAAAATGTGTGGTTTTCTCCTCCTAACTATAAATGTAATACCATCCACTGCTAAAAATATTTTTTTAAGATTTTATTTTTAAATAATCTCTATACCAAAAGTGGGGCTCGAACTCACAACCCCAAGATTGAGAGCCACATGTTCTATGGGCTGATGACTCTGCCAGCCAGGCACCTACTCTGTTAAAATTTTTTAGTGTATTTCTGATGATCTGTTTAATATAGACCTCTAGAAGTATAAGAGCTAAATCAAATTTTTAAAAAAACCATTAAAACCACTGAAGCGAATACAAATGACCCTCTTGAAAAGTTATACCAACTTCTCCTAATGACAGCAACAGGAAAACCCTCGTCTCCCTAATGTCTGTCAGGGCCAATAGTTTTCTTTCTTTTTCGCTACTTTGTTAAGATTTAAAAATGGTGTCTTATTATTTTACTTTGGATTTCTTTGAGAACATTTCTTCATGTTATCAGGCTAGGTCTATTTCTTATCCATTTTTCCACTGAGGTGTTTGACTTCTGTGTATAAAACATTTATATATTTAAAAAGTTAACTACTAAGACAATAAAAAAAAGAGTGATAATCTGATCCTTTAGTACAGATGGGCTTCTAAGTAAAAAAGTTTTAAATGATAAGATTAATTTTTTACATTAAAAACTACAATTATCTGCCCATCAAAAACATCCAAACCAAATTATAAAGCCAACAACAAACTGAAAAATTATAAAAGATGACAGAAAAAGTTAATATCCTTACTATAAAAAGAGCTATCAAAACAATACAAATGATTAAATCCCCCCCAACAGAATGTGGAATTTCAAAGAAGAGCTTAATTGGTAGAATGGGTGGTAAATTGTTTTTGGAGCAGAGAACAAAGTGCAGTAGATTACCATTCTCTCCTAAGCCATTGCTCCCTTACTTAGTCTGCTGGAGTTAGCATTGGAGATTCTCTATCCACACGATTTACCTTTTCCAACTCTATAAGGAGTTACATATTTACAACTTCATAATGAGCTATATTAGTGTTATAGTAACTTATAATTATAGTTAAGTTGAAAATATTTACTAATTCATCATATAAATTTGAACCACTTTACCAATATGGATCAAACATATATGAATAAAGTATAAGACTTGGAAATATAAAAAACCCTTAAACATGTTATGCTATTTTAGAGAAATAGCTATGGTACTATTATGCTCTTTGTAACATGATGTAACTGCACAGGAGTTATCAAAATTTGCATTATTTATGTGTGATCATTTGTTATCATTTATTTAATACTGAAGCTCCCCCAAAAGAATGCATTCTTTTGAAGCAAGGACTCTGCTTGTTTCCTTACTTTCTACTATATTACTAGCACCTAACACACTGTCTCACATTAGTAGGAATAGTTTTTGATCAATGAATTAAAAACCTACATAAACATGGGTCCTCCAGGAGAGGGGACTCTGAAATACCTGTGCAGTTTAAACAAACAAATAATATGGTGGTTGTTTAAAGCTACGTCTGCAAATTCTTTGGCATTTCTTCCTCAAGTGGTAGAGCTGAATTCCTCTCCCCCTCGCATGTGGGCTGGATTTAGTGATTAGCTTCCAATGAATAAAATAATGTGGAGGTGACAGTGTGTCCCTCATACGACTAAGGCATGAACAGGCATTGTGGCTTCATCTCTACATGTCCTCTCTCTCTCAGGGACTGCTTGTTCTGAAAACATCAGCAGTTATGTTGCATGGAAACTCGAGCTGCCCTGTGGAGAGATCCATGGCAAGGAACTGAGCTTTATGCAACCAACCAGAATTAAATTGCCAGGCATATAAAGTGAGCCACCTTTGAAACGAAGCCTCCAGTTCCAGTCAAGCCTTCAGATGACTTGTCTGGAAACTCATTAGAAACCCTGAGCCAGAACCACCCAGTTGAGTCACTCCTGGATTCTCGATCCACAGAAACTGTAGGAGATAAAGCATATGTTTACTGTTTTAAGCCACTAAATGTGGAGCTGTTATATAATAATAACTAATATAATAAACTAATCAATAATTAACCAAAGCATGATTAAGCTTAGATCTGGGGAGAAGTCTGAACATTGGTGTTTTCAAAAAAAAATTCAAAGGGGCACCTAAGTGGCTCAATCAGTTAAGTGTCAGACTTTGGCTCAGGTCATGATCTCATGGTTCACAAGTTCGAGCCCCACATCAGGCTCTGTGCAAATAGCTCAGAGCCTAGAGCCTGCTTCTTATTCTATGTCTCCCTCTCTCTCTGCCCCTCCCCTACTCAAGCTCTTTCTCTCACAAAAATAAATAAAAACATTTTTTAAAAATTCAAAGCTAATTCTGAGATACTTCCAAGGTTGAGAAACAGTTATATACTTTCCTTACTACTTTTGTCCTTAAAACTGATGCATTTAAGTCAAACCAAGTATAAGTCAACTTATACTTTAAATGTAAATATACTCTACTAGGAAAACAATTTATGACTCACTTAAAATTACCTGCTTTTAAATTTAAATTTCAGTGGTAATGTCCGTAAAGGTCATATTTTTAAGTAACATATTGTCTCCATCTATTTTGTATACAGTGGGACTCTGATCTTAGTAGCTTATGTAATTTGCAATCTCATAAAAGGATAAGATTGGTAACAAACTCCAGATTAATCTCTCTCAATCGGGCTAAACCAGTTTCAAAGCAGGGAAATACAAATATTATGTTCACTTTGATTTTTTTCTTCTCTTTTCAAGAAAACAAATAAAAACAAAACCTTTTCTAGATACCATTAACATACTTACAGACTGATGAAGAAAAGGCATATCTTGTGTGGCTGCTAATCTACTAGAGAAACCTGTGCTACCATCTGGGATGCCAAAATTTAATGGTTCTCTCTTCTTAATAATGATCTGAAAGATTAATTGAAACAGAATTAACAGGAATATTTTACATATTATGTAAAAAGAAACAAGATAATTAAGTGATCAAAGTATTTTATAATTATTTTAAATGTCCTACCTTTCTTTTAAAAATTTATAAATGCAGTATTTTTTAAATCTCTAAGTATCAAAATTCTTAGGCAACTGTCACACAAATCACTTAGATACTAAGAAAAATCCCATTTTACTTTTTTTTTTTTTAATTTTTTTTTAATGTTTTACTTATTTCTAGAAGAGAGAGAGAGACAGCGTGAGCAGGGGAGGGTCAGAGAGAGAGGGAGTCACAGACTGAAACAGGCTCCAGGCTCTGAGCTGGCAGTCAGCACAAAGCCCGACACGGGGCTCGAACCCACGAACCGTGAGATCATGACCTAAGTGAAAGTCAGACGCTTAACCGACTAAGCCACCCAGGCACCCCTCCATTTTACTTTTTCTAAAAAAAAATAAATTTTCCTCTTCTTTCAGTAGACCCACAAAATAGAAGTTAGCACTTTTAGTCACTGTATTAAATAGGAATATGTGTTATATCTTATTAAAAGCTCTCTTAGCATAAATGCATCGATGAATGTATTAACTCTTACAAGGCAGTACTATTAGCTGTGTAGCTTGTAAACATTTTCAGCCTAATTAACTTATTAAGGTATTAATGTAGTATTCTGGGTTCCTATTAAGAGCAGCAATATTTGGGATGCCTGGGTGGCTCAGTCGGTTGGGTGTCCAACTTCGGCTCAGGTCACAATCTCACGGTTTGTGGGTTTGAGCCCCACGTCGGGCTCTGTGCTGACAGCTAGCTCAGCACCTGGAGCCTGTTTCAGAACCTGTGTCTCCCTCTCTCTCTGACCCTTCCCTGCTCACACTGTCTCTCTCACTGTCTCTCAGAAATAAATAAAACATTAAAAAAATTTTAAAAAAGCAGCAATATTCTTCCCAAACATAAGGTATTCATCTACTAAGAAACTCAAACTCCTTGAAAAATACACAACTTAATGCTTTTCAGCATTTGGACCAATGAAGACATTTGGACAACTTAACTAAAACAATCATGATTACAGAATGTAAATGTTATCAGCCCTGAAACTGTAAAAATAAATTTATAGCTGAAACTGGCTGGAAGGTAGAAGAGAGTGAGAAATCCTATTAGAGATGGTGGAATAAATAATGTCCTCTTTTTATAAAGTATATTTAAAAAAATATTTTCTATGTATGACAGAACAAGAAATGGAACTCTAAGTATGTTTGTTTTTAAATAGCAGAGTGACTAGTGAGGTGGACTAGAATAACATCAGAATATTTGGAAGAGGGGGAAGAGTGGGTGTGGGTAGTATGAAACAAACCTCATCTGCCATTGTATGAAGTCAATGGACAATGCCTGTGATTGGGAAATCAAGACACAGCAATTTAAGCATATTATATGTAGATATGATAAAACACATTACAAGCCCAAACAGGAAAAGTTATGAGTGATTGCTTATGGGAAGCAGAGGTGGCTATGAGGAATGATGGTGCAGAAGCTTGTTGCTTTTCACTAAAATTTCTTCTATATTCTTTGACTTAAATTTTTTTTAAGTGCATGTATGATCTTTGATAAAAAGAAAGGAAAATAATCAGTCATGTTCTTTTTCCAATAATTCCCTCTACCTTTAAGTGATCTTCCATATCCAACTCAAAATGGATTAAGCAAAGTGTGGAAGACTAAAGTAAGTCCACAATTATTCTGCTCTCAGAGTCTTACATCAGCTTTATAACGGTTATGAACAATGGACACTATACCATCAGTTTGCAGACGTCACTGAACTGTGAACTCTCTTACGGTAAGAACTTTACCTTATTCAGCTTAGTCTCTACAGGACAGACTGGAATCTAGAATCTGTTCTACAGTTGGGTTTCAGTAATGTTTATATAACTTTAAAAGACGTGGCAGTACAACTTACTAGATATACATCTAGGTAACTTGAATATATAAACCTGTTTAATATGACAGAAAACACAACAAATTGATAACTAAAAATAGGCTTTCTGACAAACATGAATTATACTGTCTAATTTTAACTATAGGAATCAGAAAAGCAGGTTAATAGTTTAATTTCCAAAAGCACAAATGTTTAACATACTTTCTGAGTTTTCCTTATAGTTGGTGTCATGTCCTTAAAATAGTCAGGTTCCAGTTGTTCCAAAGCATTTTGTTGTGTTGTCACATTCCCATTACCTCCTTCAATCTTAACACTTGTGGGCGCATCCTCATCCCAGGACGTCCACTCTTCAACGTCTGTCTACAATTAATTGACAAACATTGTCCGTCACAAAGGAGTCAACATCTCAATCACCATTTATTAGAAAAATAGGCTTTCTAGGGGAGCCTAAGTGGCACAGTTGGTTAAGCAACCAACTTCAGCTCAGGTCATGATCTCACAGTTCGTGAGTTCGAGCCCCACGTAAGGCTCTGTGCTGACAGCTCAGAACCTGGTGTCTGCCGCAGATTCTACGTCTCCATCTCTCTCTGTCCCTCCCCCGCTTGCACGCTGTCTCCCTCTCTCCCAAAAATAAATAAACATCAAAAAAAAAAAAAGAAAAGAACCATAGGCTTTCTAAAAAAAATTGGTTTTCAAACTTTTTGACCAAAAGGAAAATACAAATTTTATAACACATACCAAAACTAGACCAAAAGTTTAAAAAAAACACTTGTACTAGAAGTTAGACAATCAGTTCTATCCATTAAAAAACAAAACCAAAACAAAAATAAATGCTTTAAAAACTGAACTGACATTTAGAACTACATTCCACTGAAAGAATATTAAAACTTGGATCCTTAGCCTAACCAGATTGATTACCTGATTAAAGAAAAAAAAAAATCAACATTCTTTTTTTTTTTTTAATATTTTTATTTATTTCTAGGCTAGAGAGAGACAGCGTGAACAGGGGAGGGTCAGAGAGAGAGGGAGATACAGACTCTGAAACAGCCTCCAGGCTCTGAGCTGGCAGTTAGCACAGAGCCCGACGCGGGGCTCGAACCCACGAACCGTGAGATCATGACCTAAGCGAAAGTCAGACGCTTAACCGACTAAGCCACCCAGGCGCCCCAAAAAAAATCAACATTCTTGATAAGATTTATAGAAGACAGAATCTCAAATGTAATATTCAAAATGTCTGTGAAACAACTCAAAATTATTCAGTAAACAATAAACTTCAACTTGCATGAAAAAACAATGTTATAATTATCTAAGACTTTAAAATAGTTATAAAAAAACCTCAATAAGCAAGAACAAACACTCTTGAAATCAATGGAAAAACAAAATAGAAAATCTCAGTAAAGTAACAGAAAATATTATGAACAACCCAATAAAAATTTTAGGATTAAAAAAATATAACAAAAATCCTGACCTGACTACCATAAAATTCTGACCATGACATACTAATTAATGGTCTGCAATTCAGTTGGAAAACTATGGTTCTGGAACACTTATTCAACCTTAAAAGAAAAGAATTACCTGTTTAGGAACTGATGAATAATCAACTGTAGTTGGCAACGTTATTTGGTCTCCACTTAATTTCCGTCCTCTGCCAGATCTAAAATAAAAATGAAATAATTTATTTTAATAACTACCAAAACAAACATGGTAAAAGCACTACGGACAGTAGCTGAAGGCTTATAAAAGAAGATCTTTTACAATTTTGCAGTTATTTATTTTAGTAATTGACAGTTGCTCATTAAAATATGAAAAGAAAAGGCATGTATCAGGTACCTTTTAAATATTTTAAAACTCTTAGACAGAACAAAACTGCTTTTTGGCTTAGGACTCAAATTATAGACAAATTCAGGAGGAATATAAATACAAAAACAAAAAAGCAAAGTGATTTTAAACCATGCTCCTTTCTCTTCAAACCACACTCTATAGGTGAAGCTCTGGGACACCTACATCATTTTCAACAAGGTGGCTTGACCTTTATCTTACATATTTGGTTTTTTGGTAAGATTACCTATTAAACTATTAAAAAGTTTGAAAATCACTGGGTTGAACTAAACTGTAATTGGTAAGTTTTTTTTTTTTTTAATATTTTTATTTATTTGTAGGAGAGAGAGAGAGACAGTGTGAACAGGGGAGGGCCAGAGAGAGAGGGAAACACAGACACTGAGCTGGCAGGCTCCAGGCTCTGAGCTGGCAGTCAGCACAGAGCCCGACGCGGGGCTCGAACCCACGAACCGCGAGATCATGACCTAAGCGAAAAGTCGGATGCTTAACCGACTAAGCCACTCAGGCGCCCCTGTAATTGATAAGTTTTAAGGATTAGTAGGAAAACACTATGTTAAACAAGACAGATATTGTAGCTCAGTTGTTAAGAGCATGGGTTATCGGAACATCTGGGTGGCCAGCCAGTTGGTTACGCAACTGACTCTTGATTTCAACTCAGGTCATGATCTCATGGTTTATGGGATTGAGGCCTGAGTCAGGCTCTGCACTGACAGCTTGAAGCCTGCTTGGATTCTCTGTGTCCTTCTTTCTCTGACCCATCCCTGCTTGTCCACTCTCTCTCAAAATAAATAAANATGAACATTCTTTTCTATAAGGTTCATTAATTCCCTTTGGTGTATAGCTAGACATGTCATTTAAATATAGCATAAACCTCAATCTTTCTTGTTTTCACAAAAGAATGGAGAGAAATAAAAGTGGTCACTAATTCAATTCCCATATGGGCCACCCCTCCCAAAAAAAAAAAAAAAAAAAAAAAAAAAAAAAAAAAAGCATGGGTTAAGGGAACTATGTTAACCATAGTTTTCAATGTTACTTCTTTTAATTATGAGTCTAGTTAGAATCAACTAACCTCTCAGCCTCAACATCCTCATCAGTAAAATCCAGTTGTTCAAATCTACTTCTGTGTAAGATTTAATTAAATGATATTTACAGCAGCTAGACACTACACAGTGCCTGGTATATAATAAGGCACTAAAAAAATGGCAGCTATTACAAATGGTTAATCACTTACTTCATTTTAAATAATCTACAAATCATCTACTTAGAGCTAACTGGTAAAATTAGCTATTTTTACTACAAGATTAGAAGTCATATTTTATTTAAAGGATAAACAGATAATATAGCCTATCGCTAAATTTATAATGCAAACCCAATATTTTATAACACATGATCTAGGTTCCTTCTGACAGTTAAGAAAAGCTTACCCTATAAAATGAATCAGTTTTCTTTCAGAATGAACATACAATCAATCCTAAATATATTTATATTAACAATTATAGTGAAATTTATAATGGCAACAACTGTCCTTAATATTTTAAAAATCAAATGCAATTTCTTATACTAAAAGTGCTTTAGTTTTAGAAAATACATATGCAAAGAGAAAAACACTTATAATTTATCTTCTGTTAACCTCCAGCCTCCTGGCAATTAATGCCTATTTTCTTTTTTTTTCTCTCCAAGATGTGCTTTATTTTTTTAAGTCTTTATTTTTGAGAGAAAGAGAGAACATGAGTAGGGAAGAGACAGAGAGAGAGGGAGACAGAGGATCTGAAGCAGACTCTGTGCTAAGAGCAGAGAGCCCGATATGGGGCTCAAACTCACAAACTGTGACATCATGACCCAAGCCGAAGTCAGACGCTTAACTGAAATCAGATGCTTAACGGACTGAGCCACCCAAGAGTCCCAATTAATGCCAATTCTTATCCTACTTTACCTAATGAATTTCTGCCATTCCTCCTCATGCTCTGATGATCTAAGCACTTAGTTCACTATTTTCCCTACTTCCCAAATCCCATTCTCTTCCTGGGTGAATTCAACAATCACCTAAATTTTCCATTTCTTTCTTGACCTTTCTTCCTCCAGTGATTATCTTCACTATTTCATCCACTCATTCCCACTGCATATTATGAACCTCTTTTTTTTAAAAAAATCCCAAATCACTCTACTTCTAACAATAAATGTCCTTAATCCTCAGAGTTTTAGTAGTTATAAATGGCCAGTTAGCCAGAGAATATATTTCCTGGCTCCTTTGAAGCTAGGTGGCCAGATGACTAAGCTCTGGACAGTCAGCTGAGAACAGAATCATTGTGTGCAACTTCTAAATCAAGTCTGCCGCAAAGGAAGAAACAGACTTCTACTTCCTCTTTGACTATATCCTACTCTCTGTGTATTTTTTTTTCACAGTACACCGAGGCCAAAACAAATCCCTAACAGTTCCACTAATTATGTAGCTAGGCCCAAACAATTTAATATTTATCTATGTCCTAACTACTTAGTAGCCATTTTAAAAAATACCATATATAAATTTAAAGACTCTGTAAAGACCTTTAATAAAGTCTTTGAAAAAGAAAAAATATAAATTTAAAGAAAAATAATATTTTGATTTCATTCTTAAATAACCACAATCATTAATGTAATGTGTATGTGTCTACTAGACACACTTCTCAAAATTTGAAATCAGATTGGATACTGCCATCCTCATTTTCTCTTCCACATTAATTCTGGTTCAGCATTTGCTTTAATGCTAGCCTAAATTCTAGCTAAGTTTTAGCTAGGTCACCAAAAATACAAGTAAACAAAAACTTATCTCAAATTATTAAGAATATCATCAAAACTGCTGTAGGATCTAATGCTACAAATGTGAACTACCTCGAACTAGTAGTTTGTGCAGTCTTTACCAGATGCTGACTAACACATTCACTGTGTGTTTTGCTGGAAGTTTAAAAATATCCTGATGATACCCCTGTGAGTTTAATGTGAAGCCCTGAAGTACCACAGGACACAGAACTATATAGTTCTAGGGTACAGTAGTATGGAAAAAACAGAAGTAATTCAAATCTCTGGATGACTTACTGAAGCAGAATGACTTAACTGACTAGGACTAAGTAGTTCACATTCCACATTCTGGAATATTACTTAAGAGATAAAAAAAAATCTATTTTATTTGTGGTTTTTCTGTTCAAGTTTCTTTTTTTTTTTTAATATTAGAAACAACATTCATATTGTAGTATATAAAGAAATACTTATACCTAATTCCACCTAACCACATTAAAACATTCTGGTAAGGAAACAATTATGTACGTAAAAATTCTCTTATTATAACAATGAAAGTTGGTTTGCTTTTTTCTGAAATTCTATAGGAATAAAAATATGATTTTAATTGAAGATGTAAGAATTTGAATGAATGAAAACTCTACTTTCTAGATCTGAAGTAGAGAAAATATTTTTTAAAAATCAAAGAATAATGAATCAAGTTATTCAGCTTAAATATTGTCTGCCCTGCCTTTTTATAATTATGAAGGTATCCAAAATCAGCGAGAAGATAAACAGGTCAATTTGAATATAAAATCTGTTTACCTGCATATTAATCTCTTTAGGAATGAGAATACTGTTGCGAGGCAGGTACAAACTTTAAATAACCGAAACTGTGTGATAGCCATGGTGGGAATTAAAACCTGTGGGAAAAGCACAAAAATAAATGCATTAAGCTGATTTCATAAGCTATATTCCCATTCTGAAGTCCAGCTAAAAGATCCTGTTATGAGCTGTGAACATCAGACATATTTTACTTTTCTTTAGAAACCACAAATGTAACACCATGAATTTTAAAATTAAAATGTAAATCATAGTGACAATTCGAGAAACTAGGTTTTTAAGTTCTCAACAGCGGAAGAAAAAAACCTTTCTGAAATATTCTCAGAATGCTTTTTAAATTCAACTTCAATTATCTTTATTTTCTATGAAAAAATAAAAAAAACATAAAACAATATACAGTTTTTTGTACCTTTTGGAAGTCTGAACCACATGAACATAACAGTATTATTCAAAATATTTAAATTTTTTTAAACTTTTAGATAGATACATCTTATTATTCCCATTTTATAGATGAGGAGACTGAATTAAGAGAAGTCAAATAACTTGCCCAAAGTCACATAGCTAATAACTTGTAAGTAACCATAGAGATGATCTAATCCAGTGGTTTACATCTTTGGGTATTCTTTAAAGAAATAATGATGCCTGGGACTAACCCTAGTAAATCCCCATATTTTCTAAGGGGCAAGTTACAGTTAAAGTAATAACCCTACAAAGGAGATAAAAAATCATCAACAGAAAAGGTGGCAGAGGGTTCCTGGGTGGCTCTGGTCAGTTAAGCGTCCACCTCTTGATTTCAGCTCAGGAAATGATCTCAGTTAGGGGAGTCTGAGCCTCACGTCCAGCTCTGCCCTCTCACCTACTCACGTTGGCTGACATACTTTCTCTCTTAAGAAAAAAAGAAAAGAAGAGAAAAGAAAAGGAAAGAAAAGAAAAAAGAAGAAAAGAGAAGAGAAGAAAAAAAAAAGGTGGCAGAAAACAGGGTAAAGTGGAACAAATAACAGCTGGACAAGTCAAAAACCAATAGCAAGATGACAGACTTAAACCTAACCATATCAATATTCTAATTAAAGGCAAATTGTCTAATATCCTATTTAAAGCCAGAGATTTTTAGATTAAATTAAGAGAGTAAGATCTCATTGTATGCTACCTACAAAAAATGTACTTTAAAAAATAAAAATATGGATAGGCTTTAGCCTTCATTTTGAAGTGAAAGAATGGGGTAAAATACACCATGCTAACACTAATCAAAAACAAGTGGAAGTGACTATTTCAATGTCAGAGTAGATTTCTGAGAAAACTGTATTAGCAGGCATAAAAACAGTCCTTTCATAATGATAAAAGGGTCAGTTAATCAAAAGCACGTAACAATCCAAAATACATACATCCCTAATAACAGAATTATGCCAATATAATAAAGAGGTGACATTACCAGAAAAAGTCTACAGATCTTAAACAACTATTCAGAAAATATTACAAGGAACTTTATGCCTATATTGGACATACGAGATGAAATGGACAAATTCCTTGAAACAAGTTATAAAAGCACAACAAGAAATTGATAACCTGAAAATCTCTCTATCTATTAAGGAAGCTGAATTTGTGGTTCAGACTTTTCCAGGCCCACATGGCTTCCCTGATGAATTCTACCAAACCAAAAGGAAAAAGTAATACCAACTCTATACAAACTACCAGAAAACTGAAAAGGAGAGAATAATTCCAACTCATTCCTTGAGGCCAGCAATCACAGTACTAATCCAGAGCAAAGATATTACCAGGAAGGAAAGAAAACTAGAGACTTTAAGGACACAGATACAACATTCTTTTTTTTTTTTTAATTAAAAAAAAATTAATGTTTGTTTATTTTTTGGGAGAGACAGAGACGCAGGTTGAATAGGGGAAGGGCAGAGAGAGAAAGAGACACAGAATCTGAGGCCACCTCCAGGCTCCAGATGTCAGCACAGTGCAGGACATGGGGCTTGAACTCACAAACTGAGATCATGACCTGATCTGAACTCTGATGCTTAACCAACTGAGCCACCCAGATGCTCCCAAAAATTTTCTTTAAAGTTTATTTATTTTTGAGAGAGTGAGAGAGAGAGAGAGAGAGGGAGGGGTCAGAGAGATACAAAACTCTTAGGAAAATAATCTATAAATTGAAATCAACAATATATAAAAGGATAATATCTCAGACCACGTGGGGCATAGCTTAGAGAAATTCTGAAGATCTGAATTAACTTAAAAAGATCTTTCAGAGCTTGAAGACTCAGCATGGTTAAGATATTAAGTCGCCCTAAGTCGAATTATAGATTCAATGCAATACCAATCAAAATCTCAGCAAGTTTTTCTCTCTAAAACTTGACAATTCTAAAATTCAAATGTAAATACAAAAAGCCTGTAACAGTCAAACAACATTTAAAAAGAACAAAGTAGAAAGACTAATACTACCTGATATCAAGTCTTGTTATAAAAGCCATAGTAATCAAAACAGTGTAGTGTTGGAGTCAAGACTGACAGAAAAAAATGTACAGAAATAGACCCATATACATATGGACAACCGAAATTTGACAAAGATGTAAAGACAGTTCAGTGGAAAAAGGACAGTCTTTTTGACAAATAGCACTGGGAAAACTGTGGACATCCAGGCACAAAAGCAAACAAAACAAACTTCAATCCATACCTCATATCACTTAAAAAAGTACTCAAAATGAATCACAGACCTAAATATACAACCTAAAACTAAAAACTTCTAGAAGGAAAAAAAAAAGGGCAAAATCTTGGTGACCCTGAGTGAGGCAAAGATTTTTTAGATAAGACACCAAAAGTACCATCCATCAAAGAAAAATAAATCAATAAACTGGGTTTCAAAAAAATTAATAACTGTAGAAGTTATTGAATTGCAGAAATCCAAACACACTGTTGAATGAAAAGACAAACCACGGGTTAGGAGAAAATCTCTGCAAAGCATATACTGATAAAGGACTTGTATCCAGAATATATAAGGACCTCTCAAAACTCAGTAAGAAAACAAATAACCTAATGAAAAAATGGGCAAAAGGTCTAAACAAACACTTAACCAAAGATATACAATGGTAAATAAGTATATGAAATGACAGTCAACATCATTAATCAGAAAAATGAAAATTAAAACCATAGTTTAAAACCATTTTATACCTATTAAAATGGCTCAAATTAAAAAATAATGACCATACCAAGTACTGGTGAGGATGTGGAATAACTTTAACTCTCATACACTGGTAGTGAGAATGTAAAATGGCATAGTCATTTTGGAAAACAGTCGGTAGTTTCTTACAAAGTTAAATATGTACCACTTGACCCATCCATTCTACTCCTAGGAATTTGCCCAAGATAAATGAAAGCATGTACTCATACAAAAACTTGTACTTGAATAGCAGAATAGCAGCTTTATATTTAATAGCTCCAGACTAGAAACAACCCAAATATATGTCAACAGGTGAATGAGTAAACAAACCACAGTATATACATAGAGTAAATTTCTACTCAGTAATAAAAAGTAATGAACTACTATTGCAAGCAACAACATGGCTGTATCTCAAAATAATTATGCTGAGTGAAAAAAGCCAGACAGAAAATATATATGATTCCATATATTTTTTAAAAATACAAACAAACAAATACAAACAAATCTATTGTGACAGAAAGTGGATCAGTAGTACCTTGGGATGGGGCAGGGAGTGATGAGAAGGATAAATTATCAAGGGGAATAAGTAAACATTTCAACATTCAGAGTCTCTAAATACAAGACAGAAAATGAAAATGAAGTTCATTAATCCATGAAAGATGATTATTTTTCCACTGTTAGGAGGTAGAGCAAATAACCCACTTTTAGGAGGTAAAGCAAATAACTTTAAATCAAATCAGAAGAAATAACAAGTATGCACGTGCACACATGCGCGCGCACACAAACAACAGCAATGATGTTTCTGACGATGGAATTTTCATGTTTTAGCATCTCCTTGCCTTTTATTTCTCACAGGAGGAAAATTATTGAGAAAGCACTTAGAATAAGATTCCTATGTTGGAATAATTTGACTATATCAGTATATCATCCAGCTTCTTAATTTTCTCAACCAGCGAACTAATATACGATGAAATTAACTTTTCTGCGCCAAGTGCAGCAAGAAGCTACACAACCAAAACTCATTTGCTTCCGAGTCCATTAGTAACAACTTGGGAAACAATCATTACAACTGGTTAATACCATTATTTGGAGTAGAATGAGTTGATCAAACAAACGAAAACATAATTTGATACATTATTTTTTCTGAAATAAAAAAGCATAAACACTATATTTGGACGTCAGTTCTATATATATTTACTTAAAAGAGGGTGAAACCTAACTTAATAATTATCATGTAATCAGAGAGCTGTATGTTACTTCTACCCAAAATTAAAATGCTGACTTGTTTTTTTAAGATAAGCAATAAAACTGAGAAAAATAACGTAAGATTCAAATCTTCCGAGATAAATACACCATCCCTGTATGAATAACCTGCCGTTTTAAAATATATTTCATTTATGTACAGATTAAAGCAGAGACTACTCTTTGTTTTTAATTACCAGATAGGAGAAATAACCTCCTAAAGTCTTGAAAACAGCATGTAACAGTGTTCTCAACTAGTAAGATATTAAGTTAAAAACAATATAGTAAAAAATAGTGGTCACCTCTGACGGAGGAGTGGTATACAAGCATAAGGGAACTAAGATCTATATTTTATTTCTGAGTGGTACCACCACCAGTATACTATATATACTGTTTGTATGTTATGCCTTAATATAAAAATTGAAAACAAAACAAAACAAAACAAAAACAGAAAGCAAGGGGGCACCTGGGTGGCTCAGTGGGTTAAGTGTCAGACTTGGTTTCAGCTCAGGTCATGATCTCACAGTTTCAGGAGTCTGAGCCCCCCCCTCCCCCGCCCCCATGTTGGTAGCATGGAGCCTGCTTAGGATTCTCAGTCTTTCTCTCTCTCTGCCCCTCCCCCACTCATGCTGTCTCTCTCAGGATAAACTATAGAAAACACACACACACACACACACACACACACACACACACACAAAGAAATACAAGTTATCTCTTATGGTACCTGATCCTAATTGCTCTATAGAGCCACTACTGCCAGTCCCTTCAAAGAAGGGCAAAACACACAGCTAGCTCTTTTCATCTCTAGAATTAGAAAGGTAGAAAGGCCAAGTAGACCCTACAGTGACAGAGTTCTAAAATCTCTTAGCAATGCTCATACTTCTGTACATGTGGAGGCTGTACCCCACATGAATGGAATGATTTACTGAATGCTTGTATTTGGAGTTGGCTTACTAATTGGAAAAAATAGTGACTCAAAGAGTATGAACCAAAAAAAATTAAGAAGTTCACTATTCAAGTAACTTTAATATTTCTGTGAACAAAACCCTCAATTACTGGCTTACTGGATTTCAAAAAATGCAATAATTTTGACTGCTCCTTTCTCTTTAGTCCCTGATATCCAAACTGCTAACGGCCTTATTCCATTTCCTAATACTGCCCATATTCTTCTCTATTTCCACTACAATCTCCCTAGCATAAGCCTTTTTTATGTCTGCTGGGCTGTTACAAAGTCTTCTTAATTCCAGTATATTTCTCTTTACAGTACTTCTATTCTGTATTTTGTACTAGAGTTTTCTCTATGTACCTTATCTGCCCTGCACAATCTTTCCCCAGAGGATCTTGCTTATCTAGTGCCTCCAGTTATCAGTTGCAAAGACAGACCTGAAAGGTTTAACTGCTTTATTATGAACAGAATGGTCTGACAAGTTAAGATGAACAAAAGTTTCACTTTAAAGCTGATTTGTAAAGAACAGAACTCTCAACCAAAAGAAAGCAAACATTCCTAAATAAAAATTTAGGCTAAAATTTTGGAATAATTACAAGAAAAAAAGACAGCTAGAAAATAGATTGTATGGAATGTGGCACTTGGGGGAAAAAGGGAAGAGAACTGAGAAGATGCTCTATCAGGATGTTTTGAAAGGAAGAAGACATTTAATATTTAAGGACTGGGGAAAGGAGTGGATCTCGGGATATATAGATGACTGTACAGCTGAAAATAAATTTCATATAGAACCTTTACAATCACTGTCATCACCTTGCCACAAATATTGTTGTGTGTCATTAATCAGTATTTGTCAACTTGGCTGACTTCAATGGTAACTGGAAATAAAATTTAAAGTTTTGTTCAACAGGGACACCTAGGTGGCTCAGTTAGTTGAGCATCTGAGTTCAATTTCACCTCATATTATGATCCCAGCATTGAGGGATCAAGCCCTTGGTCGGCTCCTCGCCTGAAGCCTGCTTAAGATTTTCTCTCTCTCTCTCTCTCTCTTTCCCACCCCACCTGACCCTCTCCCTTGCTCACACTCTCACTTTCTAAAATAAACTATTTTTCAACAGAAGAACAGGAAGTGGGACTATTATTGACAATAGAATTCTTTCCCCAGCAATTAAGAATATCCTCATTCTGTGGAAATTTTGATTATCAAGAGACAGGAACCAATATTCATGGACCAGCTACTATATGCCAAGCATTATCTAAAAATTATCTCTTAGCCCATAAAACCATCTAATGAGATACATATTATTGTTTTCATTTCACAAAACTGAAGCACTAAGAGTAAACACTTGTTTCCTTGTTCCTATTCCCAATGACTCAGATTCAAACTGAGGTCTATTTATTTAATTCAAAGGCCAAGAACACCTCACTAACAATGCACATGTTTAGTAATGCAGTGATAATATAACTTCCAGGTTAAATTGTCTAACCAGTTGCAATGGATGGGGAAAACGCACTCAAGTTAACTATCCAAAATTTTGATTTTATAAATTACACTCATTTGCAAGCACCAACATTATTTGAGGCCCACAGTTGCTTAATGTTTCAATTCAACTCAACGAATATATATATATATTTAGCACCTACTATCTAACAGATGCTAACCTGGGTGTTGCGAAAAACTATTGGCCCAGTACAGAGAAACCCTTTGTTTGTTCTCAACTGTCACAAGCTAGTGACAATATAAGTGACAAGAGACAGGGACCCAATCAGTCTTGCACAGGGTGGTATTTCTAAACCTTATTCAATGGCAAGCACATAACAGGTACTCAAATATTGGTTGAAAGAAGGGAAATTAACATCCCGTGAGTACTCAGTATGTTCAAGACATAGTTGTAGACAATCTATGTTCTATCACACCACTGGACTCCTAAGGACAAAGGAGGAAAGTTCCACTATACCCATTTAACAGATGAAGCTGACAGTGAAGCTCAGATTTACTCACCCAGGATTTAGAGACTGGATTAGACCCCAGAGCCCAGGCTCTCCCCACACAATATCCCATTTGACAAACCTTTTAATTTTGTACTCACTGCCTCAGTCTCATTTTTGAAACGTCACCAACTTGTTAAGTACGCATGTTAGGCTACTTTGCACTTTGGTACTTCAAAATATTTTCAAAACTGAAACTGCTAATAAAACCTAATTTTTAAATTAAAATTTCCTTTAAAGTTAGTAGGAAAATACAAAAACTTAAGATATTGCAGGAAAAAGATCCGAATTCTGAAGCAACCTATCCTCAGGGCTTCTGGAGATATGACATTTCTAAGAAATCAACAGGAATGAGAATTCCACTCAGTCAAGAGAAAAAGATTCACCTACAATTTTGAAAAAAAAAATATTGCGTTAAAATTACAAGATTAAATGTACCTCCCTTCCTTGTAATTCCACATAAAGTGCTGGCGAGATCCTTTCAGTAGAGTCACTGTATCACAATTTGTCAAATAAACCAAGCCAAAAATCTATGTTAGTACACACTAGAATAAATAAGTCTTCAACTGCTGTAATTCTAAAAATATATTTTTGAAAAATTTTAATACCAAAATTAAAAAAAAAATACATATGACCTAGTACGGTACAGAACAGTCTCAAATTAAGTTCGTAACTCTCAAGTCGGTTATGGACTATCACCTGGGTGCAAAAATAAAATTCACCTGAACCCACATGTGAAAAACCAAAGAGAAAGGGAACCAGAAGTAGACCGTGGGCACGGGTGGTACAGTGGAACGCTGAAGGTACCATCTCGGTCACTGAAAGGCCCTCAAATAAATATGTGACACCCGGACTCTTAACAAGTAGGGCAGATCGAGTTGAAGTCTCCTAAACGACTCAAAAAGCAGGAGTTTCACAACTCAAATGCTTCCACTTATGGTCACCCACCTGAAATTGGCTGATGAAAAACCGATCATACCCACTGTACAGATGAGAAAAACAAGAGCGTTTCCAGGTTACACAATCCAACGCCATGCACACGGCGCTCAGAGAAACGCTCCGAATCGCTGCAGGGGGGTGCAGGGGTAGGGTGGGATTAGGATTTTGGAAAAATCTGGGAAGGAGCAAGGCCTGTAGAAGGGCAGGAAGGACCTGCAAATTTCCCTGCAGGGGGTCCATTCGGGGTCTCTAGGGTTTCCACGCCGGCGTCCCGAAGGCGTGTCTCCACGCGTGAGCGCGACATGGTGAGGGCTGCACGCCCAGGGCCCGCTCCCAGTCGCAGTTCCTTCACCCCAGAGGTCACTCCGACCCGGAAATAGTATCCCAGAGTGGCAGTCGGCCGTAGAGGGGAGAAACCGGGTGGAGGGGGGAAAAGGAAGGTGGGAGGGCAGGAAGTGCGTGACGAAGAAGAGGGCTGAGCAGGGAAAGGCAGAAGACCCCCCCTCCCAGCCCCAGGTTGGGATCGGGGGACAGAGGCGGGGGGAACCCCCTCGCGG
>NW_027531875.1:906307-945263 GCF_008692635.1 Crocuta crocuta | reverse complement strand
CCCTTCACTCCCAGCCCCGCTCATTCAAAGCCGGGCGCGCGCTCCGTCGCAGCCGCCGTTGCCGCCGCGCAGCTGCCATGGCCTCTCCCTCCTCGGAAAACACTCCCCCGGCCCCTCCTACTTGGCCCTCCAGGAAGGCGGTTCTTGGTGGTCTCCGGGCCCTCACTTCCGCACCCCGCTCATGTCCTGTCTGGTCCAATAGACAAGAGGCTGCGGGTCCGGCGACCGGGCTAAGCCAATGAGCGCCGGGGGGCGGGGAGTGCGGTGGCCGGCGTGGCTGTGGCAGAGGCTTGATTACCGGCAGGTTCTCTGTGACCGCTGCTGGCAGTACGGACTGTTCCGTCGCAGAAATCCCAAGTTCCTTCCGTGTTGCCCTACTTTCGGTGCAGAGTACCTGTGCTCCAACCAAGTCCCTTTTCGTTCTACCTACAGAATCCCCCTACCCGATGGGGTCAAGGGAAAGCAATATTTATATTAGACTGGGAAAACGGGGGGAATTGCGGCTGTCTCAGGGTCACTGGCTGTCGGTAGGCCAGATCTCAGTCATTCCTCCACTTTAGGGGTGCGAAACATTTAGTTTAATTCAGGACGTAGCGTCCTCCAAGTAGTTTTTTTTTATTATTGAATTTCCTTTAATTAGAAGTTTGAAAGTGGCACTTAATCTTGCCCCTGCATTCCTTCGTCGCTTGCAGCGCAGGCTAGCCATTCTGCCAAACTAAGGTTTTCTTTCTTTCTACGGTTCTCTCTTTGAAGTCCGTTTTTGTCCTGTATGCTATTAAAAGGCTAGGGCTCTTTGCTTGTTGTTGGAGAGGGACCCTCAGAAAACTATCTGCTCCAGTATCTCAAAGCGATAGTTTATATGGTCAGAGGCTGAAGCAGTTCGTGGTTTGGTTTGGTCTGTTTTTTTTTAAATCTCTTTTCTTCTACAACCATTTTTCTTTAAAAAAAATTTTTTTTAATGCCTTTATTTTATTTTGGAGACAGAGACAGAGAGCGAGAGGGGGAGGGGCAGAGAGAGAGGGAGATACAGAATCTGAAGCAGGCTCCAGGCTCTGAGCTGTCAGCACAGAGCCCGACTCCGGGCTGCAACCCACGGACCGGACCGGGATCATGACCTGAGCCAAAGTCAGCTTAAAGGACTGAGCTTCCCACGCGCCCCTACAACCATTTTTCTCAAGTCTCCTAACGAGCACTCACCTACCCACTTACTTTGTGAGTACCCATCCCACTCCAATCTGAACCACACTTCTTTAAATTTAACTTGTTTATCCCCAAAAGAGAAAGAGAATGTTTATAACCCTTGCTCTAGAATGATTGTATGTAACTTTGGATACATTATTTCACAGTTTCCTCATCAGTAACACGACCATAATGGGGTGTCTCTCCACTGGATGGGAGACTCCAAATGTGGGGCCACGATCAGAATCAGTGGAAACCAGTGGCCCTGAAGGTGAAAAAATGTATTTGAGGCAGAACAAAAGAGAAAAAACTTTATCGAATACACCGCAAGGGAGCCAGGGGACAGCACATCAGAGGAGAGGCAGAGGGAGAAAGAGAGAATTTTAAAGCAGTCTCCATGCCAGAGCATAGAGTCTGACATGGGGTTCCATCACAGGACCCTGGGATCATTACCTGAGCCACAGTCAAGAGTCAGATGCTCAACTGATTGAGCCACTCTTGCATCCCTGGGACTGTTTTTAAAGGGGGAGGGGGAGATGGGGAGGCATGGCAAAGTACTGAATTCTCCCTTTTTGGGTAACTGTGCCTACTTGTAAGTAGCCCATTGGTTAGTTAGGGCAATGGATATTTTGAGGTGGAACCCCTGATGGGCCTGTCTGTATTCAGCCAGGGGGTCTCCGTGGGCCATTTTTATACTCCATTGCTCAAGCCTGTTTGCCTGAAAACAGCCTGTACACACAATAGTGCTCACTTCGTAGGATGGCTAACGGTTTCAAAGCTCCTAGGGCAGAGCCTGGCACATGGCAAGCAAACAGTAGCTATTACTGCAGCAGCTGCTGTTATACTGCGAGTGCACTATTTCCTCATCTTTCCCAGTTACTATACCTCCCTAAACCCACTAAATCCTCTGCAGTCTTCTAAACACCTATTCTAAACTGAATCTCTTCAAATGCCTAAATCCTAATAATTCAAAATCTCCAAATTTTTCTTTTTTTTGGATTTCCCTAATCAATAATCCAAAATAGCCTACATCTTGACAAAAACATATTTTCAAAATGTTTTTTCTTAGACATATATCTTTGTTTCAAACTCTCATATCCCTGTGATTTTTTTTTTTATTATTCAGGGTTTCTTTTTTAATTAAATTTGCCATTTCCAAATGAAATAAAACAAAAGGTGTATATTTTTCTAGAAACAACTAGTTACTGAATATTCCTTTTCCAACACAATAACAAAATAAAAACTTGTTAAAGATTGCAAACTTAGTTTGCTTTAAAAATATCTGTGAAATAATGTTTAAAATCATTTTTAGTCGTTGAGTAGGAATTCCATAATTGGGAATCATAGCTGCCAATAACTTGGGATCTTGCATGGGGACCGTCTCTTGGGAGTGTGCAATTTTCGGTCCTGTCTTCTGCACAAGGCTTGGGTGGGGTGGGGATAGGGACCACCAAATGTCAAGCGGAGGAACTTAATAAGGCATAGACGTGGTGTATGAAAAAATTTCTGAATTGCCTGTGCTCTGTGGGTTACAGTTAATTCTACCTGCTCTGTGTTCAGACCATTTTGCCCATTTTGAGACTTCTGATTTGCCCCTGCCCAATCGCGAATCACCAGCTTGATTTATTCCCTTTTATCAGCTTTCAGCTCACCATTTAATCTCCCAGTTCAGAGCCTTTAGAGCCTTTGTTGTTCTGAGTTCTCCATGTGGATCTGAGTAGTGTTTTGTCAACTGACCTCGCATCCCTGCCCAGGAGTTAGGGCAGACCGTGCAAACACAGCCCGGGGTTTCCAGATCTCTCCAGCCCAGTTCTCTGTCTTTTCACTAAAGGGATGGTTTTTTTCCTCAAGCATAATTTTAGACCTGCTGTTCTGACTTGGACTTTAATGGCCTTTTATTAATGAGCAGCTGTTCGTGGTCGAATACAGATTATAAAGTCACATTCATTTCTCAATCAAGCAAAACAAAGCCTTGCGGCTCACAGAGTGACAGTTTTGAATAGATACGTTAGAAAGCAAAGGATTTTTTGATGATAATCTTAATGGATTCTTTTATTGATCTTTCTATTCTAGAGAATTGTGCTTGCTTTCAAAATAATACATTTTAATGTTCTGGAAAATTATAACTTATTTTTTTAATATCCATCATCACCATTTAATATATAGGATCAGTTACTTAATAGAGAAATCAAAAAGTCTGAAGCAGCTTTTTTATTTTCTGTTAAAGGAAAGTTGACTTTCTGTGAAGGATTTAAATATTTTCCATCATAAATATTACTATAGTATATCTACAGTTGGTAGTAATTTTTATTGCTAAATACAGGAAAACCCAAAGTTTAAGAACAACTTAAACAAGTTAACCTTTAGAAGAGGCCTAGATAGGAATAGAGAAAAATAATACATGTTTTTATTAGAATTGGATTCAGGGGCACCTGGGTAGCTCAGTCAGTTAAGCAACCCACTCTTGATTTTGGCTCAGGTCATGATATCATGGTTGTGAGACTGAGTGCTGCATTGGGCTCTGCATTGAGTGTGAAGCCTGCTTAAGATTTCTCTCTCTCTCTCTCCCCACCCCCCACTCCCCTCTCCCTCTGCCCTTCTCTCCCACTCATGCTCTCTGAAAGAAAGAAAGTAATCTCTTTCATTTTATCAAATGAAAAGATACTGTGAACTCTTCATTTCTGTGTTCCAATAGTGAGGTTCAACAATATAAAACAAGAGAATTGTTATTATTGCATAATAACAATACAATAATTCTCCTCTTTGGCGAATGTCCATGTTGTTATTAGAGCTATAATATAGTTCAGCTATATTATGAGTTAAGTAGACTTGATCTGAGCAGATCTGGCAACATAAGGCCATTTATTATTTCTAAGGGTAAATGTGTTGTGATTCACACAACCAATATAAAGTAACAGTTTATAACACGATCTGTCTCGTATGTGAATTGAAAACTTAAAAATGAAACCACACTGAACCAACAATGAAAGCCTAATTCATTCAGCTATAGCATGATGGACAGTATGACTTTAGCCTTGAACACTTTTGAGTTTTCCTTATCTGCAAAATTAAATTAGTAATTCCTGCCTTATAGGTTTAACTTGCAAAGTAAGTGGCATAATGTATGTGGAAATGTATTGGAAACAAAGCAATAAGGTCAATGGAAGTTTTATCATCTTTAAGTCTAGCAGAATTTTCTTTCAGCTCACAGCAGGGCATCATGCTTCCAGGAAAAAGAAGAGTGAATTTTCTGTTACCAGCAACCAGAAATAGACATGTTTGTTAGGAACACATAAAAAGGGGGAAAGAAGAAGGAATGCTAAGTTTTAAAGTTACATTCTGAGTACATCCCTCAACTTCTTTGCCCTTTTGATTTTTTTAAAATTTTTAATGTTTATTTTTGAGAGAGAAAGAGAGAGAGCGTGTGAGCTCAGGGAAGGGACAGCGATAGAAGGGAACACAGTATTCTAAAGAGGCTCTGTGTTGACAGCAGAGAGCCCGAAGTGGGGCTTGAACTCACAAACTCATGCAAGATCACAACCTGAGCTGAAGTCAGATGTTTAACAGACTGAGCCTTCCAGGCATCCCCTGCCCTTTTGATTTTAGAGACAGAAGGTGAAGGGTGTCTGGGTGGCTCAGTTGGGTTTTCAGCTCATGTCATGATCTTGCAGTTCATGGGTTTGAGCCCCACATCAGGCTCCAGGCTGACAGTGCAGGGCCTTTTGGGACTCTCTCTCTCCCTCTCTCTCTCTCTGCCCCTCCCCCACTTGTTTTCTCTCTCTCTCTCTGTCTCTCTCTCCCCCTCAAAATAAATAAAAACTTAAAAAAAAAAGACATAAGGTGCAAACAGCTGTTACAAGGAAAGTACCCACAAGTCTACCCTCTCTGTGCTTTTTCTCACTACTTCTGGGATATTTTGCTCATAACAATATTTGTTGCCAATTTTTGTCCATTCTTTCATCTCAGTGTCTATTGTTTTAGCACACCAGAATTCTCATAATCATCTAACTAGTCTTTGTATTTATTTTATTTATTTANAACCGCAAGATCATGACCTAAGCGAAAGTCGGATGCTTAACCGACTAAGCCACCCAGACGCCCCTAGTCTTTGTATTTTATTTTTTTCTTTCCTCTAAGTTAGCTTGGTACTTTGCTGTATGATTAATATAAATATTTTTAAAGCTTCTTCACAATAAAGTTCCTTTTCAAAACAGAGATTTGCTGTTGTCCGTCAATTCAAATTTGCTTGGAAGGACATGTGTCTTGATTGTTGCTTTTTAATCTCTTCATTTCAAACTGCTGTTCCTCGATNAGTCGGACGCTTAACCGACTAAGCCACCCAGGCGCCCCTCAGCAATTCTTGTTAAAAACATTTCTCTGTATATGCTATACATTTCATATGGTGAAAGTTACCCATCTCCTCACCATGAGATATGTTTCTTCCTATAATTTTTATTTGAAATTAAATCTTTTATAAGTGAGATTAAATCCACGTTATAATCATAACAGGAATTTTCAATATAAAAATATATTTACTCTCTTCCTAGGGAGAGCTTACATACGTAAAAGATCATCTGCCTAAATAAATTACTCTAAAGAAAAGCCAAAGGAAAATACTCTTGCCACATAACTAGACACACAAATATCTTGCTCAAAAGGAATTATTTTTTTCTGCTCATAGGCTCTGAGCCCATTACCATAGCAACCACAACTAGTGTTGTCTAACTGGATATGAATTTTACACACTGTTATTTGAAATGTTAAGGCAGTAAGTGAAGATAAAGTGCAATTTCTGTAATATTTTGGAGGGATTTCTTTATCTGAAAAATCTGGTACAGGAAAAGTTTCATTGTGCAGCCTACCCATTTGTTAAATGAAACAGTTTATTCAACACTGACCATCAGCACAGTGTGTGCTAAACATGTTAGAGAAGTGAAAAGCGTAAAGAACACTTAACCTGAATGGACTTCTCTAATAAAATCAGCTTGTCATGGGTAAACAGAATTCCTGAAAGAACAGTTTCTTCATTGAGAGTTCTCTAATTTTAGAATAATCTGATTGTAATAACCAGAGTAGGTCTATCAGGACCTGTAAGACAGCTAGAAGCTTATTAAAGCTGGTCATGTTGCCCACAAGTATTCAAATACCTACGGTAACCCCTACAGCAGTTACTTTTCTTTTTGGTCTTACACGTGTGTTTGTAGCTACTCTCCAGAGAGGTGAGCGTTTCTTTCGTTGGAAGTTGAACACTTCTTGGCAGCTGGTACCAGCCAGAGGAAGCTGAAAATGCCCACTGATGAGCATGGAAGAAAAGTGTGACGGTTCACCTGTTTCAGGTAGACTTCCTAAACCAAACACATAATGGATTCAGATCAAGGCTTAAGCATTTATGTTTTGGAGGATACAGATAATAACTTCAAAGATATATGTGGTATTTTAAATTATTCTCTTGCCCTGGTTATCCCTGCCCATCTCCCTGGACGGGAAGGATTAATTCCCTGTTCTCTTGTTCCTTTCAAGCATCTTCTGAAACCAGGTGATACATCATTTAGGTTTAGGATTTCTGTCAAGTAACAAGGAAATCCTGCAAGGGCAAGGGCTGGTATAGGGCACCATATTGTCGGGGACTCAAGTTCCTTGCAGCTGAGTGCTCCAGCCCCCTTCTGCAGGGGCTGGCCTTTGTCTTCCTGGTCCAAGGAGACATCTTGCTCCACGCATCAGAAAAGACAGAAAAGGATGAAGAAAAGACAAAGGGATGCCCAACAGCCGGCTTTTAAGTTCCTACAATATCACACAAGATTATTTCTGGTTTTATAACACCGCACAAAAGGTGGTCATTCCTAATGGCAAGGGAAACGGGGAAATAGTCTTTATTCTAGGTGGGCCTGTGCCCAGCCTAAGAATCTACTAATTAACACTCACAGTGTTTACCACATGCTAGACCTTGTTCTGGTGTAATAAGAAGCCTAATGGTTTATTGGGCCAGACATTGACATGAAATAGGCAACATTAGGATAATAAAAATAGTAAGAGTGGCTACCATTTACTACCTACCACCTGTTAGGCACTGTGTTATTAAATTCCATATACATGCTATCATCGGTCCTCAAATACCACACTGCAAGGTAGATATTTTCCACATTTTACATGTGAAGAAACTGAGAATAAGAGAAATTAAGAACGTGCCTGAGGCCATAGAGGTCATAAAGTATAAACCTAGAATTTATGTCTTGGACGTAAATGTGTTTTACAAAAAACTTCAGAATGAAACACTTTCCAATGGTTGATGAAAAGTGAGAAGCAGTGGAATGTTGGCACTTGGGTCCTGGAGGTAGATTGAATCCCAGCTTTACCACTGGAAGCTCTGTGAACTGGGGCATTTTATTAAATCTTTTTAGGTTTCAAAAGTGTCCTCATCTGGAAAAGGGGACAATGACTTCATAGGGTTATTATAAGGAAAGAGTCCACATAGAACACTCAGTAGATGTCTGACACATAGTAAACATGTGGTGAATCTTTATTGTTATTGTTAGTAGTAGTAGTAGTAGTCTCAATTTTTTTAATGTTTATTTTTGAGAAGGGGGCAGAGACAGAGGGAGACACCGAGTCTGAAGCAGGCTCCAGGCTCTGAGCTGTGATTATAGAGCCCCGTACGGGGCTCAAACCCATGAACTTTGAGATTATAACCTGAGCTGTAGCTGGACGCTCAATCAACTAAGCCACCCAGGAGTCCCAGAAGTAGTAGTATTCTAAATAGCACTCTTTAGGATAAAATGGAGAAGAGCTAAAAGTAGATGGACCATCTGGAAGTCATTGCAATAATCAGAGGTGATGGAGCTTAGAAAAGAGTAGAAACAGTAGTACAAGATATAAACATTTTACTTATCAGAAATATAGGAAGATATTCTTATTCTCTCTTTTTAAAATTTCTTATTTATTTTGTTCCTTACATTAAGCAAAGTGGGAGCATCATATTTAGTTTACGAATTTTTTACATCATGGATAGAACAATCCTAATATACCAGTAAATACATTAAAAAGTATTTCTAAAAAATTAAAAATGAATTTGTAAGACAGCATTGTTCAGAGAAACATTACTTTTTAAAAGGTGGCCAGCTTATGAACGAAGGCTATTTAAAACCTTTTTGTCTAGGATTCCTAATAGCAATGACTCCGACATCAATCCATTGTGTGCCCCAAACCTCTGGGAACCCCTATTAAGCTTCCATGAGCCTAGTTAAAATCCTTGTCTCTTGCTTTGGCATTGGGAGCTAGTACATTCACTCCTTCCCCTTTGTAAGGGGATTCTCAGCATAGCTATTTCCACAAAACCTGCTCTCCAAAAATCCTCCTCTAATCTACTCTTCTGGGTTACCTGCTTTAAAAGGTTGTACATCTTTGTTTGGTACACCCCCTTTTAAAATGTGTCCTAGCCAAAAATTCTATTTTAATACCTAGTTAAAACTGCATCCCTGGGACCTACAAAATAAATCCAAGCGCCTCTGATGGCATGGCACAGAGCACCGTTGTCTCTCCTTCCAGCCTTGCTTGGCGCTGATGTTCATGTCAGATTGGTCCTCCAGTAACGTCAGACTGCTTGCTGATTTCCCCACATTCCATGCTTCACTTGTCCATTAAACAGCAAATCAGGATCTACTGGTGCTAGATGTTTTGTTAGATGGCAGAAGACATGCTGGATAAGGAGTGCCCTGCCTTCAAGGAACTCCCCATCTACTGGTGTTCCAGCCTTTGTTCTTGCCGCCACACCTTCTGCCAGGACTCTTCCTTCCTTGGCTCCTCTCATGCTTTATTCCTCAACACTCATCTCAGGCATCATCCTCGGAAGCTGGGCATCATTGACCTCCTTCCTCACAGGATGGCCCCTCCCCCCAGCCAGCACCCTCTGTCTGTAGTCCTCACACACCATACTGCCTCAGTGTTACTCTTTCCCAGGTCTATTTCCCCATCTACCTTGTGATCTGGTAGAAGGTAGAGACAGCATCTTATTCCTTGTAGTCTTCTCACTAGAATGCCTCCTATCTAGTAAATGCTACATAGATTTTACTAGATCCATAGAGAGATAGATAGATTTGACTAAATAGATTTGTTCAGTTTGACTGAACAAAACACCAAATTTATACAAGATACTTCGATTTGCTACTTGGTAAATGTTTATTATTTTTGTTAAGCAATATTAACAACGATTTGGGGTAAATATACTAGGAAATGGTATACAGAAGAGAAAGGTCTGAGATTTGTTGAATGTTCTCAGCTGTTCCTAATGCCTTGTTAGTGTTACTTGCTGGAAGGTAACTTTTCTGAGCATCAGCTCTTCTTGCTCTGGACATGGCTACAATACCTTTATTGAAAGTTCTTCCTTAAAATTAAGCAGTTCCTTTAGAATTTTCTGAGTAAAAAGTACAATTTTTATAGCATGGGAGTTTTTGGTTAACTTAGCCTACACTAATTATGACTTTTTTTTTTTGCAATCTCTTATTTTATTCTCTTGAAAGTAAGTATTTCTTGCGCTACAGTATGGGGTTGAAGGAGGTCCCCCTTAGTCAAGGCATTTTGAGTGGTAAGAGTGGTAAGCAGAGATAATTTGGACTTGTACCAAAAGTTTGCTCCAGAGACAACAACCAAAACTCTTAGAAGAGTAGCCAGGGTTTGGCAGGCCTAGAAATCCAGAACAACCTAGAATTTATGGGATTACTATAGATCTGAAAATCAGCAACTTTGTCTGAAAAAGGTATTTAAAAAATCTCATTTCTCCAAAGTCCTAAGAAATTAGGATGGCTGGGATCATCGGAAATCAGAGCTTCACGAATGGGTAGAAGAAGTCAGATCCCCCAGGTCATACACAAATTCAAAATGCTTCCAATCTGATCTAAAAGTGGGTAAGTCAAACTAGATAAGCTCCTGCAACCACAGAAAGGACTCTGATTTGTAGGTACAGCAACTTGGAGGTGGCATATCTGCTTCCAAATCAAAGACTTCTTAAAGTTTCTTTTTAATGAAATAAGAACATATAAGTATAAGGAATCAAAAGATTTATATTTTGAAGAAATTTGATTTTTGTGATGAAAGCTAATTAGTACATTATATATATTATAAAAATATTTTTAGCTTATTTTCTTGAAAATGCTGTAGACTTTTTCTTCTTGCGCAACAGAATAGCTCATAAAAAGCAGCTCTTGTATTTTTGTTTCCAGCCTGTTCTTCAGAACAGCATGTTAGTTGCATCCTGAAAAGTGAAAACAATACAAATATATATATTTTTAAGCAGCAGTAACATCTAGTGTGGTTTAAAATATGCTTCATTCATTTACCATTTCTAATATTTCAGTGGACTGGTTAATAGGGCAAAAGCAGTATTAAAAAATTAGTATTTCAAAGTTGACCAATGTACTGTTAGATTCAATAATGCACTCTTTTTGTGGAACTGGGGAGAGAGAATAATGGTGCTTAAACTTCATATTTTTCACATTCAAGCTGCCATCTTATTTAGTGGAACTTCTTGATTTTCTTACAAATAGAAGTGTTAATTCAGAATGCAAAGCTATAAAAATGCCAGCATTTCATTTCATTAATAGTTGGTATGGTGTGAATGCACCCCACCCCCCAAGTTCCCATGTTGAAAACCTAACACCCAATGAGATGGTATTTGCAGGAGGGGCATTTGGGAGGTGCTTAAGTCCTGAGGTGGAGCCATCATGATGGGATTAGTGCTCTTATAAAAGAGACCCCCCAGAGCTCCTGAGGCCCCTCTACCCTGTGAGGGCACCATCTGTGACCTGGCAGTGGGCCGTCACGTCACCACGCTGGCGCCGTGATTTCAGACTTCCAGCCTCCAGAACTATGAGACATAAATTTCTGTCATTTATAAGCCACTCAGACTGTAGTATTTTGTTATAGTTAGGACAAGACTAGGACAATGGTGTTCAAATCATCTTATGTTGCAACTGAAGAAGGACAAATTACTGAGAGATTATTTAGTAGCAAATGAGAAGAGGTTGATTAACTTTTCTATCTGGGGGAAAAAAGTCCTAAAGAAAATGCCAAGAATAGAGGCGCCTGGGTGGCTCAGTCAGTTAAGCGTCTGACTTCAGCTCAGGTCATGATCTTGCGGGTTGTGGGTCTGAGCGCTGCGTCCGGTCCGGTCCTGTGCTGACAGCTCAGAGCCTGTAGCCTGCTTCAGATTCTGTGTCTTTCTGCCCCTCATCTGCTCATGCTGTCTCTCTCTCAAAATAAATAAACATTGAAAAAAAGAAGAAAATGCCAGGAACGATATCATTTACTAATGACTTGAAGATAGAATTTTCTGAGTTTTATATAATCCCAAAGGTTTCAGGACCAGGCAGGCTGAAAGTCAGTAAAGATAATTAGCAAACAATACATTTAATGGGTAAATACAAAATGCACAGAGATACCTGTCAAGCAGTACCTGTCCTGCTGTTGTAAAACGGACAACTGGTTTTGGCTTCTATTAGAATTCTGGCATAAAAATACAATAACTTGTGTGCTGATCATTTAACTCTTGTCCCTGAGCTCTAAACCCACTCTTCCATATTCAGCTATAAGAGGCCAGGAATGAGTCTCTTCAAACCACACTTCTCCCTTGACAGCTGCCTCCTAATTAATTTCTGCCATTAAGAGGAAAGATCGGATAATTCCTGTTTGATCATGGTTCTTGAAACCCCAGCCTCCACTTTGCTCTGCTACTCCCAGAGCCAGCCTCAATGTGCCCCTTCATCCTGAGCTTATCTATGTTTAAATTTAAATTCTAGTCCTGGCTTCTATTACTTGAAATTCTTCAGGATCCTTTTAAATAATTACCCCATCTCAAATTCTTCTTAAAACCTTTTTTGTATTTTGATTTTTACTCAAATAATAAGAATCTAATTAGGTATCTTAAACTTAGAATATTTATCATCTTTTGATGTTTGGAGATATGTATTAGTTCTGTATAGATCAATACTGATTTTTTAAGTTTTATTTTTATCAGATTAAAATTTTAACCATTTTTATTTAATTAAAATAATTTTTAATGCTTATTTATTTTTAAGTGTTTTATTTATTTCTGAGAGGGAGAGAGAGAGACAGCGTGAGCAGGGGAGGGTCAGAATGAGAGAGAGGGAGATACAGAATTCGAAGACAAGCTCCAGGCTCTGAGCTAGATGTCAGCACAGAGCCCGACACAGGGCTTGAACCCACGAACCGTGACCTCATGACCTGAGCTGAAGTCGGTTAATAACCATAACCGACTGAGCCACCCAGGCGCCCAATGCTTATTTATTTTTGAGGGAGGGAGGGAGGGAAAAGGGGAGAGAGGGAGAGAGGGAGAGAGAGAGAGAGAGAGAGAGAGAGAGAGAGAGAGAGAGCGCATGAATGAGGAAGGGGCAGAGAGAGAAAGGGAGACAGAGAATCTAAAAAAAGCTCCAGACTCTGAGCTGTCAGCACAGAGCCCCACATGGAGCTTGAACTCACAAACCGTGAGATCATGACCTGAGCTCAAGTTGGGCACTTAACCAACAGAGTCACACAAGCACCCCAAGTTTTAACCATTTTTAAAGTGGACAAGTAGCATTAGGTATGTTCACACTGCTGTGCAACCAATCTCTAGAACTGTTTTCATCTTCTTAAGTCTTATCAGTATTTTTTATGTGATGCTTTTATTTCATTAATCTGTCAGAAATTCTTCATCATTCCTCTATTAGATCAACTGCAAACTGACTAATACCTGCCAATCTAAGCTTTTTACTATTTGTCTATAATACCTCAACTCAACATTTCCCCTTATGTTGGCAGGCAGGATTTATCCCCCTTTTAAGATTTAAAATCAATTAAACCACATTTTTAGTACTTATAATAAATGTGGTGTGTGGTCTTATCTTCTGAGTACTCACAGTTTTTTAGTAAGGAAGGTAGATTTGAATATGTGTAAGTTTAATGAAAGTATTCACAGGAAAGGCTATAATAATGGTAAAAACAAAGCATAACTGGAGAACAAGGGAGAAGATAATCCGTTGTTAGAGAAGATAATCTCTAATGTATTAGAGAGTGGGAAGGAAGGGAAACCTGGTCGAGGAACTGGATTTTCGGCACGGCCTGGCAGCATGCCAGGATGGAGAAAGCCCAGATGGAGGGAATGTGTAGGATGGCAAGAATCTTTTCTAGGAATGATTTGGCACAGGAGGCAGGCTTCAAGACAGACTTTAGGACCTCTGGTCTTGATTATGATTTGCATGTAGTAAGAAATCTTTGAGGAGTTGACATGACAAATCACTACATGACCCTGTGCTTTAGGAAGATAAATCTGACAGCTATGTGGAGGTTAGGCTGAAAGTGAGGAGTTTGGAAGCAGGGAATTCAGGAGGCTACTGTAATAGGTCAAGAAAGAAGGAAAAAAAAGAAAAAGTTGTGAGTGGAGCCCCCAAGGCTTTAAAGGATGAACAGACCTGTAACATTATGGATGGACATAGGGCACCTTGAAGGGACATGGAACTAGAAGGAAGAGACATGGAGCTTGAAGGAAAGAAGCCTAAGAACTATCAACCTGAGAGATGAGAAAGATGACATTGGCATTAACCAGGGTGGGTACCAGGAAGAGAAGCATCTTTGGAAGGGGAAGATGAGGAATTCCATGCTGAACATGGATAGCTGAAGATGTCTATTTTCACCTTCACTTTTTTCTTTGCTCCTATCATGTTCTTATTCTGGAGCACCCTTTCCTTCATTTCCACATTTTAGTCATTTCTTTATAATCCTGTCTGTAAAGTGCTGCTGATAGGGTGACACCAGCAGTTATCCCTAATCATTGTATCCCAGAGGGACCTCTCCATTCTTTGAACCTCCCTAACAATCACTGTCTCTGCCCACCAGTTCTGGTACTAGCACTTTGATTTCCCTTTTTGAAATCACACCTCTGCCATTCTCAGCACTTCATTCCATGTGAGCCAAGCCAGGCTAATTAGAACACAGCACCCGGTGGCCCTAGCGATTGGTTTAAGAATGGATGTGTGACCCAAACTAGGTCAATGATACTGCTTTGGGATTTTGCTAAAAGTGCTGAGAAAGAGGTTTGCCCTCTCTGCATTAGCTGCTGGGCTGGTAGAACGTACATGAAGACAGAGGTGGTACCCTTGCCATGAGGTTTGGGGGTGGTCAGTCCACCTGAGAGTGAATCTACTACCACCAAGGAACATGGAGCCCAAAGTTGGAGAGACAAGCTCTGGATGACATCATGTGAGTCTAGCTATAGCAGAAATCACACTACGAATGGACTTCTCAGTTAAGTGAGTTCACTTGACTGCCTAAACCAATTCAAGCTGAGGTTCTGTCCCTTGTAACGGAGAGTCCACTATTACCTTCTTTATCATCCCCCACATTCCCATACGCCACCATGTAATATGAATAACATTTCCTGTGAGGTTGTCTCATCTCCACCATCGAAGCTATTACTTTCTCAATGGCCAAGACCATGTCTCTTGTGTTCCCAGTGGTGCCACGCACAATGGTTGTGCCCTTGGTCTCTATTCAGTAAACATTTACTGGAACCTCAGTATGTGGAGACATATACATACCTCACATAAGAAATGAACCATGCTTACCCAGATTTATGTTCAAAATCAAAACTGTGGCCATAAATGTTTCCAAGAGCAACACTCTTCCCATCAGACAGCTAATTACTACAGTCATTTTCTGGGCAGCTGTGCCCACAGTTGATGCTTTGCCGCTGCTGCTGCCGCCACCACTGGTGCCACCACCACTAGCGACAGACTGTGCTGATAGGCTCAGAGTCCCAGATTCCACCCGGACAATATCATCCAGTATAAATTCAATCTTAAAATTTTTTCCTAGGAAGAAAAACCATCATAGAATTTGACTTCCTTTTATAATTTGTTTTCACACAGTCCCACTTGGATTTTCATTGACTCAAACGCACTGTATAATTCCTAATGAAGGGTTTTTGGAAATTAAGCCGAATAGATTCATTTAAGTATAAACACGTGTAGAGGAGGTCTGGGAGTTAGAGTTTTATCTGCCCATCAACTGTGGGCAGGGGAAATCTGGGTAGATTTTCTTTCTGTAGCATCAGTACTTGCTTCTTAGGATATCTTCCTAGTACCCAGGACTAGAGAGAGGCTGCTTAAAATGAGGGACAGTAAGGAGGGGAAGTAAAGATACCGAGCCTCTGTTCCATCCCTGGGTACTTGGCCTGGGAGTAGAGAAGTCTCAGCCTTGGTTGGGAGAGGTAGGGATGGATACTGAACTACTAAACTTTTCATTTTGAAAAGTTTCAAACAGAAGAGTTGGAAGAATAGTACAACAACAAAAAACATATGCCCTCCACTTTTGATTCAACAATTTTACTGTTTTTCACATTTCTTTTAAGTCAGATGCTATTTTTGTGTTGCACAATTGTGACCCTTCTTTCTTCTTACTCCATGTAGACAAGCTTGAGGAAGCTTTTTAGATATTTTCAGAATGCAGAACATATAAAGCTCATCCAAATAACTTTTAATCCATATATTAAGTCTTCCCAGTTTTGAAGATGAGATAACCAGTATATTTTTCCTTTACATAATTTCTTCTATGACTGCTGCTGTCATTAATAGTGGCTACAACACAGAGTTTGGAATTCTCGTCCAACCCTGAAGTTTTCATTCCTCTCTTTCCATTATCTTTTTTTTTTTAAATCATTTGTTTTCCCTTTCCCTCTCTCTCCCTTCATCCCTCCCTCCCCCTCCTTTTCTTTTCTTTTTTCTTTTCTTTTCTTTTCTTTTTTTTCTTTCTTTTCCTTCCTTTCTTCCTTCCTGCTTAATATAGTTAGATCTTGACCACATTGTGCTTTCACAAACAATGCCAATGCATTCTGTAACTTTCAAGATGAATGGTTCTTGTTCTATAGAATTTCCTGCCACCATTACAATCCACGACAGTGGCACATTTAAGTCTTTCCTTTGTTCAGTTTGAAAAAAAAAAAAACCCTGAAGTTTTGTGGCAGGTGTATTTTTTTCCCAAAATATACTGTGTTTTAAGTACATTTTGTATATACTGTGAGGAAGCCCAAGAGAGCCTTGGGGAGAGGTCACTCCATGCAGGAGAACTGAAGAACCCAGCTAAAATCCAGAATCAAAACCTTCGGGATATGAATTCAATCAAGCTATGTCAGTTAAAAATCCAGACATCCTTGAGCAGAGATAAGACATCCCTGTCCAAATTCCTGGCCTACACTGTTGTGAGCAAGTGAAGTAGTTGTTGTTTGAGCCATTAGATTTGGGGCTGGTTTGTTATGTAGCAATAAGGACAGACACAAGCTCTATGTGTTGTATAGGTTGCCAGGTAAACATGTCCCAAATGTTGTTATTCACTAGTAATACTATTTTTATCCAGGTTGCTCAAAGATGCAGATTCAGCTGTTTACTACTTTCTTCTTCTACCCTTTTCTCACCTAATTCTCACATCCCCATTTTCTGTGTTAGAAACCACAACCCATACCTCCTCTATCTTGGTGGTTCCTGCTTTGCTTTTTATTGAGCTATAAGTAGAAAAGGGTGTGGGGCCACACTGTCAGGCTCGGTCTAATCTGCAAGGGCATTTCCCACATGCAGTAACTTTGGGGGTTGCCTACTAGAAAGAGTTACAAAAATGATTCCTTGTTAATTTTTTCTCATGTGCTTGTTGTTATTACAATTTTATAGTGGTTAATCTACAAGCTATATAACTGATCTCAAGATAATGAAGAGATGCCTATCCTTGGTGTTCCTCGCTATATACAACCAGAGAATTGGACCCTACGCTTGATGAAAGTAAGAAAATAAGACAGCAGGTAAGTAAGCAAGAAAGATATTAGAAGCAATAGCCATCTCGATAGCAGTCAGATAGACACTCCAAGGGAAGCTTTGAACTAGGGAGGCAAATTTACTGTATAAAAGGGAATGATACTTTGTTATTACATTAAAACACCAAAACCTATATTATTATTTCAGCATTCCAGAGGTACTGGTTGTTTTGGAACATTGCTATTTGGAAGTATTAATCTGAAGAACATGGTCTCCAGGTTGGGTTTTTGCCACTGGGTACCTTTGGGGTCCACCTTTATAAGGAAGTGGGCAACCTTCTCTTCACCTGGGTTCTTGTTAAGTGCCTCATTTCCCAGAAAAGGATCTCAGTTCTACTACCATTTAGGCTGACTCAGAAAGACTTAGACTCTGGCCTTAACCAGCAAGTGTGTAGGACACTCTAGGTACCTGTCTAGGAATACAACTCATTGCCATTTGAGTCCCATCAAACACTAGGTTGAGATATTGCTGCCTAGTAGGCAGACCAAACTTGTCTGGGTTAGAGTGCCACCAAAGCAAGAAGAAACAAAAAATAAGAAAAAAAAATATTAGAGGGAATGATTTTTGTTTCTGATATTTAGTTAACATGAAAAAATCTGACTATTATTGGAATTTCTTTTACTTATTTTACTCTTTACTTTTTACCTTATTCTCACCGTTGGCATGTATATATGTGTGAGAGAACAGTGGTAAGATGTAGGAGGTACTAATATAACTTTTCAGAAGTTAGGGCCTATAAAGTTCTTAAATGGGCCCAGATTAATGGTAAAGAGATTAATGGAAGCCTGTATCAAGTATAAGCAATTAATTCATCTATTTGTCTTTTAGATACTCTACAATCTATCACCAATAGATACTCTACAATCTGTTTTGGCCTCAGTAGGAAGGCTTTTACCAATTGGAGTTATGCCATCAACCTGTAAAAAGATAATGTAAGTTTGAAACATCACAGTGGAAGTTATGACTATTTACTGTAATATAGAAGATATCACTTCATACAGATTCATTTGGTATACCTTATGAAAATTCATAGGACACATCTGTTCTGCTCTCAGAGCAAGTTATAATTCCCCACAACAACTGATTTGTTTACCTGATGGGCACTGTGGAATCATGATATGCTTATGTCTTCTCCTTTGCAATGGCTTTCAGAAAGGTTAGAAAACACTTTTCAGTCCAACTCTGAACCCCTGCACGGGGCATGAAAGATATTAGGCTATCTTATCCTCCCTTTTCTTTAATTTGAAAATCTATATATTATTTTTATTATAAATGTAATGCATATTTAGTGAAATTTAGAAAAATAAACAAATGGATAAAAATAGGAATCATGATATAATTTTGATGCATAGCCTCAGATTACCTGTTTAATTTCCTTAATTGCCTATTTTAATTTCTTTTTGTTTTGTATACTTTTGTAAGCTCTATGTTATCTGAAATGTTCCCTGAAACAAGGCAGGTTTAGCGTTCCAATTTCTATAATTTGTTGATCAGAGTATTACAGAATGATTTGTTCAATTATAATTATCCCTATTTGTGGATATATGGGAAGATCCAAAATAGTACACTCACCTGTCCTAAGAAGAGTAAGGTCTGTGTAGTTGGCCCAGCAGCTGCTGAATGGAATTGTTGTATTTCCACTAAGACCACTGATTTGGTTATTATTGGAGTCCTTTAGTATGGCCTTCAAAGTCAGTGAAGTAATCCCAACTGATACACAATTACCCTAAAGAAAAAAGTAGTAGAGAATTATAATTGTCCTGTTCCCATGCTTTTTTTTTTAAAGATGTGCAAAACTATATTATTTAAAATGCCTCAATACAAATTTGCAATCTGTAGAAGCTTCTTCTCCTGTACAAGGAGTTCACAAATATGGGTGGGCAGCGGAACAAGTTCATTGAAAAGGAACATTTTTAAAACAGTAAAATATTATATCCACAGGTTTTAGTCCAGTTTTCAAGGGGTAGTGTAATCCTCAGGTTGCCAGTATACCAGGATTACAGATGTTGCCTCACCTTCCAGAACTATAGCTTAATTCCTTCACTCAGCTAAAGCTCTGGGTTATAACTTACATCTGAATCTACTGCCTTTACTGCAGGTTGCTGAGAAAAAGGCTGTCCTGGGTATGCTGCATCAGGCTGAATGATCACTGAGAGCGAAGACACAAAGGCCACATGATGAACAGGAAATGCAAACCTTTCAACTGGCTGGGTAGTCGCCTGTAAATAAACAGTCACGAGTAATGAAGTGGTTTTCACCTGATAAATTACAGTCAGTAGCAAATTCACCTTAGCCAGCCTAAGTGTAATATGTAATAATTGTAAAAATGTTTAATACGTAAAATTAATTTTCTTACAATATTTCCCCCACATTGAGTTCATGAAGCACTGTTATAAATATTCAAAGAAAAGCAGGTTTTATACCAATAAGTAATTTTTAGAAGATATGCTCCTTTTTCAACTAAATGATACTTTACCATTTTAGTATACCATTAAAAAATAGCCAACATTAATTAGAAAGACATGCACTCTAAATTACTGTGTTGAAATATAAGCACTTAATCTAAGAAATAAGCAGCAATGTTTTAAATACCTAAGATGCCTTTTTCCAGTTGCCTTTTCTTACCTTAATCCAGGCAGAATCACTTGGGCTGGGGATGGGATTGGTGATAGACATGGAAGAGATATTAAATCCAAGGATGCTACTGGCTTTTCCTGAAATTACAGCTTGTCCAAGAGAACCAGTAATTTTTTGGAGTTCAGAAAACTGCATCTGACCTATGGGGAAAGAGTAATATGACATATGGGTTCTCAGAATATAGAATTGTGAGAGTTTTTCACTTTAGTTATTGTTTGGACACCTCCATCCAAATTATGGAATTCTTTAGCTTTTCCTATGCACATAAGCTCAACATGACAAAGTCATACGAATGAGCTTAGGAAAATGGAGAACTCCAGAGAGTATGTTTTTAAGCTGCAATTAAAGAAAAAACAAAGGTAGATAAAATAGGTACAAGAAAACTGAATGAAAGCATAGTGGGAAAATATGTCTCTTAATTTAATACTTTCCCATGTCCTTCTTTGTTAAGAAGTGAAGCAATGTCATGCAAGTCTATTGCCACATAGCATTTTTTTAAAAATAGATTTCTAATTTTGAGTTTAAGGATAATTAGCATCATAGAATCTATATAATGTATGCTCGTTAAGTTCTGAAATTGACACTACATTACCCACAAATTATTACTTGCTCTCGATGCTGTTTTTTAAGGTTAATTTTAACACCATGGGTAGTTTTTGTTGTCTTTGTCTAGCTTGCCGGGTCCTCTTAGACCTGCTGCCCCCACAGTGCTCTCCTTACCTAAGAAGGGGCACCTCTTTTCATCATGCTCTTCAGGCCTGCTACTTTGACTTGATCCTTTCTACTTCATCTCTCCCCCATACAATATAATCAGTTACCGATTTCTCAATCTCTCTGTCCCCACTATCAAAATCCTAGTCAAAGCCATCATCAGGGGATGGGGGGTTAGTAAAACAACTTTTAAACCGGCTTTCTTGTATCCATTCTCTCCTTCTTCCATTCCATTCTATACACTGTAATCAGAGTGATCTTTTAAAAAGCAATTGTACGCGGGATATTTTTGGTGTACTCTAAGCCCTGACAACACCTCGTGCTTAGGTATCCAGTGCCTTCTAGATCCAGAGTCCTGCCTTGAGGATGAGGAGCACTGCATTTCTTCCATTAAGGCTGAACCATGAAGCTCAGTGTGCTCAGGGAGTAGGAGGCAGCTGATTTCACAAACACTTTGAAAATCATGGTCTTAGGGAATTTCAGTCCTGTCAGTTTAACAGGTCTCTTTTGGTTGACTTAGACCCTCTGGATAAGTGCTCAGTCTTTCAGACTCCTTCTTATTCCCCCACTTCTTCCATATACTCTCCTCCAAGACGGTTTTCCAGGCATGAGGGCTCATGTGACCCAGGGGTAGCAGTACAAAGGTGCTTCATATCCACAGACTACTACTACCACTCATCCTCACTGGTTTTTGGTGCAGCGTGGCAGGTCTGACCTATTAACACGTTTTCTCTGACCGCTTAACACATGAAGGCACCCATTTCTGGTGACTACCACCTTAAGAAACCAAAGTCCTTAACCTGAAGAGCTTTTATTTCCTGACCAATTTCTGTTTGTTCAGAGGTCCCCTCAGTACTTCTGGAACCCCTTTCTAGGACATCTGGGAACTCCTGGATATCCTGACACCATGTGGAGGCCATGGAGAGCCAAAAGTGTTACTACACGCACATCTTCCCAATATTTTGCTGTGAAATTCCTCTTTGCCAAATTGTAGGGCTTTCCTTGAGACGTGAGTGATGACCCCTAGAGGCAGAAGGTGAGAACTTCACCCAGTACCCAGGTTTACACAGGAGAGTCCAGGTGCTTCTGAAAAAGATGCTAGACAGAGATCAGGCAGATCTAGATTTTCTGAGTCTAAAATTTATACACTTTGGAAGCTCTCTTTAAGAAAAAGAGTAAGGGAGGGGCGTCTGGGTGGCTCAGTCGGTTAAGTGTCTTACTTTGACTCAGGTCATGATCTCACGGTTCGTGGGTTCGAGCCCTGTGTTGGGCTCTGTGCTGACAGCTCAGAGCCTGGAGCCTGTTTCGGATTCTGTGTCTCCCTCTCTCTCTGCCCCTCCCCCACTCATGCTCTGTCTCTGTCTCAAAAATAAATAAACTATAAAAAAAGAATAAGGAAAATTCTTACTTTTGCAATTTTTATAATAACAATGATTGGAGCACATTATTAAATGAACCCTTTTCCCAGAGTCCTGAAAGTTAAAGTCCCTCCCATGACTGATACAAGTGAAAGGCCTTGAAGCTTAAGTTTCATGAGCTGGATGCTAATTTTCCCCTGACAGGGATCTAGGTCTCATCTTTTTGAAGATGAGTGTGCCTCGTTGAGACTTGTGCTGGATTACGGGAAATGCATGCCAAGAGACCAGGAAAGTTCAGCTGCACCTCAAGAGAGGCTTGAGACCACCTAACCTGTAGCAGAGACTATGAGAACAAGGGGCCACATGGGGGTCTGAAGACAGGAAAGTCCCGTTGGTATTCAGATATCAAATTAAACAGATAGAAAGGAAAAAATCTGAAGGGTTGAACATTTACCCAAATGCTCAAACTGAGTCACTCTAAGGACCTAATTTAAAGCAGCAAAGATACCTCTGATGTGACAGCTGAGCTGATTTTCATCTCTGATACCTAGAAAATGGGGGCACGGAGAGTAAGGGACAGAGAAAAGGGTGACGGCTGGTGACACTGAATCAGTCACAGGTATTAAAGACAGAACATACTATTGCACATTTGCATCTCCTAGTGTAAACCTGCAACTTTGCTACAGCTCACCATCTCCAAAGAGCTACTCTCTTCCTTAGGAAAACATCCACAGTCCTCTCAGCTTATGAAGAGGAGAGCTTCTTTTTGTTTCCCACGATCCAACACCTGCCTATCTCTCAACCTCACCCTCGGCAGCTTGCCCCTCCTGGCTCCTTCCACCTCAGACCTGTCAGATCTTTTCCGGTTCTTTTAACGCACCACTTTCACCAACTGTTTCCTCAAACCTGAACATTCTTACCTTTCTCTTTTCACAGACTCTTTCTACACTTAATCTCTCAGCTATAAAGTTACTTCCTTAGGTCCCCTCTCCAATCTTCTGTATAAGTTCAAATCCTTTTGTTGAATTTACTAATGGCTGCAATAACAAAATAGAGGCTAAAGTTCTTTCATAATTCCCAAACAGTTTGTGGTTACAGGGGTAGAGTAGGGAAAAGGGTCTCTAGGCCCTTATAGGGTTCAGGGTGTGGGTTTGGTGGGATTTCCTGAGGCCAGGTTTACCAGGCCCCAATAGAGTCATCTGTGAATGTGGATCTGGCATCACATTCTTCTCTCTCAAACGTCTGCTCTTCATACCTGTGGTGTCATTGCTTCTGAACTGAGGGGGAGGATCTCCAATCTCCAATTCAACTGTGAGTCCCGTGGATCTCTTCCTCCGCAGACTCTTCCCCTGTATTATTTTGCTGACACGGATTTTGTCACTTGGTATCTTCAGGAACAAGGCAAGATTTCTAACGAGATTATGAGAGCTATAGAAGTCATCTTCTGTAACAGCAGGTAATTGGAAAGAAATAAATATGACCGCAGTGGTGTGGATTTCAACAGGTATAGTTCCTTTAACCAAAAGGTAAAGCATCTGGTAGGTTCTATCAAAGTAGTTTTCACCAAGGACAGTGGAATTCAGGTTAGGAAGGAATTGCTCTATGAAGGAAAAAAGTCAAAACAGCAGTTAAAAATCTTTATATTATCACAATCACCACATATTTAGTAGTATTTAATGTTTGTAGTATTTAATACTTGTTTAAATTTAGGAAATTCTCAGAAAGTTCAACATTATCCTTCCATAGGAAGGTATGTATGAAACACCTTTAAAAAAAAAACACACCTTAAAGAAAACACTTCTAGAACTGACATGCAAACTTAAAGCCAACTCTCTAAACAATACCACTAATCATCATTATACATTACATTTATTTTATTTATTTTATTTTTTTTTAATGTTTTATTTATTTCTAGGAGAGAGAGAGAGACAGCGTGAGCAGGGGAGGGTCAGAGAGAGAGGGAGTCACAGACTGAAACAGGCTCCGGGCTCTGAGCTGGCAGTCAGCACAGAGCCCGACGCGGGGCTCGAACCCATGAACCATGAGATCATGACCTAAGTGAAAGTCGGACGCTTAACCAACTAAGCCACCCAGGTGCCCCACATTACATTTATTTTAAAAACAATTAGCTATGGATATAGTATAATTGAGAAATAAAATTCAGTTACGTGCCTAAGAGCCTATATTGTACCTGTAAGACGATTTACATGTTCAGAATTTTAAAGCCTTTACCAAAGGCATTTGGTAATTTAAAAATGTAAATTTAACTTTAAGAGCCATCTAGTTTATGCAGTGCTATATATCAACTCTTAAGGAGCTTTCACAATTCAGTGCTTCTGTTTTTAACAGGGACAAAAGTATATAATACAAATGAAGTGTATACAAAAATATCTCAGAAGGATTTTATACCAATGAAACAGGTTTACCTCAGCCTGAAAAATCTTTGCTTAATGCAAAACAAATTCTGCTAGGGAACTGACTTTTGGAAAAGTGACTGTTATTTTTATATATATAAAATGAATGAATATCTATATATGTGTATGGGTGTGTGTGTGTATGTGATTTGATGGGAGAGTATCAAAAATGTCCAAGAGCTAATAAACCCACTAACAGATGGAGTCCAGGCAAAGGCTGAAATTATATAATAGTACTGGAATGAGACACGTAGCTTCTTACCACATTCATAGTGAGGCTTAATAAAAAAATAAAGTTTTAGAAAGAAAATATCTCTTATTAATGTAATAGACATTCATAGCAGTTGGTATTAAGAAGCCATTTCATTATCTCTATGTATTTCTTTCATAGCTACTAGTAAAAGTTCTAGATGCAATTTGGTTTAAACATTCTATGAATCTGAAGAATATGCTTTTATATTATATATTGAAACTGCTCTCAAACTACATTTAGAGGTGCATACACATTTATCTCAGGTGACGCCTCATGTCTTCACAGTAATGGAAGGAAGCAGAGACATACATAATGCAACATTTTGGGTAATCTAAAACAATATGTATAGATTCCTAATACAGGGAAATTATTTTGCATTCTAAGTGCCAAAGAAAAATGTTCATTTATAAGCAATTCTATATCAGAAAAAAAATTATAAGAAGGCAGTGGTAATACTGTCTTCTAGCCTTCAACACCTGTATAATCAACTTCCTATATTAAATAGTGCTTGTTGAGATAATTTCTATTTCCCCAATTTGAATGATAGAGTACTTGGTACCCAAAGTGCTGTTTTTAAAAAGAGTTAAAAATAATGAAATTAAGCTGCAAATACCAGTAGTTGGTTGCATATAAAAAATGGTAACACAGACCCTCTTAGCTTACAAGGAGGTAATATAGTGTAATGGTTAAGTGCATGGCTTTTAGACCAAGACTCTCTGTGTTCAAGTGCTTGTTCTGCCCTCACCATCTTTGATATTACTGTGGACTGAACTGTGCCCCCCGCCCAGATTCACATGTTACAGCCCTAACCCCTAGTGTAAGGGTATTTGGAGATGAGGCCGTTGACAGGTCATTAGCTTTAGATGAGACTAGGGACTTCATGATGGATTAGTGCTCTCATAAGAGGAGATCGTGACAGCCTGCCCATTGCTGTGAAGATACAGTGAGTAAGCAGCCATCTGCAAGCCAGTAGGGGGGCTTTCACCAGAACCTAACCCTCCTAGACCCTGACCTCATACTTGCAGCCTTCAGAACTGTGAGAAAATAAATTTGTCTTTAAACCACCCAGTTCATGGCATTTCGTTATGGCAGCCAGAGCTAAGACAGAGACTGTGGCAAAGTAATTCACCTCCTGGTGTCTCAGTTTACTCATCTCTGCCTACCTCACAGGGTTATTATTAGAATACAGTAACAATGAGGTATTATATACAAAACACTTAGAACAGTGCCTGACGCACAGTAACATTTCTGGAAACATTAGTTATTCAGACTATTAGTAGAAATAGGACTTGTTCCATAGACAGTATTAAATATGGGTTATTCCTTCATACTCTCATGTCTAGGTGATGTTATGACCTACAGCACACACTTGGGTAACTGTTAACCAACATTAACATAGATGGGGCACATCTAAAAATGATAAGTAGCACATGTGGAATGGAAGGTACTGGACTTATAAGTGCCCTGTTTAACAAAAAGACTTCAATGAGAGCAGATATAAATCCTGGCCCTGAAAACACTGATAAGTGGGTAAGTTTAGCCTTATTCCCTCAGTTCCATCAGGAATAATCTTTCAGGGCATATATTCTATAAATGAATACATCTTAGAATTTGGTGGTCCATGGCTAAAAATATTTTCTCTGGCATTTGTCAATGGCTAAATTTAAAAATATTAATAATAAAACATTACAAAGAATTTCACACATAAGTATGTATATAATGCATACTGTACTTTTCTGAGGAAATACCTGTGTACAGATGTCTTTTAAGTGCACAGTGTTTCTTTTGAGAGTTCCATACTGTATTTTGGGGGCAAACCAATGTATTGTTCACATAGACATCCAAACGCTGACGCGTGGGAAAAAAAATTCCTACTACCACAGCCTGTTAAAAATAAACAACATTTTTATTTCTTAAGAGAACAATGAAACAGAATATTTAGAATTCAGCACTTAAAAATGTCCTTCAACATTATATACCTTCTGTAAAATATTAAAACTAAGTTTTATGAATTGATAAATACTGAGTTAAAATTTGTAAATGGTCTTATATTCAACCATTCATACAGATGTTATAGCTTAATTCTTAACTGATAATTCTCAGTGGAAAAGTGTAATGTAAGAAAGAGTTAGTAAAGGAGTATCTCTAAAAGAAACATTTCCTTTCAAAGATAACAAAGTTCAATATAGGCTTTGAGCTCCAGGGGTAGGGGGGAAATAGGGAATTTAGCAGAGTTCTATAATGCAACCAAACACATTTAGTTAAGGTTGAAAAAAAATGCTTACCTCTGAGATAAATTTGGTAGTAAGACTGATAAAAGTTAGTCAAAATAACTATACTCTCTGATTCAATTTGTTCATTTTCCATGTTTATATTCTTCACATCTCGTAATATTCATCAGATACAATCATAGAGTAAGGAGACTAGCTTTCACAAGGGCAGGGAGAAATTAATAAGGAATCTAATAAGCTATACATAGTTTTGGAATCTTCTTTTGAGATTATCTTCAGAGGCTTAGAACATCAACAGTCACATTACTTGGCAGTTATTTTTAAAATTAAAAACATTCTCTTTCATTCAAAAATTGAATGCCTATCTGAGCCAGGCCCTATTCTAGGAGCTGTCAAAAGTCCCTGCCCTCTTTGAGCTTACATTCTAAGGTGAGGAGAGAGACAAATATATAGTAGAAATAATAAAAAGTAAAATATGAAGCATGTTAGAAGGTAGTAAGTGCTATGGATAAAGGAAAGGTAGATCAGAGTATGGATAATTGAGAGAGCTACCTGAGGAGGGGTGAACAGGCTAAGCCTTCTGGGGGAATGGAGGAGTCTGTGGAGAGGGGGAGTTAGCCACCTGGGGTAGAATGTTCCAGGCAGCCTCAACATCTGGAACACAGGCCCAGGTGGTAGCAGGTGTGGAGTGGTCTGGAACACCTAGGAACCCAGTGTGGCTGGAGGAGGAAAAGTCAGAGAGCTAAGGGTGTGAGGACTCTGGCTCCTGTATAAAGCCCAATGGGGAAATTATTTCAGGGTTTGGGGCAAGGAGTGACCCGGTCTGACTTATATTTTGACCATACCTCTCTGGCCGCTGTGGTGAGAGTAGGCACTAGAGCAGGCAGAGACAGCAGCAGGAGTGGGGACCCAACTGCCTTAATCCAGGGAGGAAATAACATTTGCTCAAAGTGTGTGGTAGCAGTGACAGTGGTGAGAAGTAGTCACAGATTCGGGATATTTCGAAGAGAGACTCAACAGGATTTGCAGATGGACTGCATGAGGAATATGACCCAAAGAGAGGAATCAAGAATGGGTCCAAGGTTTTATTTCCAGGAACTGAAAGGATGAGATTGCTATCATCTGAGAAGAAGCAGGTGTCTGTCTTGATTACTCCTCTGCTTCATCTTATTCACATCCCTTCTTCACATTCCTAATACTCTGGGACTTCTGAGTCTCATACTCTTAGAAAAGAAAATCTCAACTATGAGACTATTGCTTAACCTCATACTCTTTTCCCACTGACACAGTATATATAAATGTAATCATCCCAGCTGAATTCAGTTGATAGCCAAGATTTGATATGATTGAAGATATTTAAAATAAGACGCTGTGATCTCTCAGGTAAATCCCAAAGGTATATTTCTGAAATACATAAACGGCAGCATGGAAAAATAAATATATAATTCCAGTGACCAATTCTGGACGTGCACTATTTTTATGTGAAAGTTCAAGTGTGCTTGCCAATCACACAAATCGTAGGCCTGTCATGCCTCAGACGTAGAGCAGAGAACCAAGAACATAAGGGGGAAAGGTGTTTGGTATGACCTATGCTCTCAGGCTGATTAAACCTCTCTTGACTGGCAGGATTTTTAGTAGTACACTGATGGCCCTTGAAAATGAGCTGTAAGGCTGATGATGTTCAAGACAACAGGGGCAGACATAAAGTCCTTAGCATATAGAAATATATGTCAATAACCAGTACCAATAGCTCAAGAAATTATTTATATCTTGTGTTACCTTTTTATGGTCAACATTCAGCAACATCAGTCGAAGATTCTGAGGACTGGTGCCAGTGAAGTAAACTTCATAAGATTTGTTCACAGCCACAATGCTATGAAACAGGGACAGTCTTCTCTGGCATGTGTATCCCGCACACCAGCCATGATCCTGTGGGCCTAAAGACACATAAATAAAGCTCGTGTTCCATATTATGAATATTATTTAGTGCAAAGTCTGAAGAGTAATTGTATTAAAAATACATTGCAGTGGTCAGGTTCAGCATTCACATCCATTATCCATCCACCCACCTATCCAGCAATTTAAGCCATTTCTCAAACCTTAGCTTAAAAAAGGAAGGCAGGGAAGCCACTTCTCCATATTACCCATTCTTTTATACTGCACAGGGTAAGAAAGGTAAGTTAATGTGTTAATTTGTTGAAAACAGAGCCCGTTTCTGGAAACATGGATATCTGTATGGCTAAAACATGGATTCATTAATTTTTTCTTTCACTCCCTGATTTCTTCACTCTCTCATTTCACTCCCTCAAACTCTTAAGTTTGTTTTTTACGAAGTCTTTAATCTTCCTCCATTGTTATTTTTTGTTAAATACTGAGATTATCAGCATGTTTTTGGGGGTCAACATCATTAATGATCTGAAGCAGAGAAATAATACTTCAATAATCCTTCTAGAAAGCCAAAAGACAGTGGATGCTTCTCTACCTGAATCCAGACATTTCCAGAAGAGGCATAACATGACTTTTGTAGCAAACTACTCTATTTCACTTCAGCTTTAAAGGGGCTGGAATTATAAAAACATTGAGTGAGATATGTAATGATAAATTTTCTTGATATATTTATTCATTAGCTTTGCTTAATTTTTGGCTTACTTGGAATTCTAATCAATATTTATAACTGAACTTCAATCAAATTTTAAATCAATATAAACTTCTGAAGCTCAAGTAGAATATAAACTTTCTCTTAGCATCCAAAATATAAATTCTACTTTTAAATAAACCTTCTTTGTGCATTTTGAAAACAAACAGAAAGAGATTTCTTGTATTAAATGAAAAACTTAGAGTAGCAAAAGCCATATTTTAAAAATAAATGAAATTGAGTATTAAAAGTTTAAAGGAAACTTTAGTGGTATTCAGTAACTTTTATCTTTGGAAATCTTTTCCCAATCTAACATAGTGCATCTCATGCTTCGTGATTCTTTCAATATTGTCATAATTTTTATAATGTTGCCATCAATTCCTTAAGACTTTTCTTCAAATTGACAGTCACTTAAAAAATTTTTAATTTATTTTTGGGGCCCCTGGGTGGCTACTTTGGCTCAGGTCATGATCTCATGGTTTATGGGCTCAAGCCCCGCATCGGGCTCTGTTCAGTCAGCTTCAATCCTGGAGCCTGCTTCAGATTCTTCCCCCTCTCTCTCTGCCCCTCCCCTGCTTGTGCTCTGTTTCTCTCTCTCTCAAAACTAAATTGACATTAAAAAATTTTTTGTTAATGAAAATTTAAATTTATTTTTAAGAGAAATGTCATGTCACTATTGTAAGTGGAAAGCATGTATTGCCTTTCAGAAAATAAAAATGTAAAAATAAATAGAATAAAATCTTTCTCCATCATATAAAACAAGAGCAATTAGAACACATCTCCATTATTCACTGACTGGTCTAAAATTCTTCCCACAAGCTCTCTGCTTCATAAGATTTAAAGACAACACTTGTAACTGGGTTGATTGCAGATCAGAGAAACCAGGCAAACTGCATGTTGGTGCCACAGAAGTGGGGAAAGACTTGAAATCATGTAACTTTGGGACACCCCTGATTTAGCTCATTCTATTCTCTTTACTCATTTTAAAAAAGGAATATTTTTGTAGGGTACTGGCTATTTTGTTGAATCGTGGGATATTTCAGTACATGTTTTGACACTGCCAGTGCACAGAAATCTTTCTCATTCGGGTTACGTCTTCGGCGCTTGAAAGACTCTGAAGCCTTCTTAGGGACCACTCTTTGAGGCACTGATACTATTCAGGGTAATACAATGAGTCTCTGCCCTCCGTTTTCTGCAGATGTTAGAAGTTCATCTTATTTATTCAAAAAGTCCTGGACTTCTGATTTGATCTGGACCACTGCCTGCCCTCTGTACTAGAGCCACCCGTGACCAGAATATAAGGAGCCTAGACCCGGAGCTTGCTAAGATGTTCTTGACAGTCAAAGGAATTAGGAATGAAAAAAACAAAAACAAAAACAAACGCATTGTTTTGAGATTAAGTCTGATAAGGATTCATGAAAATGAAAAACAAGTAGGCTGAAAAGACCTGTTCTCAAGTATTCCAAATAACACATTATCTGTTTGGGTTTTATTTTTTTATATTTATTTTTGAGAGAGAGAGAGAGCACGAGTAGGGAAGGGGCAGAGAGAGAGGGAGACACAGAAGCTGAAGCAGGCTCCAGGCTCTGAGGTGTCAGCACAGAACCCATTGTGGGGCTTGACTCACGAACTGTGATACCATGACCTGAGCCAAAGTCGCATGCTTCACCAACTGAGCCATCCAGGCACCCCATTATCTGTTTTTCCCCCACACTATTTTTTAATTTATTTAAGGCAAAATGTCTTTTTGTAGACAGGCCAATTTTTTTCTTCAAATACTTATGCCACCTTATTAATATAGGTATGAAGATCACTCAAGGAATAACTTCTCTCTTCTTCTAATGGCCAATTTGCAATAACTGTCCTGGCTTTCTAATATGGGAAACTGTTCAAGTGTCAAGCATCTCTCCTGCACACATATCTTTTCTTACAAACAGAAAGTAAATCAATCCTGATGTTTGCTAGTTTTATATGACAAATAATTTATGAGATGTCTCCATGAATGTAATAAATAACAAATGTTCTGAGTAACTCTAATTTGTTTACACTGAACACCTACCATTAATGAGATCGACATAACCATTGCTCACTATAGCCACTGGTGAGAGTCTTCGAGTTTCTGTGTCAGAATCCAGACTTTCAATAACCATCATTGCATATTCCATCCCATAGCACCGATAGCCCTGCCATTGTGGGATGTATTTACAGGTTGAATCTCTAATAATTCCTAGAAACAGGTGTATACATTTTAGCAAGGAAAAGCAATTCTTTGCAAAAGCATCAATGGACTATATTTTTCATTTATGTAAGATTAGTAAGTAGAAAATATGTTATTGGTTGAGTATCCCAACTAGTAAACATAAAACATATGTACTTTGTTTCACAAACTTGAGGACTAACAGGATAATATCCAACGAACCTTTGTAAGGCGCTTTCTCAGTGACAGGAATTCTACTTCCATCTGGGAATGTGAGCATCACCTTAGGAATTCTGTAGTCTCCAATTCCAAATTGACTATTTCCATTCCATTCGTATTCTGCTTGAGGTATCACTGAGCCAGAATTTCCCAGAAAGGAGCCATCCATATCTCTGAGAAAAGATTTCCTTTTGGCATCACAAACCATGTCTACACAATCAGATGGATTCACCTTACTGTGGAGAAAAAGTGAAACAGATGAATACTTAGATCCTTCCCCTGTTTCTAGAGAGCATTTCAATTGAGTGTTTGATAAGAAAGTATCCAAAAATTTCTTTGATTGATTGAATCTTATCATTTCAGAAAGGATTTAAAGTGGGACCAAGTAGCATATGTAATTAGTATTATAATGAGGTCTGCTTTTCCATTCTGTTAGTTTGGTGTATTATTATTAATTCATTGGGATTTCAAAAGCACACATTATACCTGTGGGATATAAAATTAGAATTCCATTTTGCTATTCCATATTTTATTGGATAGATTTCATCTTTGTGCATTGCTCACAGTTTACTAACTGTCCCATCGAGCAGGTGAAGTTACTCTGTTATGTAGGACATACAAAATCCCTGTGTTGGCAGAAAAGTCTTTATTATTCTTCCCTTCCTTATTTTTTTCACAGATCTTTAACATTTATAAAAATATCCTATGCTTACTAAAAAATAATCCAAATACTTAATAAAAATTCAGTTTCCTTCACTTTCCTATCTCAAGCTCTTAGGCCATCACCAATTGCAAATTAGTATATATTCCTATAGACTTTTATTTGTGTAGATAGAAACAGATATACTTGGATTATGATTGCTATATATTTCAGTAACCATTATGTAAATATCCAAACTGCAAGAGATGAAATACTATTAAGTCATTATGCAGTTCAGCCATACGTGGCATTCTGGCTTCAACTTGAGCTACTTGGAGTGTTAATTGTTAGCCGGTTCTAATAATAAAATAGGTGCTGAATTTGCAAAATACTGCACATTGCATAGTATACATGGCATACTGTGTAGTTACACTATGTCACGCTATATACTATGGGGAAAATATGTCTTATTCCAGAGTTATAACAACAAAATAATAATGGAAAGCTCAGATTTATTAAATAGTGTTTAGCATCTCTCTCCCTTTCTGCTGTAAGAGAGACATGAAGGGGTTAGTTACTATACTATACTGCTGTACTATAATACTTTTGGAGATGACTTAAATAAATAGTTCATGTGTTCTCTGTATTCAAGTATGTGAAGAGTGCTTTTGTGAGCAAGTCTGTGGAAAGAGTACCCATGTATATTATGGATTAGGACTCTTGTCTTTACTTCGTATTGCAAAGAAACAGAGGCTGAAAAGTAGATTTTTGTTCAAGTGATTTATTGAAGGAGTCCCATCAAAAAAGGAGAGAAGCCATATAGGGCAAGGGAAAGAAAACAAGGTGACTATGGTCTGTGGACTAGTTTCAATCTGATCTCAGGGGAACCTCTGGATCATTAACTGTACCGAGAGTTGCTCCCACCTTGAGACAAGGAGGCTGCCCTTTTGAACTCCTGCATAAACTAGTATTTTACATGGACTGCAAAGAGGTGGTGTTAGGGAGGGGTCTACACCCCCCCCCCCCGGGCTATTCCAGTTTGGCTAAGAGCAATTTTCTGGAGAAGTGTGCAACTGTAGGTTATTATTGGCCAACATTTAAAGCACTGGGGGACTGGATGAACAGCCTTGTAAAAGGGATCTGAGAGAGTATCAATAGTACCCTAATAAAAGCACAGAGCTCAAAGACTATTTTAAAATGTAGTATTTTCTTCATGACCTAGTTATTGAAATGATATTATTACATCTGAAAGATTTAATGATAACTAAATAGGAACTAATAATATTCTAGTGGTGGAAGGTTCTATTGAGCCAAAAAATACTACACTTCAATAATTAGTAAATGAGGAGGTGTGCAGTTATCATTGAAACAAAATTAGATGAGAGGCTCCTAGGTGGCTCAGTCTGTTGAGCATCTGACTCTTGACTTCAGCTCAGGTCATGAAAGTCTTGTGGAATTGAGCCCTGTGTCGGGCTCCATGCTCAGCATGGAGATTAAGGTTAAATGTTTAAGATTCTCTCTCTGCCCCCTCTCCCACTCATGTGCTCTCTCTAAAATAAAATTAAAACTTAAAAAACCCCACAATATCAGATGAAGTCAAACTATGAAACACTGCATTTCATTAATTAGCATTTTTCCTTGTCTTCTTCCTATACTGAAAATGGTCAAAGATCTCTCATATAAAATTTCTTTCCTCTAATCTTGTCTTATATCTAAATTCCTGGTTTGCATTTCTTACAAAGCGTAGCAGTTATTGGCTATCTTCTTTTAAGACTTAGAATCTAAGTGGCTCAGTTTCTAGAAATATTCTTTTTTTAAAAATGTTTTATTTATTTCTGAGAGAGAGACAGCATGAGCAGGGGAGGGTCAGAGAGAGAGGGAGACACAGAATCTGAAACAGGCTCCAGGCTCTGAGCTGGCTGTCAGCACAGAGCCCGACGCCGGGCTCGAACCCACAAACCATGAGATCATGACCTGAGCCGAAGTCAGACGCTTAACCGACTGAGCCACCCAGGTGTCCCTCTAGAAATATTCTGACATGAACTGACTTTTGTGATTAAAGAGCCACTGTCCTAAGTTTCTGCATATTCTCAGTCACAGTGATTATAATGAATGACATTTAATTTCAAAGTGCATGTTGGGGTGAACATGATAAGATATTTGGAAAGCAACAGGAAACAAAAGAGGTAAGGAAAAGGGAAGAAATGATAGAGATGTCTCTCATTTCTAATGACTATTTATGGAGAGATATTAATGTACAACATGCTTCTAACCTGGTCTCAATCTTTTATTTTTAATGATGATATTATATGCATGGAAAAAAAGTGTGAGAAAATATACATATCAAAGCTTACCTTTTTTAATTTAACTGAAAACACAGATGCATTAGATAGTCTTAATTTCCATGATGCTGATTAAAATTTTATAGAAATTAATATTTACTTTAATATAGCAACTTCCTCAGATCAATGATGGAGAAAAAGACAATGAAAAGCTATAAATACAGGAAAGAAAAAAACTGGGATTTCATACATTGTACCTTATATCAGGCCTATGTATGAATATTTTCGATTGTTCAGTGGTGTCAACCAGCTGTATGTTCTTCACATGGATTGGATGCTGTAAATCTTCATTTAAAGGGTTAGTAATGAATATGACATTAGTTTCACCTGAACAAACATTCTTAAATCCAATAAATGTTGAACCTAAAACATAAATAACAGAAGAATAATAATTTTCTATGGAGAAAGTGATAGAGTCAGTTTCATTTCATGTACACTCCAGCAAACGCATCATTTAACGCCACCTTGACCATGGAGCTCTTTCCTTATGTGGTAGATAGTCCACTACTATTTGTGTAGATTGTTGCCTCTCTATATTAATACCACTGAATAGTCCTCTCATATCTTCTCTGAGCTTTGTCATGTGATTTGCTTTGACTAATGGGACAAGTGCAACTGTGATATAAGTAGATCTGAAAAGTCTTGCATATTAGGGTTCACTCTCTTTTGGTGTTCTTGGGCATTTTGTGGCTTCCAGCATGTGAATGAGACTAAGAGACATGTGGCCCAATCACCCCATTACTCTACAGACCAGCCCAACCATTAGCAAGCACCAACCACCAGACATGGAAGTGAGACTGTCCTAGACAACTACCCTCTATCCATCCTGTAAACTGATAACAGCCTAAGGAATAATCCCAGATGAGAGCAGCAGACGAACTTTCAGCTGAACTTCAGAGCCCAAATTGTCAATCCACAGAATCATCAGCTAATACATGGTTGTTTAAAGACTCTAAATGCTGGGGGTAATTTGTTATGCAGCAAAGACTAACTGAAACATTGGGGTTTTTTTGGCCTTATTTCATATATTGTGCGACCAGAAGATAACATTTATTGAATCTAAAACTTAATCTCCAATAAGTACTTAAAATCCAATAACTCAAAAATTTTAAAAAAGGTGACTCCAGAATTCTTAAATCAGTTACATGCTATCTACTACCCTTCCTGATATTTTTTTCCTAAGATGATATTGTATATACATGAATATAAGCCTGTAGATGAATATTAATTAAACACCACAGTACTGGATACTGTTTGTAACCTCTGTAGATCTGCTTTACTGGCCCAGGGCACTTGTCCTTAGCTCCTGTGTTGGTTGCTAATTACTCACAGCTGTGCTCTCCTCTGAAGAATTGTCTTTGGTCAGATCAGATGACAGCTCTGTCTCTTAAGAGATTATGCACTCCTAGCACCACCACCAAAGGGTTACCATGCCTACTGGCAACTTGATGTAGAAGACCCACTTGCCCCAAGAGGGGAAACTAAGTGGTACAGCTCACACGACACAGCCCCATGAGGTATCAAGAAGGAGCTAGACTCCAGCTGGGACCATATCCTTGCTTACTCCTTCCTCTCCTATCCTACTTCCCTCACTCCCTTTCTTGTGAAAGTGCTTTGTTAATAAACCACCTGCACAAGAATCCCATCTCTGGCTTTACTTTTAGACCACCTGATTTAGACCGCTGGAACCAGAAATGGTCCCAGGATATACAGTGTAATGATGCAATGATGAATCTAGTTCACTTGCTGTCTAGATGGGAAAGATGATGCCCTTCATGGTGGTAGGTGGAGAGCTGACAGTCTCTGGAATGCTGTAACAGTGCAATTGTTAGGATTTTGCCTGTGCTGAACTGGGATAATATCTAGGTAGAAGGAATTGTTCTGGCTTGTACAGTAACTTTGGCGTTTGATGGGAACAAGGGAAATAGTGATTACACAGAAACCAGAAATAGTCAACTGTTGACCCTCACTGATGCTTTGAAGAAAGAAAATGTAAGTTGTGGTGATCAATCACAACTTCAAAGCAAACCTCAGGATCTAATCACAAAACCAGCAGAACATTCCTAGAAGGTGGACTCTCAGACTGACAAGTCTCCTACTTCAAAGACAGGGCTCTAATAGAAAAGGAATGGAACCCTGAGTTAGAGTGCGAATATAAAGGAAGATGCACTTGAACCCTGAAACCCTGGGTTCCCCTTGAATGTTTCAGATCTTTGTACACGGTCCACTTCTTCCTTATTAGAGGATAGCTCCCTTGCCCCACTTGTTTGAAATCCTGACAAGACCTCAAAAGAGGTAGTTAGTAAGTTAATAATAAGGCAAATCTTGCCTTTTTCAAGACCTGTCTCTGTCTCTCTTTCTAGCAAACAGACCAGTAAGCCTTGTCAAGTCTCAACATGGCCTGACTGGGGAAGCACTAAGCCTGCTATGGGATGAGAGGAGTTATATACCAAAGGAAGTGCAGGAGCCGAGTAACATGTACTTGCAGGAATCAGGAGTATATATCGGAGGTGATGGTGTTAGATCGGGGCAGGGGGAGGGGGAAGAATATAATGCTAGACAGGGAAGAGTGTCAATATGGATGGGGGTATTCTCCCATGTTGCTGTCATGGCTTTTCCAAGCTTGGGGAAAATAATGTTCCATTTTAAATGAGGTCGAATTGTAAGAATCACCATGACAGACTGTAGAAGAAGGATTCAAAAGTCTCTGAGAAATGGATAATATTGGAATGACTCTTTTATATAATGCCTGTGCATTTCAGCTCAACCTGGGGATGGCCTTGAAAGAATGTGGGTGGGCAGATTCTGCTATCGGATAGAAATCTGCGTAGTACACAGGGTGATCCACTTCAAGTGAAGAGAGGCATAGTCTGAGGTAAGGATGAACATGGACTGCAGGCAGTGGTAAATGACATAGCTAGTTAGTCAGGAGCCTGGAAGGAATAAGACTTGATGATTGGAAAGCCTGAAGGAAAAGCAAGGGCATGGGTCTATGGGAGTAAGCGTATAAATGATCACAAGACAGTATCAACTATGGAAGAAGCGCTAAAGAAATAAATGGACAGGATGATATATCCAGTAGATGTTCCTATGCTCTTAAGTTATATAACTTTAAATTTCTTCAGTTCCAAAAAGAGATAATAATGTATAGCCCTACTTATATGAAAGGGCTTTTGTAATTGATAGAAACTAATTAATGTTAAATCACTGTACCAGTGGAATTTCTGTTTTTGTAGAAGGTAAAATAAATGGCACTTGTTTAACATATAAAAATTTGGCTGAGGAACCACTCTTCAAATTGACTGATAATGTAATTTTTTTGCTTCTCATACCGAGTAGATTCACATATAAGTTTATTTAAATCACTTTTTTTACTTACAGTGAAACATTATGAGATATATTCTACATACTCTTTATAGAACTTGATGATTAAGTAGATTTGTCAAGTAGATTTGTTTATGTTTAAACTTGCCTGAAATATCCAAAAGGCCACTAATGGCATTGTAACTCATGATCCCAGCATGGGGCTTCCGGGGTGCCATGTTATGCGCTGAAGTAAAAGTAGGCCAGCAAATCCCACTTCTCCCACCTTTTATAAAAGAAAGAAAGTGAATAAAATTCAATTATGCATTCACATGAACACCAACATTAAACTTCTAAAATTTTCACCTGATGGAGGTCTAGTGCTCCGATGGGCAGCAGAAAGTTCGATACTGGGATCATCATTAGTTAGGACATCAGAGCAATTAAATCCAGGGCTACTTCCAACAATTAATGAGCTCTATTAAAAACAAAATTCAAACAGTACGGCTTAAAGAATAGCTTTTCTTAAAGAAAAACATTATAATGGATAATGCTTTATTCCACTGTAGCAAAGTACAACCTTTCAGTTTGAGGAATGGATCATTCATAAAACCAAGATGAAAAGGATGTGATTTTATGCCCTGAATGGAATTACAGTCAAATTGGGAGGGGAAAACAGGCAGGTAAATTGTTATATATAGTGACATGTTTCTATGACAGAAATATGCCCAGAGAAAAAACAGTAGAAACAAAAAAAGGAGAAAGTGTCAATACTACTGAAGCTAATTCAGGAAAGTTTTCAGAGAGGAAATGAAAATTTAACTGTGGAAATATTAGCAGGTGGCAAGCAAGAAATGGTGGGGAACACGGAGGAGAGGGAAGGATAGAGGATTTCCTGGCAGAAGACCATGAGAACTAGGAAAGGAGGTTTGGACTAGCCAAGCTATGAAGTCATGGAGATCATTCTTTAAAAAAAGTTTTTTTTTTTTTTT
>NW_027531875.1:891850-905325 GCF_008692635.1 Crocuta crocuta | reverse complement strand
AAAAAAGTTTTTTTTTTTTTTTTAAAACACTTATTTACTTTTGAGAAAGAGAGAGAGAGAGAGAGTGTGTGTGTGAGAGAGAGAGAGAGAGAGACAGAGAGAGAGAGAGAGAGAGAGAGAGAGAGAGAGAGAATGGGGGAGGGACACAGAAAGAGAGAGAGGGAGACACATAATCTGAAGCAGGCTCCAGGCTCTGAGCTGTCAGTGCAGAGGTCAACACAGGGCTTGAACCCATGAGCCATGAGACATGACCTGAGCTGAAGTCAGATGCTTAACCGACTGAGCCACCCAGGTGCCCCATCAAGGACATTGTTCTTATTAGAACTTCAAAATGTTTACCTTTTCTTCTTATTGTGGCTGTATTCGTTTCTTACCTTAATTTGCACTGTTTTACCAGAAATTTTGTGAGATACAGCAGCTGGCATGTAAATCATTGAAAAAATGGCCATTCCATTGTTAACCAGAGTCACGTTATAGATATGCACACTCTCCGTGGTCTGTAAAACAACTTGTAGGTTACATAGCACAAAATACAATCATAAAACAAGATAAACAAGCACTATATTGGATCACATTTACCTGAAAATAAATTCCATAATCCCAGCATGTCCAAATGGTAAATCCTTGTATAAGAGAACATCCAGGGAGGCCATCTTGGTTCATATAAATACCATATAAACCTCCATGTGCTTCATTGTCAAACCACTTTTCCAAGGGATTAGATTGATCTTGGAAGGAAATATGAAAACAGAGAATTAATACTGTAATTCATGTCCTACAGCTTTATGGACAGTATCAGTTAAAGTAAATTTTTTTAGAAATTAAATACAGTAAAATCTTGGATTGTGATTAACTTGTTCTGTGAGTGTTCTGCAAGACGAGCAAATATTTCTAATAAATGTTAACTTGATAAATGAGTGATGTTTTGCAATATGAGTGGTATGTGATGCCAAATGTCACATGATTACAACTGAGCCAATAGTTCTTGAAATTCACTTTGATATATGCAGTTGCTTTGGATTAAAAGCATGTTTCTGGAATGAATTATGCTTGCAAACCAAGGTTTTACTGTATATAATTCTTATGCAAATTTAAACATGATGATCAAATATTTTTATGGCTTGGCCATTTATGGCTTACTCTATTCAGTATTTAATCTTATCTAATTTGTCCCTTTACCAGTAGAATGATTGTATACTCATTTGCAAAAGTTTGGTCTAGTTGCTAGCACACTTAACTTACTATATCTGATTAAACCAAACATGAATTTCATGAGAAAGCACATGAAGTTTGGATTCAAAGAAGGCTAACCTTGAAACACAAGTGATACCACTTGCTGTTTATACAATGCTTCCCCTGCACAACTTTTTGTTGCTGGTTCCTTCCAGTCACCCCATTTTCAAGTTAAGTGTCACTTCCTTAGGAGGCTTTCTCTGAGTACCTGATTCAAAGTAGCACCTCAGTTTCTCCACATAGCAATTAAATTATTTTATTATTACTTATTCATGAATTGTCCGTCTCCTCTCTCCTATTAGAATGTCAGCTTCTTGAAAGAAGACACTGTGTCTACCTCATTGACCACCATATTCCCAGAGTCTAGGAGGTAATGTAGAGATAGGTGCTTGCTTAACTGTCTGTTGATTTATGTATGTATGCTCTTGGGAACACTGTTTAACCTTTTAGAACATCAGTTTCCTCATACATAAAAAGTTTTGGGGCACCTGGGTGGCTCAGTCAGTTGAGTGTCCATCTGGCTCTTAATTTTGGTTCAGGCTATGATCACATGGTTTGTGAGATTAAGCCCCACGTCGGGGACTCTGAACCAATAGTGCGGAGCCTACCTGGGATTCTCTCTCTTTCTCTTTGCCCCTTTCTCCCTCTCCAAATAAATAACTAAGTTTAAAAAATGTTTTAATGCCTAATTGAGAGTAGTTTCAAGCTGGAATTAAATAACCCATATAAAGTGCCTCAATAAATGGAAGCTATACTCATTATTAATATATAGGATAATTATGGGGTGCCTGGATGGCTCAGTCAATTGAGCATCTGACTTCAGCTCAGGTCATGATCTCATGGTTCATGGGTTTGAGCCCCGGGTCAGGCTCTGTGCTGACAGCTCAGAGCCTGGAGACTAGTTTGAATTCTGTGTCTCCCTCTCTCCCTGCCCCTTGACTGCTTGTGCTCTCTCTCTCAAAAATAAATAAATATTCAAAAAAGTTTAAAAATATATAGGATAATTGAAGTGGATTCTTATGAAACTTTACTGATGTCCCAATCAGAGCAGCAACCTTAATAACTCCCTCCTAACCATGCATACATACACTGAAGGATTCCCATAAAGATCAGCAGCACCTCCTAAAGTTGACTTAGTACCAATTCTCTTTTCCGAGCCTCCTAGTGTCTGACTTCCTCCTATCTTCTATTGACTTTCTTTCCTTCCTAATACTTTGACTTTGACATTTTACTTATCAACTGCCTGGATTCTATTTTGTTTTCTCCATAAGGGGCGGTTCACTTGTCTCTCCCTTGGTCCCACACAGTGTTGCCCCTGGGACCCAGTGTGGGTCAGGGCTCCCTTCCCAGCCTCCTGGCCTCCCACCGTCAGCCTCCAGCTGCTGGCCTCCCACCTGCCAGGGAGATGGACTGGGCAGGTTGGCATCTCATTCCAGGAACTTAAACCCCCAATTCCTCAGTGATGTCTCCTATTTCAATTTCTCTAAATCCCAAACTTCCTTGTAAACACTCTTAATTTTTTAGGAATATCACTAATTAAATATTCCTAAATATTTAATTGGTTAGTAAAATACAAATATTAGTAAATATTCATATTCACAAGTCATATTTTGACTTAAAAAATCCAGGACAACTTCAAAGAAGTTGTAGAAGAATTACATATTTTATTTTATTTTTTTTATTTCTAGGAGAGAGAGAGAGACAGCGTGAGCAGGGGAGGGTCAGAGAGAGAGGGAGTCACAGACTGAAACAGGCTCCAGGCTCTGAGCTGGCAGTCAGCACAGAGCCCGACGCGGGGCCCAAACCCACGAACCGCGAGATCATGACCTAAGTGAAAGTCGGACGCCTAACTGACTAAGCCACCCAGGCGCCCCAAGAATTACATATTTTAAAATTTTAGTCAAAGAAAACTTTTAAGCTGTTGGGAACTAAAATATTTAATGAGAGCATATAATAAGGAATTTGTTGGCAGTTGTTTTATTCCCTCAAAATGTATTTTGTATAAGAATAAAATTAGCTTAAGCCCAACGATTTTTGAATTTACAGAAAAAATGTTGATTTAAACAATCTTAAAAATAAGCCTACTGAGATATAAAAAGCAGCTGTATGAGGGATATAAAGGTTTCAGAGAAAGTCCCATTCCCTCTAAGTTTTTCAAGAGGTGGACCCTGCAGTTCTATTACTCATTTTATTTTGATCTGATAATTCATTTAACTAGTTGAAAAACCAAAAGATCATTAAAAAAATTATACAATAAGTCACCCTGCTACAACTCACCTTTTTTGGGTTTTTGTTTTTACACTTTATGTCTCTTTAAACACAAATACCCTATATATTCATATTTTCTCTCCTTTCTTCCACAAACACATCACAAACAAAACTATATTGTATATATGTTGTTCTGCAACCTCCACTTATCACTTAAGAATATCTCTCTCCATATTAATACATCGATTTCTCTCTCCATATCAATACATCAATATGTATCTCCTTCCTTCTTTTTGAGAGGTCCCTCGTGTTCCAATGTCTGGCTTTATAAAACTAGTTCACTGTTGTTGGACACCAAGCTGCTTCCAGTTTCCTGCTAGCACAGACAATGCTGTGATGAATCACCTTGTTCACAAATCCTTTCTAAGTGTTGTAGAGACAAATGGTAGTTACATTGCCAGCAGTGGAAATGTTGAGCCAAAGGCAAATGCTCCTATAATTTTGGCAGCCATTGCCTTGTTCCCCTCTGCTGGGGTTGGTTATATCTGTCATTCAACCAGCAGTGTGTAAATACCCCAGCTTCCCCACAGCCTTGCCAAAAGAGTAGTTGTTCAGTTAATTTGGGACTTTTACTCATCTAATGGAGAGAAATGTATCTGAGAACTCTTTATGTCCTTTGACTTTTCCATGCCTGTAGGTTTAAACACAGGAATAGTGAACATTTATTCCTCTAAAGAGGAAGCATGAAACAGTGTCGTATCCCTAGAGACATGTATCTCTATGCTTGAAAGTGTTGCTTTTGTGAAAGTAGTAGTGGGATGAGGTACTCTCTGGTCCAACACCAGCCACATCAAGAACTGAAGTGGGTGTTAAGAGTTTTTGGATTATAAACATGGAAAATAATTATCTTTAAAAGCCTATTCCTTTTTTTCTTTAGACCCAATGGTATTTTCAAATAATTTAGCTTGTTGACTTCTTTCAGTGTCCTGGAGGAGGAGATCTTGCGTATTGAACTAACAAACAATAATTATTTCTTTCTAACAAATTTGGACAAGGTATTTCCTAGTTTTAGTGGCTCTGTGCCAAAACACTTACTTGAGCAAGGTTCACCATCAATGCGGTATCCCGCCCTTCCAAATCCAGCCACGACATTATTTTGTAAGACTGTATTGGTCCCTCTGTTTACCTAGCATAGTGATAAAGAAAATCCCATGGGTCAAGCTTTTACACAGCTGTACAATGAGAGCAGGTATCAACATATGTAGGAAAACTATTTATGACTACTCTTTGGGAGGAAAAATGTATTTCATTATTCACCCCTTTCAAATTTATATTATGAATGAAGTATTGAAATTACCTTGGGTTCTTGGTGTAAAATCATCATTAGATATTATGCCTTAGATTTCATTAGAAAACTACATTAAAGAGATTTTTTATTTCAGTCACAAAATCCACTGGGTATCATTCAATAATTATAAGCCATAGACCAAATTTCAGTATTATAGTAAGGTTAGTAGGATTTTGTCACTCTTTGGTTATATTATGTTACCAATTTGATTGATTAAGAAAAAAACAGGTAAGGTAATTACAGTAGACCATAAGATTCAACAGAAGCACTCACTAGTTTAAATAAAAGCTGCTATAATAAAAATTGGTTGAACATAAGTGTTAGGCAGTCACTGAACAATTTTATTTTATATGTCCAATCAAAGTGGCAAAAAATGAAACACATAGAGTACTGAAGATTTAGTTTTGCCTCAGCAAAACAGACAAATTTCAACTACTTAAAATATATTAAGCACTTTTATTTTTAAATATTATGATGAGAACGGAGTCAAATGAAATCCATAAAAGTAAAATTAGTCTTTTTTTCAAAAGATACAGGAAATGTTAAAGATTTGGAATTGCCATCGGATGACATTCTCACATCTATAAATAGATAGAAGAGAATATTATCATAAATGTATACCAAGTTCCAGAACTTTAGGCTTTACTTTAAGGTAATTGTTAATAGTTGCACAAAAACAAAACTCAATCCTTACTCCACATTCCAAAGAGAGCTATTTCTAAAATTGCTTTTGGTTCCTACGGCATAGGTAAGCAAAATAAAAACAAGATGGAGCTTTATCTCCTCTAAACTCTTTCTCTGTACTTTCTATTTGCTTGCTTGCAATCTCATCCTACACCTAATGACCTACAGTGATTGAAGAAACTTCACGGGAAACAAGAAGGATCCAACAAATAATACCGATAAGAGTAAATAACACTGCCTGGAGAGCCATAAGAATTTTAGATGAGAAAGAGATTTTAAAGAAGTTTATTCCCTTCTTTCTTTAGCTCATTTTATTAGTTCACCAATCTTTAAGGAAGAAATAGTTTAAAATATTTTGAGACTTACAGTTTCTACAGAATTTATAATCTTAGTAAAGAAATTACAAATTATAATTTTGTATACTTTTGTATAATTATAAATCTGTTCACACTACCTCAATTGCTGCATGCCAGAGAGTTGAACTTAAATCCTTTCTGTTTTGATAGGTTCCCGGCCAAACTGAAAGTGCAATCAAGTTTCCTCGAACTCTGTTGGCATCGCCCCATATTCTTATTCCTGCAAAAAATGAATAAGACCCCCCCCAAATACATACAAATTTGTAACAAGTCCTATCGGGAATGTCTTTCATATTTCCATGAAATTAGTTTTCTAGTTTGAGCTTGACAAATCAACCTCCTAAATTTTAGAGTATGCCCTTTGAACTCTACTTCTTTAATAGACTACCTGCATTAGAATCTTCTGGGGTGCATATTAAATATGTGGGTTGACAGGCTCTACCTCAGATTTTACCAAACACATCAGTTTTAAACACATTAAATGAGTTTGTATTATGCTTTATACTGATATTCAAGAAAGGATAACCTCCTAACACCAAGTCTAATTTTTAAAAAATAGGAACATTTAATTGTGAATAATCTTTTTGGTTGATATGTGACGGGTATTTTAAAAGTCATAGTAATTTAAACTATTGGTGATTACATAATTCACACAAGAGCATGGTCTGGTAAATAATTCTTCTAGAGTTGTACTGTCTGATATAATAGCCATAGCCACATGTAACTACTTAAATATAAAGTAAGTATAATTTAAGTACAATTAGGGGTGCCTGGGTGGCTCAGTCAGTTGAGCCTGTGACCTTTGATTTGGGCTGGGATCATGATACCAGGATCATGGATAGAGTCCCAAGCAGGCTCCACGCCTGCTTGGGATTCTCTCTCTGCCCTCTCCCCTACTCGCACGCTCTCTCAATAAAAAAAAAAAGGACAATTAAAATTAAAAATCCAGTTACTCAATCACAGTAGCCACATTTTAAGTGCTCAGTGGCCACATGCAGTTTAGTAATTACCATATTAGCATAGATATAGGCCATTTCCATTCTCACAAAAAAGATCAATTAGACAGCATGGCTCCAGAGTCTTCAGACAAGATTGTCTTAGGAAGCACGTTATTTGGACACAAATATTATCATACTACCTTCCCCCACTGTAAAGTGAATGATGTTGTCATCTATGTCCAGTCCATCTGTCCCAAACACACCGATTGCTGGGGAAAACCCATTGTGAAAGGCACAGCCTCGAATATAAGATGAGCCATGATCCTGAATCTAAGAAACATCAGGATTCAGTGAAAATTTTACAAATAAAATTAAAATATATTTAAAGAAAAAATTTGAAGTAAGTGATTTTCAGGAAACAAATATTGATAAACCGAATAATCAATTTACTTTCTATGAAAGAAGATGATTTCCCTGTAGATCTTTTAATCTTGGGAAATTTCCATATATCTTCAATTTATGATTAAATAAAACAAAAATGCAGATTTAAATGTAGATAAAAATTCTGAAGTAATTTTCTATGCATTTATATTTCTGTCATTACCTATAAAATGTTAAGGAACTAATAAAAATTAGTTTTCAGAATAATTTATTATATGATTAGGCAGAGACTTCTTTTAATTAAAAAAGTTGATACTCTAGGCAGGGGGTTACAAGTCAAATGTCTGTAGGAACAAGTCAATGAGTAGGGCTGGGGTTGCAACCTCAAACCTGCAACATTAGTTTTTATTTCCTTAAGAAACATGTTCTCTCTCATTTTTTCTTCAATTACCAGCCTTGTAAGCACATCTGTTTTCCCACTTTTGACAGAGGCATGGATATACAGACATGCTTTTCATTTGAGAAATATAAGCACTACTCACTATGTTTAAGAGAAACTATTAGGAAATATTTTTGGTCTCTGCAAAACAAAATGGAGATATGAGATAATATCATAGATCTTTAATTCTTTCACCTTTGTGCTCTTTCTTCTATTTTTTTCCCGACTTTTTTTCTTTTACTGACTTTAAATAAATGTGTGAAATGGGTAAATCAAATGCTGCTATGAGCCTAAAAATGCTGATGGGAAATGTATCTCAGAAAGTTATAGTAGATTATAGTCTTAGCGATTCTAAGATATGGCATTTTTAGTATAGTTAAATGAAAATAAAATCAAAGTCAAAATATTTCATTTTGAATATACACAGAAATTCAAGTACAAACCTGTCCTAAGTTAAGAAACGTTAAGGCGTATCTTGGATCTGTGCTATCCCTGAAGCCTTCTTGACCACAGTGATAAAATTCCACGTTACTTATCCTTGCATTTCCTGGCAGGGTAAGGAGGAAAGAGTTACAACATTTTTTTTCCTTGAAACAATAAAATTTGTTTTTTAAAGCTATGAGAGTTGTAATTTTCCAAATTACAACTTTCCAAACAAATTTCCAAACAAAAAAATTGTTTTTAACTTTTTCATGGAAATCTCATTTGTTCTTCTTGGTTCCTTTAATCTAAATAAGACAGTATTTCTGAACTTTTTTTCACTGCCCCCCAGAAGAGCTTTTTTGGACTTTTTTCTCAAATATGCTATATATCTGTTACTACATGGTGGCTGTTTGAAGGGCCACAAACCATTGCTCATCTAAGTTTTTTTGTCCTGTAAGAACCAGTTTTCATCCCCTTGATAGTGATATTGTCTCTTTTGAGAAGCATGATATGAAGCACAAGGCAATGATCATTAATAGCTGCTAACTTCACAAACAAAGCGATTCAGAGACAAATGAAATAATCTGACATTACATGTCTACTAGCAAAAAAGTACATCATCAACTATGAAAAATTCTTGCCTAAAAATTGAGTCTGAGTATGATCAGTTTTTAAACTAGCTATGATAGAAAACACAAAGGAGGCAAGAACAAGTGAAGTTCTAGGAATGAATGACTAAATTCTAGACTGTTGGAAGTACTATAGAACAGATGATCTAGGTTCTTTTATAAATTAGCTGCAAGAAGAGATAGATACATGAATCAGAGATTTAATATTCACAACCAATTGCAGCATGGTCTTGTTTAGATCCTGATTTGAACAAAGAGAATACAAGTGAAAAAAAGGGAGGGAGGGAGGGAGGGCAGAAGGAAGGAAGGAAGGAAAGAGAAAGAATAAATTGGGGGGAGTCTGAATAATCATTTGATATAAGGAATTACATTAACATTTTAATGTCTGATACTTACAAATATTTTTAAAGACGTCTTTTAAAGTTACATGCTGAAATATTTTTAGATGAAATAATATGTGATTGCTTCATTTACAATACTCAAGATATGGAAACAACCTAAGTGCCTACCAATGGATGAATGGATAAAGAAGGTGAAACATATATGAACAATGGAACATTATTCCATTAATCAGCCATAAGAAAATAATGGAACATTATTCAGCCATAAGAAAAGAGGAACTGTTATTTGCTACAACACAGATGGATCTTGAGGGCATTATGCTAAGTGAGGTAAGTCAGAGAAAGACAGAGACAGTATGAAACTTATATGTAGAATCTAAAAAAGCCAAATTCATAAAAACAGAGTAGAATGGTGGTTTACCAGGAGCTGGGGTGGTAGTGGTGGGGAATTAGGAAGATGTTGCTTAAGGGTATAAACTTGCAGCTAGTGGCTAAATAAGTTCTGGAGATCTAATGTACAACATAGTGATTACAGTCAACAACACTGTATTACAACTTCAAAGTTGCTAAGAGACTAGATATTAATTGTTCTTCCCACACAAAAGATATATTATGTGACATGAAAGAGATGTTAGCTGACAATACAGTGGTAATCATATTGCAGTACATAAATGTATCAAATACCGTTTACACCTTAAACTTACACAATGTTATATGTCAATTATGTCTCAATAAAAAATTATATGTGGTTGCTTCAAAATAACCCAGGGGCTTGAAGAGAGTGGATGGCCATATAGTTGAAACAAGAATGACCAAAGTTAACCATTGTGGTACCTAGTGATGGGTACACTGGGATTCATTATACGTTTCTCTATGTTTGAAAATTTTGTATATATTTAAAATTTTCCTTCAAACAAAAGTAACAGATCTATTGTGTTGTTGTCAAATGATTTCTGTTTCGGTGAGAGGCTGGGCTACCTGTTACCTAAGGTCATTATTAATTTAATAATTCTTATCGTCTATGAAGATAAAGTAAGTAGAAAAATGTTAGAGATTTGATTGTGGAGGGTAGCATGTGGGTTTACATAACCCCTCTTACGGCTTTACTCTTCCATGTGTTAAAAACAAGACAATGGAGCCAAACTGGGAGTTGCATACGCTTGGCCCCATGTCACCAAACCCAGACTGAACTTAATTACAGTTCCACTCCCAGAACTGGAATCTTAAACCAGTCAATCAGGAATCACCTTATCAGCACTAGTCAGGTATCTGCACCTGATCAGCCCCTGCCATCCCCTAAAGGAAAGTAACCTTGCAATCACCAATCTGCTTTTTTTTTGCCTAGTAAGCATCCTGTGTTCCTGCTCCCTTCTGCCTATACAAGTCTTTCATTTTGAACAACTCTTTAGAGCTCCTTTCTATCTGCTAGATCAGATGCTGCCTGATTCACGATGCATTGAATAAAGCCTGGAAGATCTTTAAAATGTATTCAGTTGAATTTTTTAAACACATGTGATCCTAAAAAGAAGTGAGAATTGTTTAAGAATTGACTAAACATAGAAGGCACCATGTAATATTTCAAATTTGTACCAACCTTTAAATGTCATCATATTTTCAGTGAATGAGCTGACCAGGACACGTGCACCAAAAGATTCCTTGAACCAACCTGGGTAATCTTCACCAAGTATTTTGATGTTCCTACTCAGTATCCCAACATCAGCTGCTAATGTGTAGCTCTGACCTGTTCCAGGAACATGGTATCTTTCAGCTGCAACAGAAAGGACAGCTAGATTATTACCAATGCTGAGAAATACCTGTGTTTCTTAGTTCCTTTGCAATTCACAGGACACATAAATTTCTATTATGCCAAAAGAGAACACAAATGTGTGAATTAATTAGATTTGCATGCTTAAACTACATAGATGGCAGACTGAAATTATGATAGCTTTTACTTTTTTCTTTCCAAGTTTTTATTTAAATTCCAGTTAGTTAACATACAGAGTAATATGGTTTCAGGTGTAGAATTTGGTTATTCAACACTTACATACAACACTTACATACAATGTGTTGTACTCATCACAACAAGGGCCCTCCTTAATCTCTCTCACCTATTTAACCAATCCCCCCACCCACCTGCCCTCTGGTAACCATCAGTTTGTCTTCTATATTTAAGAGTATGTTTCTTGCTTTTCCTGTCTTTCTTTCCCCCTCTATGTTCATTTGTTTTGTTTCTTAAATTCCACATATGAGTAACATCATATGGGTATATGTTTTTCTCACACTGACTTATTTCACTAAGCATAATACCCCCTAGCTCCATCCACGTTGTTGCAAATGACAAGATTTCATTCTCCTTTATGGTTGCATAATACTCCACTATGTATGTATGGATGTATATACATATATATACCACATCTTCTTTTTCCATTCATCAGTCAATGGACATCCAAGGTCTTTTCATAATTTGACTATTGTATAAACATCAGGGTATAAATATCTCTTTGAATTAGTATTTTTGTATCCTTTGGGTAAATACCAGGTAGTGCAATTGCTAGATCATAGGATAATTCTATTTTTAACTTTCTGAGGAACCTCCCTACTGTTCTCTAGAGTGGTTGTACCAATTTGCATTCCCACCAACAGTGCAAGAGGATTCCCCTTTTCCCACATTTTCTTCAACACCTATTATTTCCAGTGTTGTTAATTTCAGCCATTCTGACTGGCGTGAGGTGATATCTCATTGTAGTTTTGATTTGATGATGAGTGATGTTGAGCATCTTTTCATGTGTCTGTTGGCCATCTGGATGTCTTCTTTGGAAAAATGTCTTTTCATGTCTTCTGCTTATTCTTTAACTAGATTATTTGTTTTTTGGGTGTTGAGTTGTATAAATTCTGTATATATTTTGGATACTAACCCTTTATCAGATATGTCATTTGCAAATATATTTTCCCATTGTGCATGATGCCTTTTAGTTTTGTTGCTTGTTTCCTTAACTGTGCAGAAGCTTTTTATTTTGATGAAGTCCCAATAGTTTATTTTTACTTTTGTTTTCCTTGCCTCAGGAGATGTATCTAGTAAGAAGTTGCTATAGCCTATGTCAAAGCCCTTACTGCCTGTGTTCTCTTCTGGCATTGATTTTCTTTTCCAAGACTGTTTTGTCTATTCAGGGTCTTTTGTGGTTCCATACAAATTTTAGGATTGTTTGTTCTAGCTCTGTGAAAATGCTGGTTGTCATGCATACGTTCAGATCACAATGCTATGAAACTTGAAATCAATCACAGGAAGAAGTCTGGAAAACCTCCAAAACATGGAGGTTTAAGAACACCCTACTAAAGAACGAATGGACCAATCAGGCAATTAGAGAAGAAATTAAAAACTATATGGAAACAAATGAAAATGAAAATACAACAATCCAAACTCTATGGGATGCGGCAAAGACAGTTCTAAGAGGAAAGTACATTGCACTCCAGGCCTATTTCTAGAAATTAGAAAAAGTGCAAGTGCAAAATCTAACAGCTCACCTAAAGGAACTAGAGGGAGAGTAACAAGAACACACCAAACCCAGTAGGAGAAGAGAAGTAATAAAAATCAGGGCAGAAATAAACAATACAGAAACCAAAGAAACAATTGAACAGATCAATGAAACCAAGAGTTGGTTTTTTGAAAAAAGAAACAAAATTGACAAACCTCTAACCAGGCTTCTCAAAAAGAAAAGAGAGAGCACTCAAATAGGCAAAATCATGAAGGAAAATGGACTTATTACAACCAACCCCTCAGAAATACAAGCAATTATCAGGGACTACTATGAAAAATTAATGCCAATAAAATGGACAACTTAGAAGAAATGGACAAATTCCTAAACACACACTCACTACCAAAATTTACACAGGAAGAGATAGAAAATGTGAACAGACCCATAACAAGAGAGGAAATCGAATCAGTTTTCAAAAATCTCCCAACAAATAAGAGCCCTGGCCCAGATGGCTTCCCTGGGGAATTCTACTAGACATTTAAAACAGAATTAATACCCATTCTTTTCAAGTTATTCCAAAAAATAGAAATTGAAGGAAAACATCCAGACTCATTTTATGAAGCCAGCATCACTTTGATTCCCAAGCCTGACAGAGATCCAGCAAAAAAAGAGAACTACAAGCCAATATCCCTGATGAAAACAGATGCAAAAATCCTAAACAAGATACTTGCAAATCAAATCCAACAACACATAAAAAGAATTATCCACCAAGATCAAGTGGGATTCATTCCTGGGTTACAGGGCTGGTTCAATATTTGAAAATCAATCAATGTGATATATCATATCAACAAAAGAAAAGATAAAAACCATATGATCCTGTCAATAGATGCAGAAAAAGCATTTGACAAAATACAGCATCCCTTCTTAATAAAGACTCTAGAGAAAGTTGGGATAGAAGGAACCTACTTAAACATCATCAAAGCCATCTATGAGAAGCCTTCAGCTAACATCATCCTCAACGG
>NW_027531875.1:872082-891788 GCF_008692635.1 Crocuta crocuta | reverse complement strand
TCATTACTACCCAAAGCAATCTACACATTCAATGCAATCCCAATCAAAATTGCACCAGCATTCTTTTCAAAACTAGAACAAACTATCCTAAAATTGTATGGAACCACAAAAGACCCTGAATAGCCAAAGTAATTATGAACAAGGAAACCAAAATGGGAGGCGTCACCATCCCAGACTTTAGCCTCTACTACAAAGCTGTCATCATCAAGACAGTATGGTATTGGCACAAAAACAGACACATAGACCAATGGAACAGAATTGAGAACTCAGAAGTGGACCCAAAAGTATACAGCCAACTGATCTTTGACAAAGCAGGAAAGAATATCCAATGGAAAAAAGACAGCCTCTTTAACAGATGGTGTTGGGAGAACTGGACAGCAACATGCAGAAGAATGAAACTAGATCATTTTCTCACACCATGCACAAAAATAAACTCAAAATGGATAAAGGACCTGAATGTGAGACAGGAAACCATCAAAACCCTAGAGGAGAAAGCAGGAAACAACCTCCTTGACCTCAACCGCAGCAATTTCTTACTTGACACATCCCCAAAGGCAAGGGAATCAAGAGCAAAAATGAACTCTTGGGACCCCATCAAGATTAAAAGCTTCTGCACGGCAAAGGAAACAATCCATAAAACTAATAGGCAACCGACGGAATGGGAAAAGATAGTTGCAAATGACATATCAGATAAAGGGGTGGTATCCAAAATCTGTAAGGATCTCACCAAACTCCACACCCCAAAAACAAACAATCCAGTGAAGACNATGGGTGAGAAGAAGGGGGAAAATAGTGGGGGAGAGGGAGGGAGGCAAACCATGAAAGACTCTTGGATGCCGAGAACAAACTAAGGGCAGATGGGGCGGGGAGGGCAATGGTGGTGATAGGCATGGAGGAGGGCACTTGTGGGGATGAGCACTGGGTGTTATATGGAAACCAACTTGACAATAAATTATTAAAAAAATAATAATAAATGCTGGTTGCATTTTGATAGGGATTGGATTAAAAGTATAGATTGCTTTGGGTAATGTAGACATTTTAACAATATTTTCTCTTCTAATCCATGAGCATGGAATGTTTTTCCATTTCTTTGTGTCTTCTTCAATATCTTTCACCAGTGTTCTATGCGTTTCAGAGTACAGATCTTTTACCTCTTTGGTTATGTTTATTCCTAAGTATCTTTTGATTTTTGGTACATTGTAAATGGAATTGATTCCTTGATTTCTCTTTCTGCTGCTTCATTTTTGGGGTATAGAAATGCAAAAGATTTCTGTATGTTGATTTTTGCATCTATGTTCATTAGGAGTATTAGCCTGTAGTTCTCTTTTTTAGCGGAGTCTTTTTGGTTTTGGTATCAGGGTAAAACTGGCCTTGTAGAATGAGTTTCAAAGTTTTCCTTCTATTTCTATTTTTTTGGAATACTTTGAGACGAATAGTTATTAACTCGTTAAATGTTTGGCAGAGTTAACCTGTGAAGCCATCTGGCTCGGGACTTTCATTTGTTGGGAGATTTTTGATTACTGATTCAATTTCTTTGCTAGTTATCAGTTTGTTCAACTTTTCTATTTATCCTGTTTCAGTTTTGGTAGTATATATGTTTCTAATAATTTATCCATTTCTTCTAGGTTGTACTATTTGTTGGCATATAATTTTTCATAATATTCTATTATAACTGTTTATATTTCTATAGTTTAGTTGTTATTTCTCCTCTCTCATTTGTGATTTTATTTATTTGGGTCCTTTCTCTTTTCCTTTTGATAAGTCTGTTTAGACAGTTATCAATTTGATCAACTTTTTCAAAGAACCAGCTCCTGGTTTCATAGATATGGTCTATTTTTTAGTTTTTGTATCATTTATATCTAGTCTCATCTTTATTATTTTCCTTCTTCTGCTGGCTTTAGGCTTCACTTGTTCTTTTTCTAACTCCTTTAAGTGTGAGGTTAGGTTGTTTGAGATTTTTCTTGCTTCTTAAAGTAGGCCTGTATTGCTATATACTTCCGTCTAATGAGTGCTTTTGTTGCATCCCAAAGATTTTGGACCATTGTGTTTTCATTTTCATTTGTTTCCATGTATTTGTTAATATCTTTTTTAATACCATACTGAATTCATTTTTACTAGGGTGTTCTTTAACCCTCATGTATTTTTGGTCTTTCCAAAGTTTTTCTTATGGTTGACTTTAAGTTTCATAGCATTGTAATCTGAAAATATGCATGATATGATTTCAATCTTTTTGTACTTGTTGAGGCCTGACTGGTGACCCAATATATGATCTATTCTGGAGTCCCATGTGCACTTGAAAAGAATGTATATTCTGTTATTTTAGGATGAAATGATCTGAATATATCTGTTAAGTCCATTTGGTCCAGTGTGTCATTCAAAGTGATTGTTTCCTTGTTGATTTTCTGCTTAGATGATCTGTTCATTGCTGTAAGTTGGGTGTTAAAATCCCCTACTTTTATTGTATTATTATCAATTAGTTCCTTATGTTGGTTATTGTTTTATATATTTGGGTTTTTCATGTTGGGGGCATAAGTATTTATAATTGTTAGATCTTCTGGTTGGATTTTTCCCTTAATTATGATATAGTGCCATTCTTTATCTCTTGTTCCAGTCTTCATTTTAAAATCTAGTTTGTCTGATATAAATATTACTATGGCTTTCTTTTGATGTCCATTTGTGTGATAAATGTTTCTCCGTCCCCTCACTTTCAATCTACAGGTGTCTTTAGGTCTAAAATGAGACTCTTGTAGGCAGCATATAATAGGTCTTGTTTTTTTTTTTTAAATCCATTCTGACACCCTATGTCTTTTGATTTGACTGTTTAATCCATTTACTTTCATAGTAGTTATTGATAGATATATATTTAGTGTCATTTTATTACTTGTTCTGTTTTGTTTCTGGAGATTTTCTCTGTTCCTTTCTCGTCTTTGTCACTTTTGGTCTTTCCTTCTACAAAGAGTCCCTTTTACTATTTCTTGCAGGGCTAGTTTAATGCTCATGAAGTTCTTTAGATTTTGTTTGTCTGAGAAACTCTTTTTGCCTTTTTTCTATTCTGAATGGCAGCCTTGCTGTCATAGAGAATTCTTGGCTGCAGATTTTTCCCATTCAGTATGTTGAATATATTATGCCACTCTCTTCTAGCCTGCCAGGTTTTTGTTGAGAGATCTGCAGCTAGCCTTATGAATCCTCCCTTGTAAGTTAGAAACTACTTTGTCTCACTGCTCTTAGAATTTTTTTCTTTATCACTATATTTTGCAAATGTAATTAGAATTTGGATTTGGCCTGCTTTGTTGATTTCAATGGGAATTCTCTGTGCCTCCTGATTCTGGATATCTGTTTCCCTCTCCAGATTAGGGAAATTTTCTTCTATTATTTTCCCAAATAAGTTTTCTTTCCCCTTGTCTCTCTCTCCTTTATCTTGAACTCCTATAATACAAATGTTATTACATTTGATGGAGTCACTGAGTTCCCTAAATCTACTCTTGTGATCCATAATTCTTTCTCTTTTGTTCAGCTTTATTGTTTTCCATTATTCTAGCTTCTATATCACTTATTCATTCCTCTTCTCCTTCCATTCTGTGTTCATTGCATCATCTGTTTTAAATTCAGTTATTGAATTTTTCATTTCTATTTTTTTAACTATTTTATATCTGTGGTAAGGGCCTTCCTGAAGTCTTCCATTCTTTTCTTAATCCCAGTGAGTATCCTTATGATTGTTGCTTTAAATTCTCCATCAGGCATGTTACTTATATCTGTTTCACTTAGATCTCTGGCTGTGACCTTATCTTGTTCTTTCATGTGGGATGAATTCCTCTATCTTGGCATTTTGTCTAAGTTTCTGTCTTCTTCTTTGTGTTAGAAAAGTCTGTTGTGTCCTGCTCCTTAAAGTAATGGTTTTATGAAGAAGGGGTCATATAGTGTCCCTGGCCTGGAGCTTCAGGGAATGTCTCTAGCATTTGCTGCATGCACTCTGCTATAGTGTTTTGGCTGCTCTATCCTTCAGGCTAGTTGTCTGCAGAGGCTCTCCTTGCCTGCAGTGGGAAGTGTTTGGTCGTTGGCCATAGTGCGCCAAATTTTAACTAGGTTTGTCTGGTCTGCTTGTTGAATGAGACCTGATGCTACTTCCACTAGAACTGAAGCCCTGCAGGAGTCTCTGGTCAGACAGGGGTCTCTGTCAGAAAACAAAAAAACTGCAGGAGTTTTTGCTGGCCTTTTAAGGAAGGGGTCCACCATTCTGGGATTGGGGAATACTTGACTGAAAAGGGCCATATTGGCAGAGTACCACAGTGCGGGAGCTGATGTAAGCAGGCTAGGCAGCCAGTGTTGGTGCTATACTATTTACTGACTGTTCTGTGTTTATGCTGAGGGGTGGGGGGTGGGAAATGGTGCTAGGCAGCTCCTTTGTCCCAGAGAGGAGCATCTAAAATGGCGATGTAGTAGATGTAGATGATTATGATGAATTCCTTCTATCCTTGAGAATTATGGTTCAACCATTTTGTTGTAGCTTTTCTAAATGCAGTTACAGCTGAGAAATGTGTTAACAAAACAAATTAGGACAAAGATGCTCTTGAATCAAGGATTCTCAAAATTCAGTGTGGATGAGAATCACCTAGAAGCTTGCTTAAAACAGAAAGTGCTAATTTTACCCCATGAGATGTTACACACTAGTCTTTGCTGAATATCTGCTGAATGAATGAATGCAAACAGCAGGGACTACTGGTAGCTGATACAGTAGTGCCCCTTGGGTACTATACCAATCAGAGTGAAATGTTCCTCAAAAATGTTAGATTTTTTAAATAAATAGTTGTAATTACAAAGGAGGTCACTAAAAATGGGAACGTTTCAAGGCATTTTAATTACCTATCTATTTAGTTAGAGAACAACTACTTACCAAGGTGAGTGTAGGCAAGGGTATCATTGAGAATGAGAACTTTCTGGTCATGCAGGACTTTAACGATACTTCTAGTTTCTGTCTGGTGGAAATCATAGCTTGTAGTTGTTATCACAATCTCTTCTCCCTCCTTAGAAAAATTCAAGTGTAAAATTCAAGAACATTTTTAAAAATAGGTTTATATTTCTTAATTATAACTTTAAAAATTCTAAGCTAATTTATACCTGATTAGCAACATGGTATTATCAGAAAGAACAAACTCTACACTGAGGCCTCTAAAAATAAATATGCTTGTGTTTGATATTAAGAATTCTAAATTATGATTTATCTCAACATTTCCTCAAATTTAATTCAGTCACTAAATAAAATCATAGGAAATACACTTATAAGAAATTAAATAGATCAAAGCAAATATATTCATATTTTTTATTCAAAACTGGTCAGTACAATATTCTTAAGACTTAAATTCCCCCAGTTTTTGTACATAATTAACTATTACTATTTTTTACATAATTAACTATTACTATTTTTTACATAATTAACTATTACTATTTTTTTACATAATTAATTAATCACCTACATAATTAACCATTATATATTCCTGAAATATGAGAAAGACACACATAAAAAAACTTTTTTTCATTCAAAAACTTACATATTTCTCTTTCATAACTAAAGATAAATAATGTTCTTTATGTATTCTGAAGGATCTTTAAAATCCCAATTTTTAAATGCCTCCTATTAGGTCACCTTCTGAGTGCAAGTTATGGCAAAATATACGTTTCTTATCTGATTAATCCTATGAGAAAATAAATCTCCATGCGAATAAAAGAGAAACCTTTTTAAGTTGACCCACTGTTTGTATTCAGTGCCAACCACATTATATTTCCTGTACCTGCCAATCCACGGCATCCATTAGAGATAGGACTTTGGAACCTGCCTCTGCAGTTTCTGAGAGCTTAGTTTTATATATTGAACGTGGAATTCCATGAAGATCCAGTTCACCAAACACCCCTGAAGGAGGAAAGCTTCTATTTATTCACCACATCGTACTGAGTTAGGTGCTAATATAAAATGAAACTGTTCATTTTAATAAGTGATTGGACATTTAAGAATGAATGGAATGAACTTGGATTATCTGCTCAGGGTTATACAAGATGGTTTTGGTTCTTTGACTCACTTCTAGGAATCTGGTCCATAGAAATTACAGCCAGTGCACAAGGATACATGAATGGGATGCCTATCATGATAATATTTGAAAATATTGGAAAACTGGAATAAATTTAAATGTATATCAATAAGACAATGATGGAATAAATTATAATAATACAGTAGGGTTATATGGGAAGAATATTATCTGTAAATATTGACCTAGAAAGATATCCATAATATGTTAACTGAGAAAGAAAACTGCATAGGAATATATTTAGTTTGCCAATGTTTTTGTAAAAGACAATACTATAACCACAAATCAATATATGCAATATAAATATACACATATATGAAGAACATGAGAAGACATGTAAAAACTGGTAATACAGGTACCAGTTTCCTCATGATGGGATAGAATTGGAAAGATGCATCTTTTTTCTTAATATTTTTTATTGATATTATTTATGTTGTTTGAAATGTTACTTTTTTTTTTTGTTTTTAAGATGGAATTTGTCTGACTTGGAACACTTACCAGTGGAGAGTTGATTCCTTTGGTCCGAAGCCACTTTTTATGCCCCTATTTACTGACTGTCACTGTTTTAGAAATTACATGGCAAAGTGACTGCTGCACATGCTTGTATGTATCTTTCCAATAGGTATGCAGCAGATGTTAATAAAATTGGTTATTAATTATGGCCAAATAAACCCTCTCAGTTCCTTTACTTTCCAGGATCAGATAGGAATATGTATAACCATATATATCCAATTGAAAAGTATGAAGTTCCGCAACAGTTGTGATTGGATAACTGATGGCAGAGTCGATTGATCCACAGGTTATTAATACTATAAGTATTATAAGAAAAGTTAACTTTTTTTTAAAGCTTATTTATTTATTTTTGAGAGAGAAAGAGAGAGAGAGAGAGAGAGAGGGAGAGGCAGAGAAAGAATCCCAAGCGGGCTCTACACTGTCAGTGCAGAGCCCAATGTGGGGCTTGATCCCAGGACTGTGAGATCATGACCTGAGCCGAAACCGAGAGTCGAATGCTTAACCAACTGAGCCACCCAGGCGCCCCAAGAAAAGTTAACTTTTAAGGGAAAAGCACCAAATATGAGAAAGTATGATTATTTATAAAAAGAGAAAGTTATGAAGAAAAGCAGATTGGAGAACAAATACACATATGGAGAGATTAATGTTAGTTTTGCAATGAATTATATTTTGGTTTCAAATATACACATCTATACCTTAAAATGTGTGACATGATTTATTTAAAATTTTTAAATTTATTTTTATAACCCTTTACTATAAATAAAAGTCTATAAGAGCTTCTGATACCATAGTATCATGAACTGATAAGTATTTTAGGGCTGTATGTCTTAAAATGGATTCTCAGGGCACCTGGGTGGCTCAGTCAGCTGAGTGTTCGACTTCGACTTCGGCTCAGGTCATGATCTCACGGTTTGTGGATTAGAACCCCGCGTCAGGCTCTGTGCTGACAGCTCAGAGCCTGGAGTCTGTTTTGGATTCTGTGTCTCGGTCTCTCTGACCCTCCACACTCACACTCTGTCTCTCGCTCTCTCTCAAGAATAAATAAACATTAAAAAAATTTAAAAAGTAACATAGATTCTCAAAATTGACGTGATATTTTTGGTATCTGGAAATACATACCTAAGACCTTTGATCCTTGATTTGGTCCTTCTGGAAGTGCCCACTCTGGAGTAGAATGATTTCCTCTAAGAACAATCTGTAATTCTCCTTTAAAAGGGTTATCTTCCCAGCCACCAATCAATCTACCTCCCTGCAGTGAAACAGAAAATTGTTAATACTTAAAAGTTGAGCAGAAAAAAGTTTCACCCATAAAAATGGAATTAGAACAATACTGGCAGCCTCCTCTAGTAAAAATGAGTGAAATTTGTTATACCAAGAATAGTACTGTATCTGGAAGAGACCCTGATTTAACCTTGTCACTTTGGGATAGGCTGCTTAAATGATTTTTCAAGGTTGGACTTATTAGCTAATTATTGTCAGTACCGTCCTAAAGCTGAGACCTGCTTAGACCTAAACTAGTGCTACTGGACAAATCATATTTTATTTTAGCACAATATGACATATATGAAATACACTCCTCGCACTTAATTCCAAGCTATGCCCAGTGGAAGGCCTCATTGTTTTGTTATGTTTTTTCAAATTTATATTTAAATTTTAGTAAGTTAACATATAGTGTAATACTGGTTTCAGTAGTAGAATTTAGCGGTTCATCACTTACATACAATACCCACAACAAGTGCCCTCGTTAATGCCCATCACCCATTTAGTCCATCCCCCACCCACTTCCCTCCATCAACCCCAGGTTTATTCTCTTATGGTTTGCTTCCCTCTCTTTTCCCCCCCTTTCCCCTATGTTCATCTATTTTGTTTCTTAAGGAGCCCTCATTGTTAATAATAATAATAGCTATTACTAAATGCTTGCTGATTCTATGTCAGGCATGATGTGTAAGGCTTTACATACATTGTATCATTTGCACTTTACACTAAACTCATGGATTACTGTTATTATTCTCACTTGATAGGGGAGAAAACTGTTGCTAAAAGTGGTCAAATAACTTACACAGGTTCCCAACTGAGGTAAGGACTCAGTCGTAGCTTTACTTTACCTCAAAGCTCATGCATCTAAATACTAAAATACTGCATATCTTTCAAGCAGTAAAGGTCTTGTTTTAGCAAAGAAAAGCTACTGCTCACTTTTACTTTCTTAGGACACTTAAGAGCTTTTTGGGTAGGCCATTCTTTTTAATTAACAATAATAAAAACTGATAGAACAATTCAACTAATTATACTGTTACATGTTCAAGACCGTCTGAGCTTTATGAGAGGATGAGGTGATTGTTCCAAACAACTGAAATATTTTAGTAGTCTCCTGTTTTCATAATTCCATCTATGTCCATTCATTTTAAGAAACACTATTTGTTTTCTTAAAAAAAAAAAGATTTAAATCTTTTATTTTTTCCACAACTCCTGGGGATTCTCTGGTTGTTGGACCAAGTTGTGGGGTTCTTTACCTAACAACAATACGAATATTCTATGTAGGATTAAAACCTCACAGTAAAAAGTAGCACAATTACTCCCTAAGAAGTGTGTAGCTACCAGTTTGAAGGACAGCAGAAATATATTGGAGTTTTCTCACAGGTTATAGATAGTTATGTTTTTTATTCACATCAATTAAACATGCTTTCTTATAACTTTTTTAATGTTTATTTATTTGTTTGCCAGAGAGAGAGACAGAGTGTGAGCAGGGGAGGGGCTGAGAGTGAGGAAGATGGAATCCGAAGCACGCTCCAGGCTCTGAGTTGTCAGCACAGAGCCTGACGCGGGGCTCAAACTCATGAACTACAAGATCATGACCTGAGCCGAAGTCAGACACTTAACTGACTGAGCCACCCAGACACCCATACAGTTTTTTCAGTAAATCTCTAACATCTTAGAATTTGGCTCAAAAAGGTATAAATTGTAAGAACTTCCCTCTTACCTGAAGTAATATGTAGGTAGCATTCAGAACAACTTTTCTATAAGAAGACTCTGCAGCTCCCACACCATGTTTATCTTCCAGTTCCAGAACTCCCCAAATAATGAGACTTTCTATTGGTGGAATATCTGTGTCTGCTACAATCCATGTTCCTATAAAACAATACTTTATTATGAGAAATATAACATAATCCATAGACCATTGCTAATAGATAAAAACATTGACAACCTTATCAGTGAGCCCTGGTTTCAAAGTTTGCAACCCTTTTGCCACATGATGACTTATTCTTTCTCTCCCAGGAAATCTATTATCCTTAAATCCACATGAAACCCAGAAGGCTAGGTCTGGTACCCAGAACATAATAAGAGAACGCATCTCTTCACCTTTGCTCTTTCCCCACGGTGTGCTGCTTAAAGGTAGAATGCTAATAACTATTGTCGTATCTATTCTAATGGCACATAAACATAGGCATTTCATTTATATATGTTTATGTGCTTACCTTCAGGAATAACCACATTTGCCCCTGGGTGAGGTATGGTATAGTTATTTTCTCGAGATGATTGCCAAAAAGAATCATTTGACCATAAGCTGAAAAGAGAAGAGAAATAATTCCATTAAGTATTATCCCTATATACTTAATGACCATCACCTTAGAGTGTACCACTCTACTAGATGTTTAGGGGATGATAGAATGCAAATTAGAGAATTTATATTGTCACTAAGTAGGCAAGCTGATATGCACAATTGGTAGAACACTCAACACATATGACTACACATACAGTTTTTTCTGCATGGAAGAAAACTGCCTTTTCATCTACAATCTGAATTGCTTTTTCTCCCACTAAATCCTCACATTGTGATACCCTAATTTTGACTAAGATGTAAATTATTTAATTTCCTTATAAGATTTCACATGTTAGAGGGGCGCCTGGGTGGCTCAGTTGGTTGAGCATCTAACTTTGGCTCAGGTCTTAATTCCTGGTTCGTGGGTTCGAGCCTCATGTCTGGCTCTGTGCTGACAGCCCAGAGCCTGGAGCCTGCTTCAGAATCTGTGTCTTCCTCTCTCTCTGCCCCTCACTCGCTCGTGCTCTGTGTCTCTCTAAAATAGATAAACATTAAAAAAAAATTTTTTTTCAGTTTTCACATGGTAGAAAGTGAAAAGAAATACATTCTGGGGCACCTGAGTAGCTTAATAGGTTAAGCACCCAACTGTTGATTTCAGCTCAGGTTATCTCACAGTTATGAGGCTGAACCCCACATCAGTCTCTGCATTGAGGATGAAGCCTACTTGAGATTCTCTCTCTCTCTCTCTCTCTCTCTCTCTCTCTCCTGTCTCTGGCTTGGTCTCTCTCCCTTTCTCTTTCTCTCAAAAAATAACATAAAATATTCTTTTTAAAAAGAAAAGAAATGCATCCTTTGTCCATTTAAGGCCACTTACATATGGTGCTACTGTACGGGGAAAGGGGAAAGAAAATGTGGTTGGCTAGAGTCTGTGAAGGAAGCAATGGACTTGGCAATGTGAATTGGCAAGGATGAGTCCATGGGGTTAAGCCCCTGGGCTGGGGGCAGAGCTAGCAGGTATGTAACCAGAGAAAGTGTTATGTTAAACTGAAATAGACAAAAAAGTGCTGTGGGGGAGAAGCAGTCTCCTCTTTTCATCACTATACTTTCTAGAAACCACCTCTGTCCAAATTGTTGCAAAGAATATTATTATAAACTTGATGATATTTTGCCACTGGAAAACATTCACAATCAGAGGTTGCTTCCTTAACCTCTAGTAAAAAATTTAAAAATTGTATGATTCTAATTCTGGAATTCTACAAAAGGGTAAATATACAGTTTGGGTAAAAATGTACTTGTATTATGCATTTGAATTACTAAGTTGTATTATTAAGAAATGTGTTAATCAGGGGCACCTGGGTGGCTCAGTCGGTTAAGTGTCCGACTTCGGCTCAGGTCATGATCTCAGGGTTCATGGGTTCGAGCCCCACGTCAGGTTCTGTGCTGTCAGCTCAGACCCTGGAGCCTGTTTCAGATTCTGTCTCCCTCTCTCTCTGCCCCCTCCCCAGCTCATTTTCTGTCTCAAAAATAAACTATAAAAAAATAAAAAAAAAGAAATGTGTTAATCAAAAATTCGGTTATAAAAATTTGTCTTAATAGTTTTATTTATTTTATTTTATTTTTTAAATATTTTTTATTTATTTCTAGGAGAGAGAGAGAGACAGCATGAGCAGGGGAAGGTCAGAGAGAGAGGGAGTCACAGGCTGAAACAGGCTCCAGGCTCTGAGCTGGCAGTCAGCACAGAGCCCGACGCGGGGCTCGAACCCACGAACCGCGAGATCATGACCTAAGCGAAAGTCGGACGCTTAACCGGCTAAGCCATCCAGGCGCCCCTGTCTTAATAGTTTTGAAAGAGAGGTTAGCAGTTGACTTAGACTTCCAAAAATACCTTATTTTTCATGAAGCAATTTTAGGAAAGGGTTATTTAAGGTTGTATCTTTCTAACTAAATAACTGACCAGCATTGTACAGATTCGATAATTGATTATATCTAGCTTTTCTCAAGATTAATAACCTTTCATTAGCCCCACCAGCACTATACCATGCATTTTATACATTCTTCTTCTTACTGCTCATTGTAATAACCAATAAAGCCTAATACTTCTTAAACTAAGCATATACGTGTTGAATAGCTAGAGCTTTACATCCTAATCCTGAAGTACCAACTCTGGATTAAGATTCTGTTTGTTTTCACTGATAGTATTATTTGCACAATACTAATTAACAAATCCAATTATAGTTATTTCTACAGGGCAAAACTCATACTATGCAGGGGAAAACCCCTATGATAAGACATATACACGTAGCATAAGAACATATCCCTCTATCACATTCTGGTCTAGAGCAATCTATTAGGTGAGTCATAAAAAATATTAATTAAATTTTCAATAATTTTATCTACCTTACACTACATATGGACTTCTTGGTCAAAAACCTTGGTGGCCCATGTCTCTTACAATGCTCTGTAGAGTCTTTTCATGAGCCTTTTTGCTTTCTCCACTATCCCTCTGTAATGTTGACAGAGTAGCAAAAGTGGTCTTTCCAAAATGCAATTTGGAGTGTGTTACTTCTCAGCTGAAAATCAATTAAAAGCTTCTATTGCTTAATACTAACTGCTGCCTGAGCTGAATGGGCTGATTTCTACCTGTTTCCAACATCATTTCCAGGCCACTCTCCTCTGCTCACCAGGGTCCAGCCACGCTGATTTTCTCTCTGTTCCCAGTTATGCCACACTCTTTCCCACTTCAGGGTCTCTGCCCAAAATGCTTTCTTGGCCTAGAACACTCCTCTCCTGCCCTTCCCACCCTTTGGCTCTCAACTGGAATGTTCCCTCCTTTTTAACCACCTTGCCCAAAGGAGGTCCCTCTCATGTTGCTCTCTGTCCCAGCCCTTACCCATTGCCCTTACAATCTTTATTACAACGCACATTCATGTGCTTTATTTTCTGTTTACTTTTTTATTTCTTTGCTTGCTTCTGTTGGCATCTGTCTCTTTGGATAGAATGTGACTGCAACGAGAGCAGGGACCACATCTATGTTATTTACAATGGACTCCCCAGTGCTCTGCACAGTGCCTGGGGCATAGCAGGTGCTCAGCACATATTTTTTTTAATGATTGGATTAATATATAAACAAATTCAGTTATTCTTTTGTATAATAGCTACTGTAGTATCTCTATATTTTGAAATGGAATTTGACCTAAAAAAATATTGAGTTGTACTTGATGCACAAGAGTAAGCTCTTAAGTGTCAACTAAATGTTAGCTTTTATCATCACTGACATGATTTTTATGATTATTATTTGTTCATAAAGGACACAAATATACATCAAGTCAGGATCATACTTTTAAGGGACTTAAAGACTAGTATAATCATCACATACTAGTACCATGATGTATGGTAATTACTACAATACAAGGTAGAGATGATGTTTCACATGAGAAATAAAGGTAAAGGGCTATATAAGTTTCAAAGATAGAAAAATTATTTTCAACTGGAAGAATTAACATATATGAGGGAATCAAACATTTGAACTAAAATTAAATAAGTTGTATTACAAGATTTGACCATGATAGTTATTCTAGACAATGAGACACCACCTGCTAAGAAAATGTTAGATGAATGAGGAGAATTAGTTTCTGGTGCTATTCTGGAAGTGCCATCAAAAGTTCTGTGACCTTGCATAATTCACTAAAGGTCACTGGCACCAGCTTTCTCACCTATAGAGTAAGGGAGTTGGCCTAACAATCCATATCTAACATTCTGCAAGTTTGAGATTACCAGTAACATTCACACATAATTTTTGTGAGACTTTTCCATTTTCTCATCAGGGTGGTTATAAGGCCCAAGTGAAGTAATGAGTGTGGACATGCTTGGTGACACACAAGGCATGTGCAGGCCCAGGGCACTATTATCTCAATCAAGAGTGAGGTGTGAAAAGAATTCTGTCAAGTGCTATCAAAGATATTAACAAACAAAAGGCCTGTATACTTATATGTGGCTGGTCGTTTCCTGAGAATTGGTTTTCTTGATGGGGGTTGTACAGGAAAGCAGTCCTGGAGAATGCAGCAGTAAGCTTGGAAATTAATAGTAACATCTTTCACATCAGGATCCAGGGTCCCAGAAATGGGCTGGCTCTGCTGAAGGTCATTTCTTCCTGACACTGAAAGTGAAGGAAAGTATTTTACATGAATATGATGATTGGTGCACCTGGGTGGCTCTAGTAGTTAAGGATTTCAGCTTAGTTTGGTTTCAGCTCAGTTCCTGATCTCAGGTTCATGAGTTTGAGCCCCGCATCAGGCTCTCTGCTGTCAGTACAGAGCCTGCCTCATATCCTCTGTCTCCCTGTCTCTCTCCTCCTCCTCCCACTTGCGCTCTTTCTCAAAAATAAATAAACACTTTTTAAAAGAAATTTTAAAAAACAATAAATTCATATGATGATCAAAGAACTTGAATGTAGACAAAGCCATGGCAATTTGAAAATATTCTCTAGATCGTACCTTGGTAGAGCTCAAATGTATGCAATACATATGGAAAAATTCTGACAAAATGCGCACATCTTATTGAGAAGCAATCAGTCAAAATATCTGGACAAGGACAAGTGTTTTGGAACTCAAAATATATTCTTAAATATTTATAATTGCCCAAAATAATAAAAGAATAAAAATGGAAACAATATATTTGACAGCTTCCTTTGTACTCATTTCCTCTAATTTTGTGAAATAAATGTCAGGTCCATGTGTAACAGTGTTGGCATTATCTCCAAACATAAAACATAAGTTCTGGGGCACCTGGGTGGCTCAGTCAGTTGAACATACAACTCTTATTAATTTCAGCTCAGGTCATGATCTCAGGGTCATGGAATGGAGCCTTGTGTAAGACTCTGTGCTGAGCATGGAGTCTACTTGAGATTCTCTCTCTCTCTCTCTCTCTCTCTCTCTCTCTCTCGCGCGCGCGCGCGCGCCCTCTGCCTCTCTCCCCCTCTCCCCTACTCGCTCATTTTCTAAAATGAGCTCATATCTCTAAAATAAATAAATAAATAAAATCTTTAAAAATTTCTTTAAAAAAATAAAATACAAGTTCTTAATTCAACTCAAGGCCTTTTTCAACATAAATTTAGTCTCTAATCCTTTCACTCAGCAAACATTTCTTGAATCCTGCTATATACAGGGCACTGTATGACATATTTGCCCATTAAGCAATTTTTCTCTTCCTTTCAACAAAGCATTAGAATCACTCTTGCCCAATGAACACATACCCAAGTAATAAAGAGTACTTGTGTTTGCTTCAAGGTGCCAGTCTCCATTCTTGCTAGTATTCCAACTCAATGGATTTGATGAGCCATTCCTCATATCAAGAACATTAAACATATCAGGATTTTGAGTGAAGTTATGAGATATGATTACATAGTCTTCTTCCTATAAAAGTTTTCCCCAAAATATGATATCTTTTATACGTTAATATCCTGCATAATATACATGATTTTGTATATTGTATATATTGTATCTATTGTATGTATATATTGTGTAATATATTATGACATATATGTAGCCCTTATATTAAGACTTAAGTTTTGGTTTTAATTTGTCATCTTGCATTCATATTTTGTTTAGTAACATTATACATGTTTATGGAAATAATGCTAACTATATTCTAAGGCAACAAAAGCCTTTCTCTCTCTCTCTGTCTCCCTTTCTGTATATATATATATATATACACATACACACATATTTAGAGAATATTTTATGTCTACAATGTCTGAAACATTTAAAACAATGATAGGTATTGGTTTTGGTTATACATATGTAGTATAAGTTGCAGAATATGAATCCCAATTCAGGATACTGGTCACCACTAGAGGTGGAAATGGGGGAATGAGATTAGACTAAGCCATACAGGGAACTTCTACTTTATCTAAAAAAGTTTATTTCTTTAAAAAAATTCAAAAGAAAATATTCACAGAATGTTAGATTCAGATAGATCTAGGTGATAGGCATAAAGGACTTGCCCTGTGTTTCATACATTAAATACAAATTATAGGGGCACCTGGGTGGCTCAGTCGGTTACGTGTCCAACTTCAGCTCAGGTCATGATCTCATGGTTTGTGAGTTCAAGCTCTGTGCTAACAGCTCAGTCTGGAGCCTGCTTCAGATTCTGTGTGTGTCTCTCTCTGCCCCTCCCTTGCTCATGCCCTGTCTCTCTCTTCTCTCAAAAATAAACAAACATTAAAAATTTTTTTAAATAATACAAATTATAAAGCCCTTAACTGGTACCTGGTTCATAAGCACTTAATAAATGCTAGTTATTATGGTAATAATAAAAGGACATCAGCTCCGTACTATGGGAATATGGCAAAGACTGTTGCCTTCTGATTCCTACCAAGGTTTCTTTCTTAGGCTGGCTGCTTATGTAGGGTGGGTCATAAAGTGTGTTCAGGTCAGCACGTGAGGCGAGCACCTTCCATGCTTCATTCGTGTTACATGCAATCATAATTATTAGAAGAGGAATTTTATAGCTCTTTGTTTACCTTAAATCCATAGAATGTTGATGTATAGGATATGTTGGTTATATGATCTACATCTTTAAAATACCAGTTAATGTGCTTTGCATTTGGAATCAGAGCCATCCATCCAGACATATGAGTCAGTCGTTTCTTCTGAAAGGGAACAATGCTTGTGCCTGTAGCAGAACATAAAACAACCAAATAATAGTGATCTCTATCTCTAGAAAATTCTTCTTTTTACCAAGAAGTACAAATGTGAAATATTAGCCTCGTCAACGGAAGTCTCTGAAGAAGTCCTTATAGCATTTCATTACTTATGTTCTAAATGTCTTTGTTAACTGAAGGCCCCAATGTTTAATATTCCACTTAGCTGAAATACAAAATGCTTTCTCACTTGGAATTCTGAATTGAGATGACATCGTTATTCCTTAGGGAAAGATAAAATTCAAACATGATGATGCTTATGACCACTATGACAAAAGTGCTTAAATATATTAACACAGTTTTTTAAGTATTATTGGTCTAAAATATAATTCTGTTGTGAACCATAGGTGGCTCAGTCAATTAAGTGTCTGATTCTTGATTTTGGTTCAGGTCATGATCTCATGGTTCCTGAGGCTGAGTCCCGTGTCTGGCTCTGTGCTGACAGTGTGGAGCCTACTTGGGATTCTCTCCTGCTCTCTCTGTGCCTGCCCTGTGTGTGTTTCTCTCTCTCTCAAAATAAATAAATATATAAGAATTTAAAAATATATATATACATAAATATATATATAGTGTTGCTTTTCTTTTAAGAACTTAATTCTTCAAGATCCTTGATTTATAGGGATATAAGTTCTAATTCTTTATTAGATTTCCCATATTTGTTGACTTAATAAAAATCTGCATAACAAGTACTAATGAAAAGTTTTGATTTCAAGCTCTTAAGGATCTAGGCTACCACTAGACTTACCACCAACACTGGCCTTGATACCCTGAATTTTGTGAATGACAAACCTGGAACCTAAACTACCTGTTATGAGAAAAAGTATTTAATTTAGTAATGCTTGTTCATGAGAGAGTGCCCGACAGCTTCAGCTGAAGATGTGAAAAGACTTCTTACAAAACAATGAAGAGATCTATGATTAATTGCTTATATTCTATTTTTTCCTATCCCTTCCCTCTCTCTTATCATCTCTGAACTTTATGTTAAATATGCAAACTCTTCCCTTACAAATTTAGGAAGAGGAAGCTAGAAGAAAGACTATAAAATAAAATCTCATCCTTTTTCTTTGGAGAATAAGGCAAAAACGTTCCAATATTAAGAAGGAGCAAATTCATTAGTTCTTAGGCTTGTGAATTAGCATTGCATTTAAAAAGGCAATGAGCAGAGACCCTAAAAACGTATAGTTCCAAATGACCTGCAATGTATGAGAAGAACTATGATGATTTGAATTATTCACCAAGTATTCATTCCTCTCTCTTCCTTGAGTGCAGAGTAGACTCCCCAGGCCTGTTGATGTTAGGTGACCAGACACTCATAACCCTTTGAAAAGTGCTTGCTGAGTGAGGCTTGCCATCTTGAGCCTCTGCCATTGAAATGCAGAGAGCCTGCCCCAGGGAGCTGGCTCTCCTTCCAGCCTGCACTCTGTAATAAGCACACAGGGAACAGCCTGAATTCAGCTGCTGGGGAGGAGCAAAGCCCACAGGCTCCTCACCTTCAAGCAAAGTGTCTTGGCCAAGCACAGCCAAGATCACCCAACCCCCAGTCCTCAGACAGTAGAGTGAAAACAAATGACTGTAGATTTAAGCTATTAAATTAGGGGATAGTCTGTCAGGAAGCAAAGCTGACTTAGATAAGAGTTCATGAAAATCATCCACAACCTCTAGAATTGGCTCTATGTTTGGCAGAACCAACCTCCACCAAAGCTTTCTGATGCATGGAATTATACTTTAGGCTGAACTTCCTTCATAATTCTGTTTTGTAAATATAACTCATAGTCATTTTTAATAGCTATTTGTGTTTCCTTAATTTTTTTTCAGATGCATTCATTTTCAGTATGCTGATTTTAAGCATCTTGGACTGAAATCTGAAGTTGATATTTCAAAAAGATAGTATCCTTAAGAGTGAGTGTCTCAAATTAATTTGCCATCTGGTCTATAGTATCACTAACAGTGTCAAAAATTAATTTGCCATCTGGTCTAACTTTACATATAAATTCATAAAGACATATATATTCATACATATATATAAAGATACATCACCATGTATGAGACACTTTGATAAAAACACTTTGATAAAGATATCTAAAGATATATGTAAAGTTATATCAACTCTCATTTCCCAGTGTTCTAGTATATTTGAACTTTTGATTCATTTAGTATATATATAAAATGAAAACAAGTGATCTCTTTTTTCTGCTTTTAATGTTTAGTACTAAATCATTTTATTTGAATTTAATGGAAATAAAAATAGTCAAATTTGCTTGACTATGAAAATAGATTTATTTTCTATGTCACATTAGAAAGGAAAATGCCTGGCATGACATTTTCTCTACTTTGTAATTTGATCTGAGTACTACAACTAATTCCATTGTAATTCAGTGCTTACTGAGTCTCTACTATTTGCAACATCTTGTATTGAGTTATGTGGGTGACAGAAAGATAAATTAATAGATCTTGCCACCAAAGTGTTCAGTTTAGTAATTAGATAAAAATCTTCATTCCCGAAAGGATCAGGCATAAAGGCACCGAGAGACTTCACAAGAAAGCTATAATCTCATATGTTCAAAAATATTAGACTTCTTAAATAAAAAATAAAAACACAAACAGGGCACCTGGGTGGCTCTGTCAATCAAGCATCCTGCTCCTTGGTTTAGGCTCAGGTCATGATCTCACTGTTTGTGGATTTGAGAGCCCTCCGTTGGGCTCCACACTCACAGCATGGAACCTACTTGTGTGTGGTCCTCTCTCTCCTTCTCTCTGCCCCCCCCCCACTCTCTTTCTCTCTCAAATAAACTTTAAATAAAATAAATAACACAAATAAAATCTTCTCTCTAAAATCACCACTACCACCACCACTAATAATACTAAAAAAAAAAAAAAA
>NW_027531875.1:862028-871582 GCF_008692635.1 Crocuta crocuta | reverse complement strand
ACCAAAAAAAAAAAAAAAAGAAACCCAACAACGACAAAAAACAAACCTAAACAAGAGACTTAAAATGCTTAAATACTACTGCTGAAATATAGTTAAAGGCATATATATATATATTTTTTTATTATGCTGTATATTTAAAAGAATTTACTCAGGGTGGTTTGTACATCTCTGAGTCCTCTGTAGAATGATCTTAGACCATGTTTTATAAAAAGCTAATGTTCAGTCTACTCACAGTATGTCATAAAGTATTTGGAGATATGATTAAAAGTTTTATCATAAGTAACTATTGATACAAAATAATGGGAAATATTAATGTATTATCTCACCAGATAAAAGAAACTCATTTGATTTTGATGTTTTGGTTCCTTTTTGTTTTACCCTGTCTGTTTTTATTCGGAAGAAAACATTCATAGATACTCTGCTTTGGGAGGGATAGGCTTAGGAATCCCCTGGGCTTATACCAATGGGTTAACAAGGCACAGAGAAATAAAAAGCTATAGTATGCACATACCCGAATTTGGGTAAACATGATTGGCACCCCAAGAATAGAATGGTGTAAAGGCACCCTGAGAATAGGGGGATACTGAACCCCAAAGATAGAGAGGACAGGGACAGGCAAAGGACCAAGATAGGAATAGGAGCAAAGGCTCCCAATACAACGGTATATGAAGTAGGCAAGATTAGGCATGCAGGGCAAAAGTGCCTCCCAGTTTAGTACTATAGCAGAGAAGCTTTTTTCAAAGGAGAATAGGGTCAGGTTAGGCAAAACAATTGGACTATAGACCATTGCACTATAAGGGAAGCAGCCCAGAGTGGAGATGGTTAACAAAAGAAAAGGTGTCTTGTTAACCCTGAGGTCACTTCCCCTATCTGTCTTCTCTTCTAAGCTAGCTAAGATAAACAGACATGGTGCCTCCTATCTGCCATTAACAACCATCCGCCCAACTGCCTGGAGCCTGGATTTTGTTTTATATTGACCCAAACCCCCAAAACACCGTACATCTTCAAAAACTCCCCGTTCCTTCATGCCCATAAATTGATGTTCACAGTTTCTTTGTCTCTTTGTGCACACCCATCACATTTGTAAGCCTTCTGATCTTAATAAATATGGGGCAAGGACCCTTATTCGGGGCTCTTGTCTTTTCCCAGACATTAGCCATCTCTCTCCTATTTTTTAATCCTGCCTCCCACTCTCTTGCTAAGACAAGAGAGAACTTTAGACCCAGAGACTACGACACTGCTTAAAATATTGTTTATTGTACCATAGTCTCTAAAAGTTTAAGTAATGTTGCTCCATTCTGGACATCTGGAAATCAGAAAAAAAGGAATGGCTAATGAGGGGCATCTAGGTGGCTCAGTCAGTTAGGTGTCGGACTTCGGCTCAGGTCATGATCTCACAGTTCATTGGTTCGAGCCCCACATCAGGCTCTGTGCTGACTGCCAGCTCAGAGCCTGGAGCCTGTTTCAGATTCTGTATCTTCGTATCTCTCTGACCCTTCCCTGCTCACACTCTCTCTCTCTCTGTCTCTCAGAAATAAATAAAACATTTAAAAATTTTTTTAAAAAAGGAATGGATGGGGCGCCTGGGTGGCTTAGTCGGTTAAGTGTCCGACTTTCGCTTAGGTCATGATCTCGCAGTTCGTGGGTTCGAGCCCCACGCCGGGCTCTGTGCTGATAGCCAGCTCAGAGCCTGGAGCCTGTTTCAGTCTGTGACTCCCTCTCTCTCTGACCCTCCCCTGCTCACACTGTCTCTCTCTCTCTCTCTCTCCTAGAAATAAAGACATTAAAAAAAATTAAAAAAAAAAAAAAGGAATGGCTACTGAGTTCATATTATTAAGTCACTGAGCCAGTGGGTATACCCATTACTCAGAGAGTTGCTATATGACCTTTCAATTCATAGGATGAAGAAACTCTGGTAAGAATGTTTTAAAGTTAAATATAATAATTGATAACATCATAATAAATGATAAAAGAGTTGCTTCAAATTTACTGTTTTCCCTGCAGATCCACTGTCCACCATTCTCCATGAGTTTGGGGAACAGAGGCAGAGGGGAATGTGTAATGAGCTGCTCATTCCCCTGACTCCCTCTCTGTGAGGAAGTAGGGGGTCCTCGGTGGGCTCCTGCATGTCTCCACCAAAGGGCATATCCCCATTTAACTTGCTTGTTTGGCTCATGCAAATGCCAGAGGGATCCTGAATAATGACAGCAAATTAAGGCAACCTAGTCAGGTAATGATGTCAAACTCATCTGATATTCCAGGTATGGTATCATCACTAAAACAAATCAGTAAACCAATAACCCCTGGCACCTAGTAGACAGCTATCGACCTAGCAAATGCTCCTCCATCCCATTTCAATCAACAAAGATAATCAAAAGGATCTGCCTTCACTGGCAGGGACAACAGAGTATTTTTTACCATCTTGCTCCAAGGACTATGTCAACTTTCCTACTCTCCGTAGTAATATTATCTGGAGGTTCCTTGTGCAGCAGAACATCATGCTGGTCCATGCAGTTATTCCATAACCTCACATGCCTGTTTTGGGTGTGATATGTTTCCTGCCTGGATGATCACTAATAAAAATATTATACTTTGTCCATGTTCCAAACATTGAGTGATAACTCAAAAAAATGATGATGAAAATAGAAAAACATTTAAGTTGCTAGTTTAAACTATTATATTCCACTTACCAAAAGAGTCTGAGAGAACCACATCCTTTTCAAGCAGAGATACTGGAGAAGGCTTGTTGAATGCCAAACGGTGGAAACTGACTGAGGTGTCACAGACAGCCCCAGGGAACCCAACACTCCACTCGGCTTCGTGTGTGCAGTGGGAAGGGTCCAGCAACGAGCTGTGTGGAATGACAGTGTGTCCTCTGTGACCTAGGAGATGGACACAAACAGCATGTTTCCTAGATCACTTTAGAAAACTAAAAAACAAAACAAACAACACCCCCAAACTGTCCACAACAACATACAGCTACTGTGACCCATAGTACCAGTAACAAAATCTAAAAGTCCTGGTAATTTATTTTTTTGGGCATGGGGGAAGAGGACCTCATATGGAGGCTGGGAGTGGACCCTTTGGTCAGGGAGATTATTGTAGATGTAGATGAAACACAGGATCTAAAGCATCCATGAGGGCCAAATAGGGATGGGAAGTAGGATAAATAACTTCTTCAAGGATACACAGAAGGATTCAAATCCAGGCAGTCTAACTCTAGAGCCTGTACTCTTAACCAATGGACTGCCAGCTACCATTAAATATCTAAGCTGAATTAGATAAACTAATAAAGGTTGCACAAGTTTTATAAATGAGAATCACCCAAATGTTCTCCCTCTAAAAGCCACAATTAGAACAAGAGTCAAAAGTCAACAACTATAGTTGAGAACTCAGTCTATTTGAATATTGAGATGAATTTTTTCCATCTTACAAAGTCTTTCAAAAGTAAATTGTTAGTATCTGTAGATTTACTTGTTAATTATCTCTTAAAGAATTATGCAGAATCACACACATAATCTTTGTGACTTTATTTAGACAAATATTATCATTAAAGTGTGTAAAGACACTAAATTCTAGAAATTATGAATATTTACAGAAAATGTGGCTCTAAACTTGAAATGGTAAAAAAAATTTAACCTCCAAATCATGTTGAATTTTATATTACAGTTAACATATTCTTTGAACTGATTTCAAATTCAGAATTTAGAGTGGTAAAAAAAGGGTTGGGGTGCCTGAGTGGCTCAGTTGGTTAAACAACCAACTTTGGCTCAGGTCATGATTTTATGGTTTGTGAGTTCGACGCCCACATCAGGCTCTGCGCTGACAGCTCCTAGCCTGGAGTCTGCTTCAGATTCTGTGTCTCCCTCTCTCTCTGCCCCTCCCCTGTGCATGCTCTGTCTCTTTCACTCTCTCAAAAATAAATAAACATTAAAAAATATTAAAAAAAAAAGAAAAGGGTTAACAGCAGGCCTGTTACTTATTCTTTTCCTTTACAGTATTTTAGCAGGATATATCCAGTCTGCGTACATTGTTTATGTAAATAAACCTGGAATATCTATGTTTATGGGGCATGATTGGCTTAGAGAATTTGGTTAATTATGTAAACAGTTTCTTATCTGTATAATTAACTGAATATAAAATGAATAACCTGAAACAATTTCCTTTTGTGGTCAATATTTCCATAAATATTGCTCAAAATTTGCTGTTAATTCAAACCAAAGCACAAACGCAAGAAAAAAAAAAGGATATTATTAAAGGCTACACGCGACAATTCGGGCTTCTTCCAGATAAAGTGTCTCATCTGTGCCTAGTGCTGACCTTATCCTAAATTATTACTGAAATTTGGTGGTGGGTGAGATTTGTGATTCCTGTGAGTCTGCTTTGACAGTTCAGCTCTCTGTTTAAACACAAACATATTTCCGACATATGTTATCAAAAATTAGAATATAACATTACCTGTAAGTGAACCATCAACATCGATCAGTACCACTTCATGTTCCCATCGAAAGCCAGCCTTGTTTGGTGTGTGAAAATACTGGATGTCAACAAATTTTGCACTCCAACCTCCACATTTTTCATTACAAACTCCAGTGATGGATGTCACTCCCAAAGCTACACAGTTGGGAAGGTCGAAGTTCATAAAGTGTACAGAAGCTACAGTCAGGCCTTCACTAAATGGGAGAACCAGGCCTTTCCTTGTGCAAAATGCAGACCCCATTCCCAGTTCATCAAGATGACCAACTATTTTGGCATTTTTAATCACTGCTCCATTGGTTTCACCCCATCCTCCAACATAAGGAGCCAGAATCCTCTTGGTCTCAATTCCAGCCTCATAATTATTTACCATCACAAAGTTATGGAACTGAAGGGCTCCTCCATTGACCCATTCAGCTCCTTTTTCACAGTTCCAAGTAGTAAGTGAATTAAATATCGCAGGCACTGGCACTGTAGAAGTACAAGATCCTGTTTGCATGGGGAAATATTCTTCAAATATCCAAAGTCCAAACCAACCTTGAGAATGAACAGTGTTGTTAAAGAATTCTCCAAGAGGAACTCTTTTTTGGCAAATGTTTCGGTCATAGGATGGCCCATCAGGGTGGTTGTTCATTCGGTACCAAAAGCCAAAGTGAGTGCCTCCAGCAGCTGCATTGTGTCGTATGGTGTTGTTTGGGTTGGTGACCCAAAATGCAGCTGGGGTCACATCATCATTCAAAAGACTAGTACTTTGCTGCACAAAGACTGCCAAGTTATATTGCAAAATATTGCCATGTTCAATACCATCTTCTATAAAAAATGCTCCTCCCTTGATATCATATATAATATTCCACTCAACCAGAAGATGATGTGTGTTATGGATAGTAACAGCTCTGTTATAGGCCTGATGAATTGCACAGCCTCTTACATAAGATGTAAACTGCAAATCTCCAAGCAGGTGCCAATGAATTGGATACCGCCCCAACCGGAAAGCCTGGCCAGCATGGAATATCTGTCAAGTCGATAAATCATAGCTATTTAGTGATACACATAGAGTAATAATTTGCCTGGCTTATATTTTCTTGTTTCAAAATAATTTCCAATTTTATATTAATTATTATTGATACATTTATATCTGCCATTATTATTCATGTTTATCCTTCAAATCTGTTATTTGACCCTCAACACACATTGCTTTATTCAATGTGTAACAGCCCGTACTTGTTACCAAATGAATGCATGAACAAAAGTCATCTTTGAATCTTTTGTTTTTCACCTCAATCTATTACTAAACTTCCATGTTTGGCAATATATGACCTCTCAAAGACTTATTTTTCTCCTTCACTTTGATTCTTATATAATAAGAAGAAGTATTTCTTGAGTGTTTACCAATTGCCAGATATTGTGCTGTGTCGTATATGCATGATCAATCTTTACCACAATCCTAGGAGGTAACCAGCTATCGCCAACTTCACTTTACAGATGAAGTTTACAATGGCTAAGAATCTTGTTCATGGTCATAAAACTCCATTTAAACTCCAAAGGTGGTCTGATTCTAGAGTCAGTGCTCTTATTAACCACGGTGCTGTGCTTTCTTTCAATAGGTCTACAATCCAGTAATTTTTTTTTTAAATGTTTTATTTATTTCTAGGAGACAGAGAGAGAGACAGCGTGAGTAGGGGAGGGTCAGAGAGAGAGGGAGTCACAGAGTGAAACAGGCTCCAGGCTCTGAGCTGGCAGTCAGCACAGAGCCCGACGCGGGGCTCGAACCCATGAACCGTGAGATCATGACCTAAGCGAAAGTCGGACGCTTAACCGACTAAGCCACCCAGGCGCCCCTACAATCCAGTAATTTAATACAGAGGATACCAGTGTGTGAGAGTGCGTGTGCAAGTGTGTATGTGTAATATGATCCCATAAGGTTAGGAAAGAAAATGTTAGCACATCTATTTATTTTCATTTTTCATCTAAAAATTAAAAAATTAACTGTTACTAATAATCAATACACAGATTGACCCTGGCCTCACTTAATCTATATCTCAGATGTCACATATGTGTAAAATATCCTAGGAAGAGGAAAGTTTCACAAAATACAGGTGTTTACTCTATCATCCTCAATACATTGTTTGCAGTTGGAGTGTATCGAATTTAATAGATTTATGGATTTTACTATTCCTCTCTCAATCACACCCTCCCTCCCTTCCACCTTCCTTCCCTCCTTCCTTTTACTGAACACCTGATAAAAACTCTGCTAAACTATGATTATATAGACTGAATATGAGTAAGTTACAGAGGGGCTCCTAATTTCTTGGGGATAACTTGAATATTTATTCATTTTTTTCATATATTGGTTCAATTAACAATCAGTTGAGAACCTGCTGTATGCCAAGCACTGTTTCAGCTATAGGAGAATCAGTGGAAAACCAGAAAGACAAAATCTCTGAACTAATTAAGGTTATGTTCTAGGGAGAGAGATTGAAAGTACATATGTGTCAGGAGATATGAGTAAATAAAGGAAAACAGCCTTGGACAGTTATTTCAAATAAAGACAGTAAGGAAAGGCCTCTCTTAAGAGCAAGACACCTTACTGAAACGAATGTGAACCATACAAGCATTTGGTGGAGGAGCATTCCAAGCAAAAAGAAGACCAAACACAAAGAACCTGAGACAGAAATGTGCTTGACAAGGAGACCCATGTAGCTAGCATGGCATGAGCCAAGGTAAAGTCATAGGAGATGAAGTCAGCGGCCAGCTGGCAGACAGACTGTGTGGGTCCTATGGGAAGGACGTGGGCTTTTTGTTTTAGGTGTAATATGAAGCCACTGAACACGGTGAAGCAAGATATGATTTATACTTTAAAAAGTTAATTTGGCTGTGGTCTGGAGATTCTATTGGAGAAAGGGTGGAAGCAAAATGATCAGTTAGGAGGAACCCATAGTAGTCCAGGTGAGAGGGGATGGTGGCTTGGGCGAGGGACTGGGTAGCAGTGGTGGAGAGAGACTGGATGCAGGTCATCTGATTTTGTGGGCTGTGTGGATAGAACTTGCTGATGAATTTGATGTGGGTGTGAGAAAAATAGAGAACCAAAATTTTGGCATGATTAAATGGGAGAATAATTGGTTGCATCAAAATTGTCTGTTTACTTCTCTGTCTCCTCTACCAGATCATAAGCAGCATCCGGTCAACACCAGGAGTTCAGTGCTTAGCCACTGCGTGGATAACTTTCAGCAAACCACTGTGATTTAGTAACAATGCCTCTTACCTCTACATATTCTATTCTTCCAATTACCATGTTGGCACCAGGAACGGGAGCATGAAACATAATGCAGCCTCCAAACTGGTCACTGCCTATTTCTTCTCCAAACTTTCCTTGGAAGCATGTCTGTGTAGCAAATTCACCTTGACAAATATTTTTAAAGACATCATAAAGAAAAACCATGGCAAAGTCCTCTAGCTATATAGATTTCCCCATACCTAAGTATATCTTTTTATTCATATATAATCTTAATCTCACCCTGGGATATAGTTATTTGCATTCACATCATTTCCTCCTCTAGAGAGTAAGAAAGGTAAGTACCTTATCTTTTCACCTTTGCATTCCCTAAGGTACCTATGACAGCATTTTTCAAAGATACTAAATAAATATTTGAACATCTGAACTAATACTAATAAAGGTATTTTGTCTTAATTATCTTGAAGCTTTGTCCCAAGATTTAGAGATGAACATAATGCAAATCTTACATTTATATAGCACTAGAATATGCATAGTGTCACCTCATTCCTATAACTACAGTAAGTGGGAAGAACAGGAAATATTCTTATTTCAAACAGGATGATACTAGGTTTCATAAACTGGAATCATAATGTAGGTTATTTGACACTAAATCTAGAGAGCCTTTTCTAATATAACTCATTGAAGAAAAGGCTATGTTTAAACTATTTGTTAATATTTAACTATATATCAGGTTGTAATGGTATTAGTTATTACATAAAAGTTATCTATCTATCTATCTATCTATCATCTCTCTATCTATATACACATGCACACACAGGCACACATCTAAGAACTGTGGTAGGCTATGGAATCATTTCTAATGACACTTGAGTGGAAGAGACCCATGTCACTTCAGGACCAAAGTAATTAACTGCTATTGCTTGACTCCCTGGCCACCCCATTGCCCTGTCCCAGAGATCACAGGGGCCTGTGTTGAGGTGGAGTTCCCATCAGCTTATGTTCTAGAATCATTACAATGAGCATATTGGACACACGCAGCATGAGTGAGAAATAACTTTTCTCATTTTAAACCACAGCCATCTGAGGCTTATTTATTACTAGAGCATAACCTAGTCCAACAGTTTTCAACTGGGGGTGATTTTTCTCCCAGGGAACATTTTTGCAACGTCTGGAAACAATTTAAGCTGACACACTACGGTTGAATTACCAGTGTCAAATCCATCAGGACATGCTGGAATTTTGTGATTCCACTCCATAGTATCAGATCCTCTTATTAAAATATTCCTTGTAAGAATTCCCACTTCTGCTCTTGCTTCAAACAGAGTTCCGTCAGGGAGTGTGACAGTGATTCCTAAGTGTGTGTAGTTCAGCGGGTCAGTCAGCACTACGTTCATGCCATCAGCAGATACGGATGCAATGGTCCGTTTTTCATTCTCTCGTTGACTGTGTCTGTAAAAATTTCAACAAAAAGCTTTCCAAATGAATCTAAATCAACATAATCTTGTTTTAGTGCATTCGTTTTATGTTCTTTGAACACGCCATCTGTAAACTAGAAAATTTTTTAATGTCTTACAATATTCTGAATGAAGAGGAATTTGAAAATGGTGTTTAACTCTTTCTTAGAGTAATTGAGTAAATTTTACAAATGGATTTCAATTAAATAAATATTTTCCAAGTGTTGCAGCTGTTTAGAGAACTATACTAATTCCTATATTCACATGAGCTATTCATTTATAACTTTGAAGATCACAGTGGTGTCATCCTCAACTGAGAATGATTATATCTACCCAGAAGATATTTGGCAATGCCTGGACACATTTTTGGTTGTCATAAATGGGGGTGG
>NW_027531875.1:838168-862019 GCF_008692635.1 Crocuta crocuta | reverse complement strand
ATAAATGGGGGGGGGGGTCCTACTGGCATATAGTGGGGAGTGGCCATGGATATTTCTAAACGTTCTATAATACACGGGTCTGCCCCACACAAGAAAGACTTGTCAGGTCCAAAGTGTCAGTAGTGCTGAGGTTGATAAGCCCTTACAAAGGGAAGCCATTGGAAGTTCCTGAAGAGGGAAAAGAAAAGACTGAGGGAAAGTATATGAGGTCTCATTTCTACCATTTCTTCAAAATACCGCCAATTCCAGCCACAGTGAAAAGACCTATCACTTCTATAATATACTCATTCACGTAGAAAACCAGCTAGATACTCAACACATGAATGAGTATATTATGAAAGTGATAGATCCTTTCACTGTGGCTGGAATTGGGGGTGTTTCAGTCATTCAGCAAACACTTATTGAGTGTCTAGCTGGTTTTCTAGGCACAGAGCAAAGGAGGCCAAGTAGAAAGTACCCCTGACTTTATGGAGACATGCGTTTCCATGGCGGGTTGTATATCATCTACTGAAGTGTGTGATCGGTGCTGTCAACAGAGGTAAGCTTAAGGGGAGTTATTTCTGTGTCTTCCTGACCTTTCCTTTTGACTCTTCTCTCCCTTAGCAAGTCTTTTTTCTCTTTTAAATACCAGCAAATGACAATGTCACATGTGAACTAGGTAAAAAGACACCTCTCTCAACTTTCCCAGCCTTTCTTCTGGATTCCCAGTACACTGTGCCTCATCCCCTGGCAGTGCTCACCAGTGCCCCACTACAGGCCCGTCATGGCTGCTGCAGCTCTCCTGTCTGCTTCTCTGTCCTTTCCACTACCTGGCTGCTCCTGCAGGTAAGGCCCCCAGAGGCTAAGTCATTTTGTATGCTGAGCACTTAGTACAGTACCTGTCACAACTCAATAAGTGTTCGATTGATTGAACAAATTAATGTAGAATGAATTAGAGAGGGGAGAAAAAGAGAGGAGTGGAGCCCAGATAGGAAGGTGATGTAATATTCTAGGTATGAGGGACAGAGTCTAAATTAAACTAAGAGCAGGGAAAGCTGATAGAAAAGACATTTCAAGGGCAGAACCCAAAGAACTTGGTGATGTGCAGGAAGTCATGAATACTGATAGTCAGAAAGTCACTAGGAAAATTTTTGTAAAGATCAAAACTACAATGTAAGGGCTTAGGGAAAAAAATGGATAACAAAAATGCAATGAGAGAAATGGGCATAATATTTAAGCAAATTAGTAATTTTTTTGAACAAGATGAAAACAGCTAGAAAAGATAAGAGAATAAAGTAGTTTTTCAAGATAGTGAGTGGATAGAGAAAGCCACAAGTACAAGAGACTCAGGGAAGGAATTGTGGGGAAAGGAAGCCATGGGGAGGTGAGGATTAGCGATACTCGAGCTAAGGGTATATCAGTAGCATATGATTGCCTAGGAGATACAGAAAAGGGCTTTAGGCTGGCCTTTCCCAAATTCTCTTGGATTCAGCTAATACATAGATTTCTTCAGAAAAGAAGGTTCTACAAAGCATTTTTGTATGTTATGTGCACCCAAACACGCTTTGTATTCCTTTGTAATAATACTTTGAGCCTATTCCACTTTAAGTGCCTACACATACTCATTTAATTCTTACAATAACAATGACATAGATACTACTAGCGTTCTAGTTTTGCTGAAGCACAGAGAGATGAAACGCCATGACTGCAGGCCTGGCAAGTGGTACTGCTGGGAAGGGGGTCCAGGCTGACTAATTTTAGAAGCTGTTTTCTCAAACACTTGCTTTACAAATTCTCAAATACAATCTACGAATGAAATAGTAAACAATGAGTTAAGTTTGGTGGGAAACTTCTTAATTTTTGTTCCTTCAAATTAAATATCCCTAAGCTAAATTGTAAACTTAACCTTTTATTTCATATAGAAAAGCTATAAACAAGAACTTTCTATTCTATTAGGAAGCCCTGTCATTTTGCTGCTTTTTATTTTGCCATTATATAATTAGAATTTCTTCTAAAGGCCAGGGAAAAAAAGGGCACTTATAAAGCTAAGTATATATTTAACTGTTCCTAACATCTGCAAGTCTATTTTTAACTTGGAGAATGGCAAACTCAAAATGCCATCTTGAATTTTAATTCTAACTTGAGTCACAACCTTAACATAATTTAGCCGTTTCTTATCATAAATTACTACTTGTTACCTGAGAAGCACGACCGTATCCAATTTTGCTATTACCCATAATTTGAACAATGAAACAAAAATAAAGCTCCTCTTGCTCACTTTCCCCGCCAATATTCTTGGTGTAGCTATATTATTTTTATTCTTTTTGCTTCTTGTTTGCTAATATATATAATTAAGCAGAATTAAGGGTCATAAGCCGTTTCAATTGTAAAATGTCAGATATGCAAAAGGTCATGTTAATCATCACTCAATCTTCTCTTTGATTTAATCTCTTTAATTTCTTCTCTTTGACTCAATCATTACTAACAATCTTGCTCCCTGGGAACCACTACTAGAACTATAAGATACTAACGAGTTCTCTTGCAGCTTGACACCGTGTTCTTTGGTGACCCCAAATAAACCAGCTCATTTACATTTTTGCATTTATTAATGTATTTAGCTAAAGCTCTAAGTCAGAGTTTCTAAATGACTTAATAGCAGAATGCTTTTTTTCAAGCAAAACCTTACATGGGAATCTAACCATGGAAAACAACTAAAATATTTCATTACTATACATTTTGTAGGTTCAGATTTACACTTTATTCTATTGTAAATTAATCAGTGAAAACAACACACTGGTGTTCAATCTAATGTTAATATTTAGCAAGTACATACTTGGCCATTTATATTTCTTTATTAGAGGTTTCAAATTTAAATCAAATAGCTGTAGACCTTCTGGATTATCCCTCTTGCAGAGTTAAAAAATATCTCTGTTGTAAATCAAAGTTATCATGCCCAGAAGACATCATACCTGTGACCTGTGCTTGCGATTACAATCTTATCTCCCGGTTTCCAAGTTACTGCTTCTTGTAAAATCAATGTCCTTTCCCCGGCCTTTGCCGTATGAGCCAGACGAGTCCAGATCACAGAAACCGGCTGACCTGGAGCCAACAGACAAACTGAGTATTTCTTTCTTTTATTTTTAATTTTTAAATTAATGTTTATTTATTTTTGAGAAAGAGAGAGATTGACAAAGCGCAAGCAGGGTAGGGGCAGAGAGAAAGGGAGACACAGAATCTGAAGCAGGTTCCAGGCTCTGAGCTGTCAGCACAGAGCCTGACATGGGGCTCAAACTCATGTACCATGAGATGGTGACCTGAGCCAAAGTCGGACGCTTAACTGACTGAGGCACCCAGGCATCCACAAACTGAGTATTTCTAAAGATGTGTTTTCTTGCCTAGTGAGAGCTTTATGTATTTTTAATATTTGCCTGAATTGAATCAATTTTGAAAAGGCTCATTTTACCTTGGCATTTTACACCTTTCTCAAAAAAGAAAAATATTTAGCATGTTCACTTTATAAAAATAACAATTAAGTTATGATAACATGTGTGGGTCTATAAAACTAAAAAAGATCCTTCTGCAATGATATACTCCATTTAAAACAATCATCTTTACAAAAACACAATATAAATGTGGTGTCTTACTATTGTTAAAATGAGCAGAGGCCTATTACCTTTGCCATTGTTGATAGAAGTTGCTTAAATTGATAACCTAGAGACAAATGAAATGTGTAAATTTCTGAAAATTATGTTAGGATATTTATTTTGTACAATGCAGGATGACAGTTATGATCATAATAGGGATCGTGTTTATGAAAGAAACAGATTATTGTAATATAGAAGACTTTAATATAAAAAGGATTCATATCATGCTTCCTTTAAATAAGTAAGCCTGATACCTCAAACATAATCATAATCATTTTTATTTGCTGATAATTTTCTATAATATAGTTATATAGAAGTACAGCTATACACTTATATTTTATTTTTTTTATTTTTATTTTTTCAAAAGCAGGAGAGGTGTTTTTATTTATTTATTTTTAAATAGTTTATTGTCAAATTAGTTTCCACATAACACTCAGTGCTCATCCCCACAAGTGTCCTCCTCCATGCCCATCCCCCCTCCCCCCCACATCCATCAGTCCTCAGTTTTTGTCAGCATTCAAGAGTCTCTCATGGTTTGCCTCTCTCCCTTTCCCCCACCATTTCCCCCCTTCTTCTCCCCCTTGTTCCTCCGTCAAGTTCCTCCTAATCCTCCTATACGTGCAAACATATGATATTTGTCCTTCTCTGCCTGACTTATTTCGCTCAGCATAACACCCTCAAGGTCCATCCATGTTGCTACACATGGCCAGATTTCATTGTTTCTCATTGCCATGTAGTAGTCCATGGTACAGATAAACCACATCTTCTTGATCCATTCATCTGTTGATGGACACTTAGGCTCTTTCCATGTTTTAGCTATTGTGGAGAGTGCTGCTATGAACATTGGGGTACACGTGCTCCTATGCCTCAGCATTTCTGTATCCCTTGGGTAAATTCCTAGCAGTATACACTTATATTTTAAAAAGAGCCCATTTTAAAATACAAACATAAGAAGTTACAATCTTCTGCTTCCGGAGTTAATGCCTTTTTATATAGACAAATGAAAGCAGTAATAATCACCAGTACTCCGCTAAGCGCTAAAATAGGCAAAAGGTGTTGTGAGAACACATACAAAGGAATAAGCAGAACAGTGTAGAGATGACCCAGAGCGGTGTTCCCAGGAGTGATTGGGTTATGAGTCTTGGTAGTATGAAGGGCTGGTCTGCCCTGGATAAGGGGAGAGCAGAGATGAAGAGGAACAAAGAGGGGATATATAAAGACAGGAGAGGCTTGGCAAGTTTTCGTTTAGAGTTGTCAGGAGGGTTATCTCTGGTTTCCTGGCTAGTACCTCCTGGACCACTTCCCTGAGCCCTCTGGCTGCCCTACCATGCAGATCCAGGATTCCCTCTCGCACGGCCAGAGTTTTGGCACCATATACTGGGAGCTCAGGAGATCGCAGGTGCCCATGCAAAGTAATGACCGCCCTGTGCTGAAATGGGGATGCTTCTGTCCCAATCTGCAAGGGAATTCACAACCATCATTCAGAAAGTTAAAAGTCAATATTCACAGTCTAACCACTTAAAAGTAGCCCTTTCTTTTGAGACATTTTGATTGCTCAGTCATCAATATCTATCTTCCAAAAGATAAACCTTACATTTCCTAGTCAGCCAAGTACACTCTGTAAGATCTTTGGAACATATACTGATTGACTGTAGCCACATCTCAGAGCTATTTTTTTTTGTTGTTGTTCCATTTAAAATTTGGCTCTATGATAGCATGCTATTCTCTTCCCATTAAAAGCACAAGGATACTCTGGAAAACATTTTCCCAGAGAAAGGACTTTAGACTAGTAACAGAGACCTACGTAAAGATAAACTTGTGAGAGCTTGTTATAATTAACTATCCATTTTACAAATGGTATTTTACAAAGAATGGAGAGAGGTTAGCAATGATTATGTATCAGGTTCTCTCATATACCTGAAGAATGCCTCCATCTGTAATTAGAATATTTTCTGCTTGGAGTTCAATGTCAGCTTCATCAAATATTAGAGTTCCACCTATGAATTATACAATTTTGAAACATAACAAAGAAAATTATTATTAATAGCTATTTATTAAATTATATACAACATTTTAATTTCTTATTCTTTTTTAAATGTTTATTTATTTTTGAGAGAAAGAGTGTGCATGGATGTGATTGGGGAAGGGGCAGAGAGAAAGGGAGACAGAGAAAGCAGGCTCTCTACTGACTTCAGAGAGTCTAATGTGGGGCTCAAACTCACAAACTGCAGATCATGACCAGAGCCGAAGTCAGACACTTAAGAGACGGAGCCACCTCTAATTTCTTATTCTTATCTGCTATCACTATGCATGTCACTTTAGCTTCAGTTCTTTAGCAATATAAACTATAAAAATTTCAGGCAAGACCCAGGAGTTGGTAGAAAATTAAATCCCTAGGCAGATTTTTTTCCCTTGACCATTGTTATTTTCTATGCTTTTAAATAGTGCAGCTACATGTTCTATAAACACAAGTATTCAAAATATAAATTAAGGCCAGAAATAATTAAAATTAGGGGTGTATGGGTGGCTCAATCAGTTGAGCGTCCAGCTCTTGATTTAAGCTCAGGTCACAATCCCAGGGTTGTGGGAGACAGCCCTGCATTGGGCTCTACGCTGAGCATGGATTCTGCTTGAGATTCTCTTTCTCTCCCCCTCTGCCCCTCTCTCTCTAAAAATAAAATACAATAAAATGTAAAAATTAAAGAAAACCATTTTTATAGAAATCATTATAATGCTGACATTAGCTCTGAACTCCTATCCACTAATTTGCACTAGCAACACCTATAGCCTGATTAGCATTATTAAAGAATGTGCTGAGATATATTTTTATGAGACTGATATAAATTTGTGAGCAGTAGAACTTTACTTATCCAAAGGTGCAACAGTTAATAACTTCAAATAACTGAAACACACTATTATCCCGGAAGTTAAAACAAAAATGAAATACAAAAGTCTTTGAGTAGCTAAAGCCATCATGGCAAAGTTTATACCTGAAAGCCCAAAGCATTTAACTCTTGTCAAACATTGTTTCTTTTACATGCAGTTGTAACAGTTCTGGTTATTTCATCTTCTAAACTAATAACAGAATATCAAGAAGCAGAGAGACACCCAAGTACAATGAAAGCAAGTTCAAAGACAAAGGTGAGAATCACAGCCTGGCACCCAATGGGAGTTTGGGGTGGTCATTTAGTATAGAATTTAGCAAGTCTCTCTGATTTTATAACCCCTGGGACCCACTATACCAGTTTTTTTCTGAATGGAAATATCTTTCACTGCTGTAATTCACCACACATGGAGAGGCATAGGCACATGCAGGTACATTATTATTGAAACAGAAGTTTCACAAAACAACATTTAACTTTAGAAGATGCTTAACCATAAGAATGCAAGACACTCTGATATTTCCTATTCCATTTCATCAAAATTTTCTGGCTACAACACACTAAATAATGGCATACCACAATTTAAAGGACACAGTATTCCATACTGCATTAAAAACATCACACCACTATGGATATTCATAATCATGAGTTTTAATTAGATTTTCTTCAAGAAATATTCCATAGACAGAATCTAATAAGCAGATTTTCAGAAATTTACCCTGAATAAGCAACATTTTCAGAATCGGTGTATTTTGATCCAGCAAAATTGTCTGTCCTTTAGTGATAACAACTAGAGCCCCTTCCTCTGGGGGAGATTTTCCTCCCCATGAGAAGTTGGAAGACCAAGCATCAACATACAGGAAGTCAGCATCATCCTGTAATAAAACATAAGAAGCTTTTAAATTGAGAGGTTTTATCAGAATTACTCATTCAACTTCTCAAATAAGAAGAAACCTCAATGAGGAAACATTTTCATCTATAATATAAAATATAATCTACTTTATTTTTTTTTTAATTTTTAAGTCTTTATTTTTGAGAGAGAGAGAGAGAGAGCGCAAGCCAGGGAGGAGCAGAAAGAGGAGACACAGAATCTGAAGTGGGCACCAGGCTCTGAGCTGTCCGCACAGAGTGGGGCTCCCACTCCACATGATCGTGGGATCATGACCTGAGTCAAAGTTGGACACTTAACCCACTGAGCCACCCAAGTGCCCCAAGTGTAATCTACTTAAGATACGTCATAGCTGTCTGTTGGTTTAATAATAATTATAAAGTGAAAATCAATTACCAATTAGCCCACAATCCAGATAAGTAAAAACCTGAAATCATAAAATATTAGTAACAAGCAACAAAAACATGTTACTTTAAATTTAGTATAGTTACATCTCAGTTATTTTTTGGAGACATTAACAGAGTAAAAAGTCCATTACCAATTACTTCATCTCCCATAATGTCTTCTATTTCTCCTTTCTTTTCTATTTTACTATTGCTATCATTATTATACTCAACAGCAATTTACCAGTTTGGCCATGCCACTGCTTCTGATGTTGACATGCACTGGAGCCCACCCTGAAGGGGTGTGGGCATCAGTCATACAGATGATATACGTCTTGTTGGAATACTCAATGTCACATTTGGCTTCAGCTATGGTGATGAGAACATCCTGCATGTTTTCACTGTAAGAAAAGGGGGGGGGGGCAAAACATTGACTTTTTTCCCTCAAATTGTTCATGGTCCCAATAGGTCACATTGTCAAACCCTATTAATGATATGCACTATTGCAAATATAATGATCTTACTCTATGATCCATCAAAGTGCAGACTGACACTTTTTTCAATAGTAAGTCTTCAAACTATGTGTTGAGAAAAAAAGTAAACAAGATTAAGAAGACAGGACATAAAGCTATACAAATTAGCAGGCATTCCAGAGTTGGGAGAAAAATTGCCTGGGTTCAATTTATTGAAAGAATCTTTGTTGGTCTCTAAAGAGCCACTTTTGTAAGAGATTTTCAGGGATCCTTTTGTTTATGTGATATTTTCACCAAATTCAAAGACTTTAGAATTTAATATCCAAGTAAAAATTCAAGTCCAAGGTCTTGAGAAATTAAGTACTTGAGAAATTAAAATTGCCTTCCAGGATTTAAATGATCTGCAGTTTTGAAATCAGCCTTATCCTCCTGAAGAATAATAACAGTGAAATCCATAAATTTGAACCAAATAATGAATCTGTTTAGGAAGAAGGAATCCGGCCACTTAGAATGAAATGGACATGATGTATGAAGACATGTTTCACCAACCCAAAGAAGCAGATCATGGTTGGTGATGAGATAGTGGGGTAAACAAAACAACATGTGATTTATACTTGGGGTCTGACTAGGATTTGGGGCAAGTTATTTAAACTCTCTAATTTCAGTCTCCTAAGCATAAAATGGGATAAAAATATCTCAGAGAGGGTAAGGCAGGAAGTTTCTGTGGGGTAGGAAGTTGCCTAACATGGAGTAAGGAGTTGATAAATGTTAGCTGTTAGGACTAGGATGTGCCTCAAGCATGACTTCTGAGCAGACGGGTACACACTGCGTGAGTATACTTAAGTACCGTCCTTACCTAGGAGAAAGGAGGAGTGATGGCTTGAACTTGCACACACTGATGTATGTGTGTGAAGACAGTACCTGAAGCCTGATCCCGTGACTGTAAGCCTGGTGCCCCCTGCTGTACTGCCTCTCTTGGGAGATATTTCAGTGACGAGCGGAGTCAGTGACATGGCATACATAAAAGGGGTCGTGGACTGTGACATATCCTTCCCATTGACCACACTCACTTCACAGACTTGCTCAGGTCCTCTGCCTATGAGAAGAGGATTGAACTGAGGAGAGTTCTGCCATCAGGCCCTTACTCATTCCCCAAAGTCCTATTTTCAATAACATGTTCCTTTTCCTGAAATCACTTCCAATATACACAGGTTATTTTTCAAATAATAAGACTCAAACATCTCAAAGTTCATGCACACTGTCAAAAGGAAAACCCCTTAGATCCTTTCTTGAAGCCTCTTACTGCAGACGATGCTACAAACCTCCCTGTGTAGGTTTCAGCCCTGGAGGATGCGACAGTGCAAATCAGAGCAGGAAGGAAGGGAGAACTGCTGAGGCGCGCAGGCTGACAGCAGCAGGGAGTGACAGCCAGAAACGAGCCAGGAGAAGCAAAACCACAGACACGGGTATGACAGTATACAGAGAGGAAGCGGAGCTGGTGTGCAGATAACCTCAAAAACCTGGACAAATCTTGAGAACATGGCTGCATTTTTTTTAAGTCAGCATATAAACTGATACTGAAATGATAAATAAGCTCATTCATAAAAATGTTATATTTTCTTCAATATTCTTTAAGAAGTCAGGGGGCGCTTGGGTGGCTCAGTTGGTTAAGCGTCCGACTTCACCTCAGGTCATGATCTCACTGCTTGTGGGTTCGAGCCCCACGTCAGGCTCTGTGCTGACAGCTCAGAGCCTGGAGCTGCTTCAGATTCTGTGTCTCCCTCTCCCTAGGGCCCTCCCCCACTTGGACTCTGTCTTTCTCTCTCTATTTCTCTCTCTCTCAAAAATAAACATTAAAAAAAGAAGTCAGAAAAGAAGTAAAAATGTTTGTAAAGACTTCATTAAATTTTGTTAATGCTTTTTTAAAATGCATACAAACCATTTTTTTTTTAATTCACCCAGAGCATTCCTTTTGTTTCATCTTAAATTTCACTGGACAATTAAAATTTCTTGTGTACTTAAAATTCCAGATGTTTAAACTTCACAAGAGCACAATAACCCAAGAATTAGGGTTAATAATATCTCCATTTAATAGATGGATAAACTGAAACAGAGTTCAGCTATTTAGTTGAGGTGACACAGTAAGTGGCAAAATGACATTCAGGGGCTCCTGAGAGCCGGGCTCTTAACCACTAAATAAAAACAAATAAGAGTAATAATAATAACAGCAGCAAATCACATATCATGTTTCAGATATCATTCCATCCACTTTACGTACATTAACTGATTAAGCCTTACAATAATCCAAAAAGTAGGCAAATGTGATTATTCTCAGTTTGCACATGAGGAAACTGAGACACAGAAAAGTTAATAACCTGTCTAAAGAAACACCTCGGGTTTGAATCTTGGCAATGCATTACCAGGGTTTACACTCATACTATCCTGTCTTTAATGGAAATCTAATAGTTCAATAGGAATGAAAAATGTGTCCTCCATTTAGCATGCTCAGTTTATGTGATAAACTAAAAAACCACAATTTATTATAAACAATTCAATCTAGCCCAAATGTTATGAATCTTGGAAGAAATATAAACTTAGAAAACAAAGTTCTATAGAAATTATTTAAAGTCAGGACAGTCATAAAGGTGATTCAATATCCCCAAAACTTGGAGAAAGAAATTTAGACTCTGATTTCTTTAACATTACTATTTCTCAAAGACTGCCATTCTTTTTCCTGACTACTTACCATTATGATGTGGAATTTTACATAATAGAGTTGTGCGGTTGGATTTAAGCCTGTCAACTGCACATTCTGAGCCACATACTAATATAGTTGAGGTTTGTGCATTAAACCCAGTGCCCGTCACAGTCATGGTCTGACCACCACCGAAGCTCCCTAGTAAAGAAATATAAAAGGGAAAAATACAGCTAATGAAAATAACAAAAAAACAAAAAAACACCTCCTCTGTATATGTATTTTAAAACCTGAAACAGAAGTAAATTACAATAAGTGAAATGATTCTTAGAACTGAAATCATATAGTATATACTATATTAACGCAACAGAATCTCTTTTGATGGTAGTATTTTAAAACCTTTACTGAGTAAACTCTACATCCTGTCATTGATTTCAACTACTTCTAGGAACCAAAATTTTATTCACCGGAGATCTCAAAGAGAGTAGTCAAAACATAAATGTAAAATAAATAAAATAAAATTACTATTTAATTAGAAGAGCATTGGTTAAACTTTCTTAAGGTTTTTAACCACTAAAGTAACTTTCAAATAGAAAAAAATATTTATGTATTCGTAATTATAGGTCGGTGACATCTAAATATGATTTTATAAAACTATGTAAGACTAAGAGAAATATAGGCTGTAAATGAATATTTTGAAGTGATTGATTGATATATGCACATGCTTATTTGATGGATAAACAGACTATTTTAATGTGTTATAGGAACTACGAATCTCAGCAGTGTTATAAGAATACTTTTTTCTAAATAAGATTATGTATTTACTGAAACAATATAAAATATTTATAGGTTCCTACACATTCATGGCTACCTTGGCTTGGGTGAATATTCTGAATAGCGAGTGGGTACTCAAACACAACTGTAGACACAGCAAAGCCTTTTGTCTTATGATGCATCATGACAGGAAAAGTACCACCAGCATGCTCTCCAACGACACACTGAAGGACACTATCGTTGACCATGGTCACATTACACTGGATATTGTTTATCATCACAGAAATTTCCAAGACATCAAAACCAAAATTAGATCCAGTGATTTGAATTTGGGTTCCTGGTGGACCTTAAAAAAAAAAAAAAAAACAAGACAAACCAAACAATATATCTAAATTCCAGCACTTATACATGCATTTAAAGATATACTTAATTACTTCTGTAAACAAAATAATATCTAGTATTTTAAAGCTTAAAATAAATATTAACAAAATACAAAGGTTGGCTATACCATATATTACAATCTATAGTATATTTACTATAAATTATCTCAATATTCATTATTTTCCAGTGCATTGTTATTCTACTGCTACTTTTTAAAAAATTTTTTTAATGTTTTATTTATTTCTGAGAGAGAGAGAGACACCATGAGCAGGGGAGGATCAGAGAGAGAGGGAGACACAGAATCTGAAACAGGCTCCAGGCTCTGAGCTAGCAGTCAGCACAGAGCCCAACATGGGGCTCAAACCCATGAACCATGAGATCATGACCTGAGCCAAAGTCGGACACTTAACCGACTGAGCCACCCAGGCGTTCTCTATTACTATTGTTAATGTTAATTCAGGCTACTGCAGAAGAAGGGAAGAGAGAAGAAAAAAGATTTAGAATTAAGAAGTATGAATGTCTGAGGCACCTGGGTGGCTCAGTGGGTTGTGTCTGAGTCTTGGTTTTGGTTCAGGTCATGATCTTGTGGTTCATAGGTTCAAGACCCATGTCAGGCTTTGCACTGACAGTGTGGAACCTGCTTGGAGTTCTCTCTCTCTTCCTTTCTCTCAGCCCCTTACCTGCTCATGCTCGCTTGCTTTCTCTCTCTCTCAAAATAAATAAATAGCCTTAAAAAATATGAATGTCTGAGCAGGGATGGTGAGTTGGAGTATATTTTATAAACGAGGCTTAAATTTTTTATTTTTAGTACTTTCCTGATATTTTAGTACTTTCCTCTTTTGAGGATGGATTATTTTTCTTAATAAATATTTTCAATATATGCTTGATAAATTATGATAGGTAAGATGGTAAATACAGAAACAAGGAATTAGTTTAGAGAATTATCATTTTAAAGACCACAGATATTAATGAGATCTATCATGCTAGGAATAGTTTTAAGTACAAGCTAGGGGTGCCTGGATGGCTCAGTCAGTTAAGTGTCTGACTTTGGCTCAGGTCATAGTCTCACAGTTCATGGGTTCAAGCCCCACGTCGGGCTCTGTGCTGACAGCTAGCTCAGAGCCTGGAGCCTGTCTTCAGATTCTGTGTCTCCCTCTCTCTCTGACCCTCCCCTGCTCATGCTGTCTCTATCTCTCTCTCAAAAATAAATAAAAGACATTAAAAAATGTACAAGCCAAAAAATGATTTTTTAGTCTTAATTTTTTAATTTTGTCTAGCATTTTTACCTTTCAAATGGTAGTATTGTTCTAAGTTTGATCCACTGCCTTTTCTCTTTAGTAAATAAAGCAGTTCAGTTCTCACTTGTCTGCAAGTTATGTAACTTCAAATACATTGCTTGAAAGAGACATTCAGGGGCACCTGGGTGGCTCAGTCGGTTAAGCATCTGACTCTTGATTTCAACTCAGGTCATCATCTCACGGTTCCAAGAGTTTGAACCCCATGCTGCTTGGGATTCTCTTTTTCCCCATCTCTCTACCTCTCTCTTTCTCTCATTCTCTAAAAGTAAATAAATAAACTTTACTTTTATTTTTTTATGTTTTATTTATTTTTGAGAGAGTGTAAGTGGGGGAGGGGCAGAGAGACAGAGAAAGAGGCAGAGAGGAAGAGAGACAAAGAGACAGGATCTGAAGCAGGCTCTGCACTGACCACAGAGAGTCTGATGTAGGACTTCAACTCACAAACTATGAGATCATGACCTGAGTCAAAGTCAGACGTTCAACTGACTGAGCCACCCAGGTGTCCTTAAATAAACTTTTCTTTTTTTAAAGAAAGAGACATTCAGGAAAAGAGATGGGACAGAAATGGCTCATGGAAATAAAAACATATGCCAATATCCAGTTCATCATTTGCAATGATTACAAATACATGGGAGAAAAGTATGTTATTGCTATTATTAATGTTTGCTTTTTTAAAAATTCCTCAATGAGAAAGCTTAATGTAACAAAGGAAATTTCAATAGCAAACTTCTTGAAGGGAGAGAATACATCTTAACCAAACCTGGCACATCTTTGGCACCTCTTCTGGTAATATAAACTTAAGACTATTTTCAAATAGCCTTTTAAAAAAAAGCTAACATTTAATTATTTTCTTATTAAAGTTACCATTCTAAATTATATGAATTAATTTATTTAACCTTACCAGGAAGGTACTTGCATGTATAAGGGAACTCATATTTAAAAGAACTTTGTCCAAAGTTGTATCACTATAAAATAGAAAAACCATGATTTGAACCTAGGCATCAAGGCCATGTTCTCACCATTACACTACAGCTGCCTCTCCAGAATTCGTTATGTAGATGATAAGCATTCCAACACCCTGAAGATGATCAGAAACAGCATAGAATAATGACAAAAATTATGAAAACTATCTATTCTTAGTTTAGAAAAATGTGTTATACTAAATCCTAAAGCAAAACTTATTTCATAATATTTTTTCCATCTGAATGGGTCAATTACCTTCTTAAAAAGAACTCTGTTGAGTTAGCTAGTTAGTATTCGATTATAGTTTCATGGAAACTACATAGAAAAACTTTCAATGTTTAGTAAGATCACCTACTTCTGAATTTTAACAGTTGCTTCCTGTGCCATACCAGCATTAATGACATAAATTATCAATTTAACTCACAAATATCCATCTATTTCTTCCTCACTTTGAAAGTCAGGTCAAGTTAAAAAGGATTTTGTTTCAAAATAGAAGTTGGAATTTGACTAAAAATTTTATCATAAGAATGTGCAAAACATAGTCATAAAATGGAAACTACACAGAACTCAAATCCCATGTATTAACTGGGTTATGTGGATTGCCTAAGAACACATCTTAATAATCATCTATAAACGTTATTCCATTTTGACACTAATAAATATTACTGATAATACCATGTCAAGACAATGAAAGGAAGGTATTGGCGTACCTGTCTTTGGATCTATTTCTCTGAGAAGTGGCGTATCCTCCAAGGCATATATAAATGACAGAGGTGGATAAGCAACTGCATTCACAAAAATCTTCAAAGTGGCGTTCCCCGCCATCCCTGCCGGGGTACTGCAGCGGACTTCACTGGGGTTGACAGAAACAATTTCACAAGGTTCATCCCCAACAGTGACTGTGGTATTGCCTGGATAGAACCCATTTCCTGTGATCACCAAAGTGGTTCCACCAGCCACGCTTCCAGAAGGGGGTGTGACAGATGCAACAGCGGGGCTGCTAACAGTAAGGGTTCCCAGGGCCGCGCCTTTACTTCCCACCACAACACTAAGAGGATGAAGTCCAGCTGGGAGAGGGCTCACCAGCACAGTGATGTTATTGTCATTAACATCTATTGCTCTGACCTGCTGGTTTCCAATGAAAACAGCAATGTCTTTCAAGGCAGTGCCAAAACCACCTCCTTCAATAAGAACTTCTACAGGTCCTTTGATGGAGTTTGGGAAGATTCTTGTTACAAAAGCAGCGATGCTTTCTAAGTATAAAAAGCTGCAGCTCCCCTGGCACTGGGCAGGCACTCCGTGTATTAGAAGACCCACTTTCACCAGCTGTTGGGGAGCAGGGGATGTTTCACACTCAATGGCTGTGTAACTTACGGACAGAACTTTACATGGCAAATGACCCATATAGACTTCTGCGCCTGCAGAAGAGCCTGCAAATCCAGAGCCTTGGATGGTCACTCTGGTCATTCCTCTAGTTGATCCTGCATTTGGCAGCACCATGTCAATGTTCGGCAAAAGTACAAACCGCCCATCAAATTCACTGGAGAGTGTGTTGAGAGCAGTGCCCAAGTTGTAGACAGTTAATGTGACAATTTCCCTGATGCCAACGTCCATTGAGTTTTGAGGGTCAATATGACAAGTAATGGAATTATCACTACTTTCTTCCACAATACAGGGGTAGCTACCAATTGTAACCTGAAAGGAAAATGAATACGGAAACAAGTGGATACATTACTGTAGTATGAACTTAAATTTTATATTGACAGCAACTGAATTTTAAAAATATAATCATGTGCAAACTTTTTTCTTCATAAAACTAATTTGGGGGGGCTGATTAAAGCATCTCTTGGATCAATCTTAAAACTAAATTATGACCATACATGAATGGTCATAGCTACATTATTCATAATAGCCAAAAAGGTAAAAACAATCTAAATGCCCATGAACTGATAAATGGATAAATACATTGTGTATATTATATAATGGGATATTATTCAGCCGCAAAAAAAAAAATGAAGCACTGATAAACATGGTACAATGTAGATGAACCTTGAAAACATTACACTAAGTGAATAAAGCTGGTCACAAATGACCACATACATTATTCTGTTTATAAAAATGGTCAAGAATAGGGAAGTCCATAAAGACAGAAAGTAGATTAATAGTTGTTTAGGGATGGAGGGTTGGAAAGGTTGAGGGTAATGTCTAAGGGTTAAGGGTTCCTTTTTGGGGTGAAATGTTCTAAAATTGAGTGTGGAGATGGATACACAATTCTGTGAATGTACTAAAAGCCCTTGAATTATGCACTTTAAATGGGTGAATTGTATGGTATATGAATTATATTGCAATAAAGCTGTTAGGAATTACCTTATGAGGTTATGGATGAAATATTCTCCTTTTACTGAGTATACAGTATAAAATAGAGATTGTTATAATCTTACCTTATTAGCACATGTGAGATTACTGAAGCCACGTCCAGTAATTGTTATTAATTCATGTAGTGTTCCAGCAGAAGGACTAATGTTGTTTATAGATGGTGAAAAACAACTTGAAAGCTCAAAGACCAATCTATTTGAATTTTTAACCCCGGTATTGTTCAGGCCACACAGGGGTTCTGTTGCTATGCAGTCTGCCCCAGAGCTCCCCAAGTGCAAACTCGCAGCTCCTTTAGACAAAAAGAACTTCCTGTAAGTCATGTATAAATATTCTAAAACAAGAACTGTTTTCAGAATGCATTACTCTTTATTTTATATTCCATTAAAACTTTCTTTTGTTTTAATGACAAGGGGGGCTCAAGCAGTACAAAGTTAAAATAAAGATCTGGACAAAGACAGTACAGTAAAGAGAGAAAAGTGAATATAAAATTAATTTTTCAATTTTTCTAAAGCCAGATCCTACAGGGAAAATAAAACAATAACATCATTTCACTTTTCATATATTTTGGGGCACATACAGAGAGTTGGAACTTTATTTTTTAGTTTTTTTTAAGTTTATATTTTTATTTTGAGAGAGAGAGCCGGGGTGGGGGTGGGGGACAGAGAGAAAAAGAGAGAGAGAGAGAACCCAAGTAGACTCTGCACTGTCAGCACAGAGCCCTACATGGGGCTGGAACCCACAAACTGTGAGATCATGACCTGAGCTGAAGTTAAGACTTGGATGCTCAACTGATTGAGCCACGCAGGCTCCCTCAGGGTGTCAGAACTACATCTCATTTGAGGCACCCAAGGATTCTGGGAGAATATGGCAGGACAACATTAACATGGGCCTCATTTTATAGAACAAATTCCAGTCTTAGAACAGTCCAGATTTATCCAAGGTCATGTGGTTGGTCAGAGACAGAAGCAGTGTTAGAACTAGTCATCTGCCTCTTCCTCCAGAGAGGTCACACACACCGTGGGTCACTGCAGTGACAGAATTTCCATCTTTTTAAAATTTTTTTTTTATTTCTGAGAGAGAGAGAAAGAAAGCGTGAGCAGGGGAGGGTCAGAGAGAGAGAGAGAGAGAGAGAGAGATACAGAATCTGAAACAGGCTCCAGGCTTTGAGCTGGCTGTCAGCACAGAGCCCAACGCGGGGCTTGAACCCACAAACCGTGAGATCATGACCTGAGCCAAAGTTGGACGCTTAACTGACTGAGCCACCCAGGCGCCCCCAGAGTTTCCATCTTTAACCCTCTTACCCGGAGCATATGTAGCTTCAGTACTATCCACAAACAGGTGCAGGGGAATGTGTCTGGTTTCAGCTGGTAAAACATTAATGACTCCTTGGAGAAAAATAGAGCGAGACTCATCAACATACCCGCTGCTATAATAATGGATTCCAGGTGAAGTAAATTGGTAAGAAAATGAACCTGCCATAAAATAAGATTGTACGTAATAAATACAAGCAATTAATGCATCCTCATAAATAAGTTTCAAATGATCATTCAAACACACATGCAGATGACAGGTTTCTTACTTTTCATGCACGTGATAGTTCAACAGGATGCAGTAAAAAAGGATTCACTGACTATAAAAGAACTATTTTGCATAATGAAATTACATTCCAGGAAGACAAGATCCAGCATTAATTTTTCTAGAAAACCATGTCCAGTCTGGCATATTTTACTAAATTTTAAAGAATAACTCAACATTCATTGAAAAATAAATAATACTTTGTGTTTATGAGAAAAAGTTCAAACTGATATAGATAGATCACAAAACAGTCTAACAGGACACTTTACACTGAGTTGTTCTAGGAGACATACTGATTTTAAGGCTGATTCCAATCAACAGAACTTTGTTACTTGCTACCAGGCTGGTGTGATTAAAACACAAACTCTAATTTTCTTTGTATTTTGCTTATTTCAATATTTTTTTTCAATCGGTTGATTATTCCAGATTGAATAAAGACATTTCTGATATCAGAACTCATCTCTGATGTGTAAAATACTTTATTTATATTCACTTATAATAGGTTTATAAGTTTGTAGTATTTTTACTGTAGCAATACAATGTCAAATAAATCATTTGTGCATTTGCAACATACTATTTATGCAACAGTATTTTAAAGCTAAATAGTATCTTTTTATTATATCTAGGAAAAAGAAGCATGACACAAAATGCAACAAAGCAGAAACATACCTGATGCAGATTTTTCTTTTCCATTGGTAAATCCTTTGCCATCATAAATTACACTTCCAGGACTGGATACAGAGAAAACCCTATATCCTATTCCCTTAAGAAATGGATGCGCTTGCCAATGCCACGTCACTGTATCTCCCACAGATACATTTAAGACTGATGGTGACCAGGCATAACCTAATCCATGTACTGGGAGCAAGAATTGAGATACATTTTAAAGGAAAAAAGGAAAATGAGTAAAAATTGTTAATAATTGTCTTTGAAAGTATTGCATTTTTATACTGCTACTAGCAAAAAAAAAAACGCTTTTAAGTTAACATACTAAATTTTGTATGTGCATAATTTAGACACATAAAAAAAATAAACAGAAATAATGGAAAGTAAGATCATGAGATGAGAAGCTAAGGAAAAATATTAACATACACTTCCAAAACTGATGATCAAGAAAAAATTTGAAAAAAATCAGAAATTCAATAACAAGTTGTTCAGGAATGTCACATGGAATATTCTTTTAAAGCTATGGTCAATTCTTTAAACATAAGAATTTTCTCAGGCATTGAGGCATGCAAAAATCTATATAATTCTAATTTGAATATTTATTTTGAAACCTATAACCAATAATAAACAACAGAGGCTCAGTAAGTTCAGGACTGCAGTAAAATCGAATGGCGATTCCTCATTAGGCAATTGTAGTCTAGCCTTTAAGACTAAAGTCTACCACTGATGCATTCTATATGTGGCCCCCTAGGTCAGAGGGATAAAGCATAGACAAATTATTGAGAAATTATAGAAAGAAATAGCAATACTTATTCTCTGAATACTTTCAAGTACCTAAATAAAATGAAATCAATTTCAGGGTAAAGTGCTTCCACTATTTACAATATATAAACGTTGGCTGATACCTGAATCTTCTCCATTGTTGGTAATCCTAAATGTATTCCCTGTTGAATGAAGAACACATTTTATTACATTTTCTGATGATGAAATCACACTGCAATGGAAGGACCCTAGAAAGAAAAAAGATGGGGGAAATTTTTTCTCAAATATTTTTTGTAAAATATAGAGATGAAGTGTAAGTAGTCAACAGTCAAGTCGCTACAAAAACTCCACATTATGTAGCAGGATCTTTGATACTTTTCTGAGAGTTATGTTTGAGTATTGATTATTTTTATAACAGAGACCTTAGCTTCTTAAAGTGTTTTATAATGCATTAAATGTAAAATACTTATTAAAATCAAAAACAGTTATTCAGATTCACTTTACTACCTTAACCAAAGACACTTAACCTTTTATACGCTAGTAGAAAAATAACGTTTTCATGATTGAAGAGTATTTGTGTAATAACTCCACACCTATAAGCATATCCTTTACAGTGAGAAAAAGTGATAATGCTCTTCAGTGAGGATGAAATTCTTACCTAAGAGCACAGTGTTCTCAGTCGGTATTGTGCTAAACCCGAAACCCAGAATAGTGATTTCAGTTCCACCATATAAAGAGCCTCTCTGTGGAAACATGGTCGTCACTTCCAAAATATACTGTATAGAAGCATTTAACTTATCTCTGCAAATAAAAAATTGGCAGATGCTTCAGTGACTTTTCCATGGTATCCTGTTACTAAACTCTCATTAGGATATGATTCATTTCAGAAGAGGAAGTAGTTGAGTATTTAATTAGACATTACTTTTTCAAACTAGATAATTTGATAATTATCATGGCCTTAATTTCATCGGATGGTCTGCATCTGTGTGTATATACAATAATAATAACATATAGTATATGTAACAATGTACTATATATATAATCATAATATATATATATAATAGTTTTTCCCTAACAATGAAAATTAGATTTCTGAAAATCCCATGGCAGAATAATTTGAGATGGAGGATCTTAAAATACTGTGAAATAAATATGGTTATAAGAACTGAGGTCACAAGGAATACGTGATGTCTTTTAAAATATTTTATTCATTAGAGTAAAATATAAAGGTAGCATTCATTAACTGTAAGAGAACAGAAATGAAATTCCATACATTTTATTTAAGAAATAGGAGTGCCTGGGTGGCTCAGTTGGTTAAGCATCTGACTTTGGCTCAGGTCATGATCTCACCATTCATGGGTTTTGAGCCTGCTTCAGATTCTGTGTCTCCTCTCTCTCTGCCCCTCCCCTACTTGTGCGCGCTCTCTCTCTCTCTCGCTCTTTCTCTCAAAAAAATAAAAGATTTAAAAAAATTTTTAAATTTTTATGCAACTAATTTGAATTTATTATTCTATGTATCTTCGAAGCTTGTCATGATCTCCCTCCCCACTATTTCAATGAGAGAGTTTTAAATTTGTCTTGCTTTGGTCCACATAGTGTGTCTCCTAGGAAGTCATGCTGTTCTGACCTGATATATAGAAGTAGATTCCTACATCCCAGCTCTCACCATAACTAAAATGAGTCTTTGTATTAACTTTTATTTCACTTCCTCTGTATAACTGAATTGCTATGTCTTTTTAAATTTTTATTTATTTATTTATTTATTTATTTATTTGAAAAGAGGTGAGGGGAGAGGGGCAAAGGGCACTAGAGAGAATCTTAAGCAGGCTCCACGCCCAGTGCAGAGACCAACGCGGGGCTCAATCCCGCGACCCTGGGATCATGACCTGAGCTGAAATGAAGAGTTGGAAGCTCAACCACTGAGCCACCCAAGTGTCCCTGGATTGGTATTTCTTAAACTGCCAGTGAAATGCCTTATTTGTATGCTATCACTTCTATTCATTCTGTCCATCACGCCAAAGCACAAAGCAGCCGCTCTTCTATAGCCCATGTGAGCTCTGCCCTGGGAATCAAAGAGCTGATGTAGTTGTGGGGCCTGCTCACGGTTGCTGTTGCTCATCTACTTCATCTCAAGATTCTACTGAGATAATCTCTCCTCCTACTCTGACATCAGCTTTACCTGCATTTTTCTTAAATTCCTAAATTTCAGTTTCATCTTTTTCTAAGTATTCTAAATCAGTACTTTCTTTAGGCCAGCACTAAAATTTTACTTTAAAATTTTAACAAACAGCTTCCAGGAAGAAAATAGTGAACAGTTACCTACAGGAAAAAACCAAAGAATGATTCTCTCCATCCTCTCCTTTAGATGGCCAGCACCTACCAAGCCAGGACCTTGGCTTAATTGTCACCTTTTAGAGAGTGCTTTCCTGTCCCTCAGGAAAAAGTGTTCTCTACGATGTGCTCTTAGAGACCTGAGACCTCTTATTCATAGCCTTTTCCACACTTATAATTAAGTCACTGATGGGATGTTTGGGTATTGCCTCCCCAACAAAATTGTGGGTATTCTTAACGGCAGAGGACATGTCCCTCTTATTCTGCACTGTGAATTCAGCACTGAGCAAGTAACTAACTGCTCGGTAAGTATATCCAAAATGAATGAAAATTATGTGATATATACATAAATCTAATTCTACAGAGAAATCTTACAACCTAATCTGAATTGTTCTCAAAACTAAGCACATATTGTACTTTATGAGATATTTTCAGAATCTTTTGCAAAAGGAGATAGAGATGGGTTAAGAAAGCAACTGCAAATATTAGATTAATGACTACTTGTTTTATTATCCCAAAGCAATTAGCCCCTTGGGTTCCACAACCCCATGAGTTTATGGTCATTACTATACCTTGTTGATGCAAAACCCCAGTTTCTGACTTCTACGTAGATATCATGTTTTCCAGGAGACAGCTTGGGCAAAAGACATCTTATATCTGTGAAATTCCGGTGAAAGATCTGGCAGGGTCTTCCTCCAACATACACCTCCACGTTTTGTGTGAGTTCATTTCCAAAGTTATAACCCTTAACTGTTAAATTAACTTCTCCTATTATTTTAAAAGAGAATAAAGGTTTTACAAGAAGATTCCACTTTTTATATGGCATAAATTTGCATATTAAGCAAATGAACTCACTATGTGACATAAAATTTGCATATTAAGTAAACGAACTCATTTCTTATCTTTTACCAGATTTAGGAAATCCTAACACTGCAGAGGCAAAGAAAAATCAGTGCAAGAACTGATAGCTGCCATGTGGAGATAAAATTCATCTTTAATTGTTTCACAGGGGAAAAAGATGGCAAAGTACTTTCTTAAAAACTTAATATTTCTCTCCTTATCACACATGTGCCAAGTGAAATAATAAATAGACTGATCTAATAAAACTTGTGGCTGGTTTTGCTTTAAGAAACAACTGCAGAGGCGCCTGGGTGGCTCAGTTGGTTAAGTGTCCGACTTTGGCTGAGATCATGATCTTGCAGTTCGTGAGTTTGAGCCCTGCATTAGACTCTTTGCTGTCAGCACAGAGCCCACTTTGGATCCTCTGTCCCCCTCTCTTTCTGCCCCTACCCCATGCATGCTTGATTTTCCTCCCTTGCTCTCTCAAAAATAAATATTAAAAGAAACAATTGCAGGAGAAACTATACTTCAAAAACCTTTCTAGAAATAGTTTACATATATATATGTGACATATACATACATATATCTTACAAATACATATCTTGTATATACATCTTTCATGTACATGTCAAATGACTGTTTTTATTAAAATTTTCCTTACCTAGTATTGTTCGTACTTTTGGACTAAAATCAGTTATAACTGGAGTCTGCAAACAATTGTAACTATAAGCATCCTTTGCTGTGGTTTGAAATCCATTGGTAATAACTGAAATATCAAATGTACCCTCAGTTCTCTGAAATAAGAAGAAAAAAAATTAGAAAATATTCAATGTTGAGTTGAAGAAATCTGATGGCTAAAAACAACTAGAACCACTCAAAATAAACTGCTGAAGGGGCGCCTGGGTGGCTCAGTCGGTTAAGTGTGTCTGACTTACGGCTC
>NW_027531875.1:804876-837807 GCF_008692635.1 Crocuta crocuta | reverse complement strand
TCGAGCCCTACGTCAGGCTCTGTGCTGACAGCTCAGAGACTGGAGCCTGCTTCTAATTCTGTGTCTCCCTCTCTCTCTGACCCTCCCCTGCTCACTCTCTCTCTCTCTCAAAAATAAATAAAACATTAAAAAAAATTTTTAAATCAACTGCTGAAGATGTTTTGTTTCAAAGTTGTGAATTAGAATCAGTTTTCAGACATTTAGAAACTTGTGGTGTCCAATTCAGCTTTAATGTTTTAGATAAAAGTATACAATGTAGTGGTTTTGAGGGTAATTATGTCCAGCTTAAATACATCTGTATTATTGGATTCCTAAGGGCTCTGCAATATAGTTAAGATGCTCTGGACAAGTGATTCTTTTAAATTCATAAAGCATAAGATACTAAAAGTTTTGACATGTCGCTCTTAAAATACACTAATATATAATTTTTTATTCCTCTTCACTGACAGATCACATTATTATATCTTTTGTTGACTTAGATTCAGAATCCAAGACTAACACTTGTACCCCTAAGAAAAATGTTTGGTGCTCTCTCACCTGTACACTTCCCAACTGGGAAAAACAGTTTTTCCAGCATGGAGTACTTGTTTAATGTGCACTCTGCCTTTAGGTAACAGACAAATTTAAACAATGTTTTCACCTACCCTATCCTCTAGATTCTCATCATCATTCAGTACAACACATGCTCTAATTTATTCTTCCTACAGATTTTAGCTACATAATATACCCCAGCTTAGTCTGCTAAATTTTTTAATATTAATTACCATATTCACCATCCTTGTACACATAATAAACAAACATGAGTCTTGGTTTAAACTTAAACACTGTTTTTTAATATAAAGAACAATGATTGGTGCTAAGATGCAATATTCCATTAGGAACCTCACATGGAGGTGTTTTTCGGTTTTTTTGTTTTTGGTATTAGATTTATTTATTATCAACAAACTGAAACTTCAACACTTTTAAAACATATATTACTTTAAAAAAAGATTTGCTTCTCTGAATTTTTTTAGACTGTTAGTGCTAAGGTTTTTTCATACTTGGATTTACCTGATCAATTCGCTTTCATCCTTCAAGCTCTGATAGGCCATCTATTTTTCTGTGAAACTATTCTGACAGCCTCTCCTCACTCTACTTAATTTTTACTTTGTTTCTACTTTTTTAAAAAATTTTAACATTTATTCATTTTTGAGAGACAGAGAGCAAGCAGGGGAGGGCCGGAGAGAGGGAGACACAGAATCTAAAGCAGGCTCCATGCTCGGAGCTGTCAGCACAGAGCCTGACACAGGGCTCAAACCCATGAACCCTGAGCTGAAGTCAGACGCTTAACCAACTGAGCCACCCAGGCAACCCTACTTTGTTTCTACTTTTATTATTTCAAATTGAACACATTGTTTAGTATTGATTTCTATGTTGTCTTTCTAAATGTTAAGTATCTAGAATGTGGATATAATACTTCCTATTTGGATCTTAGCAGAAAGATGCTAGAGAAATAATTGTGAAGGAACATTACTATAATGCTGCAGTTCTTAGGTAAATATGTCACTTGTTTAAACTTCTCCTGAGATGTCCCTTAATTCATCAGTTTTCAGAAAAAAAAATAACTGAAATCAGACGTCTTACTTTTGGTGTTCTGCAGGTTATCTTATTTAAATCCCTTTCAATCCCATTGCAGGTTTCATTTCCAACTAACACCTTCGAATTTTCATTAAAGCCAAATCCAGACAGAGTCAGAAGAGCACCACCTTCATAGGGAAATGGCAACAACAATGGGTCAACAATAACAAAAGGAAACTTTGGCAAGATTCTAACTCATCATTCAAGAATTTTTTATCATCCAGTGGATGGGTTGTCAAATAGGTCAAGGACCATATTTGGTGTATATAATCACCACCACATACCAGAGCCTGAGCTCTGAAGTCTGGAACCATACAGGAAACTAGGCTAAGTGATTTAATGAAATAACAGATTTGCAACCCATATTTGCTTTGGGGCATTACTAGCAACTGCTATCTATTTTCTATAGTGTCTTTTTCATCCTAAAGGGAAATTATGCTGGTTCCATATGCTCAACCATTTTGTGGTTTGAAAGTGAATTAAGACTCTCAAGGAGATTAAAGTCAATGAAGACTCTCACCAAATCCCAAATTTTATTATCACTAAGTAAGAGGAAAACTAAGAAAAGAATCCCAACAAAATAAAAATAAAATAAAGTAAAATAAAAACACAAAGCACACCCAAAGGATCAAGACCAAGGCAAAAATCCCAAACTAAGCATGGTCAAACAAACAAAGGCAAAGGAAATGAAGCAGGACAGGAAAAATGTGTTATTTTTTTTCATCTTCTGCGTCAGGCTTCCTTTCTCCGATTTGTTTCTGGAACTTTTTCTGGGTCAAGTAGCTCCACTGAGACTGTGGTTACAAATGGAGCAGCTGGTAAGCAGAATAATAACTAATAAATCTTATCTTGACATAACTGATGAGCTTGTTATAGAAACACGTAATAATTGATGATATTAATTCAATAACCTAAGATGTAAGTATAAGCAGTCACCCTGACTTGTGCTTCATAAGAAACAAAAGAATTAGTCAGCCATTTAATCACTGTGTTTTCCAAAAGGGGAGTCTCCTTTGTTCTATATGAGGGGGCTCTGGGTTCCTTTCCCTCCACCCTGTTCCAGAAACAGCACAATGAAATGATGGAAATATACATAATTTTCTTTGTTTAGAACAATTAACTGTTACCTGCCAGGCTCCCAGAAGTAGGCCAGACGTGTGAGATCTGATTCTGATAAGTGAAGTAGAGTACCTCACCCTCTACGTTCTGTGCTAGTCCAACATCAGCTATGGACACAGCAACTGGGAAATGTCCAGAACTTCCATTCAGAATCTGGCACTTGATCTCATTTTCTTGTGATACAAAAGAAAAACATGATAGAGCAAATGTTTCTATAAGTTTACTGAAAGTTTATGTTTGTGAATATAAATACTAGCCTTCATTTTTATATCCCAAGAAATATATCTGAGGAAAACTGCTCATCTATGAATAGGGCAAAAGTCTTTACAAACTACCTGATGTTATGAATCAGACACTGTTAGTAAAATGGTAAGTGAAATAATAATAAAAGCAAAGTGAACAGTTTGCTCCTGATTTCTGCTGTGGCCAAAAAAAGAGAGGGGTGGTTATAGTAATTTTAAAATCCTCATCTGTAAAATCATTCATATCAATAATTCTAAAATTGTTAGTCCAAAATGTTATGTATGTCCAAAACTAAGTAGAATATCAGGTTTTATCAAGAAAGGTGATCAAAAAATGAAATGAAAATATATTCTTCACACTTCATGTAGAACAATATATGCACATTTATAATACAGATGCATTATTGACTTTGATCTCAAGAATCATTAGAGTATCTGAATTAAAAACAAATTATATGAAATATGCATTTGCTTATATAATTCTATCCTTTTAAAACTAAGGAAAACACCTAGGATTATGAAAGACAATATTTAGTGAAATAAACAATCACTTTTTTAAGAGTAGAAAGTATGAATAATCTTGAAATTCTATGTTAAGGGATAGAGATTTTGTTAGACTCGAAGTCAGGGAAGATAGCCATGTCCTTCTGCTGCATTATCATGTGACATTATCAAAGCACGGACAGAAGAGACCATGGAATACCAGAGTGGCATCTTATATACTTTTGTGTCCCAGAGATGTACCAAAAACCCCCTTTTTTCCCCCTTTTCTTAATTTGAGAGAGTTTGTGCACTCATGTGCATGTGAGTGGGGGAGGGGCAGAGGTAGAGAGAGAGAGCTTGAAAATGAGAGAGAAAATCTTAAGAAGGCTCCAGGCTCATCTCAGAGCCCAACATGGGGCTCCCATGACCCTGGGATCATGACCTGAGACAAAATCAAGAGTCAGATGTTCAACTGACTTAGCTGTTCAGGCGCCTCAAGAAGGAAAGTTTTTATATAATCACTTTATGAGGGAAAACTAACAAAAATTAACAGTTATGGGATAAAGACACTGTCCGGCACTGAAAGAATTAGTTTGTGGTCATAACCACAGATTAAAAAGATAATGCATCTGGGGCACCTGGGTGGCTTAGTTGGTTAAGCATCCGACTTTCGCTCAGGTCAGATCTCGCAGTTCATGGGTTCGAGCCCCGTGTTGGGCTCTGTGCTGACAGCTCAGAGACTGGAGCCTGCTTCAGACTCTGTGTCTCCCTCTCTCTCTGCCCTTCCTCTGTTTGCACTCTGTCTCTCTCAAAAATAAATAAACATTTTAAAAATTTAAAAAATAATGCATTTATCCAGGGAAATTTGCCAATTTCATGCCCCCAGAGGTACTCTATAGAAGGACTATTGTAATACCGCTCTTTGACCCTACTTTCTCTAATGAGAAAAACAATTAGATGTAATAATAATAATTTTACAAAGGACCCACCATCCACAGAAAGAAGAGAGCAATCCGCTGGTCCAACTGAGACCGATACAGCCGAACTGTGGGAAAATCCAGAGCCTACTATGGTTAGAATGGTGCTGTCTTCAAAAGATCCTGAAAATGACCAATTTAAATAACAATATGAAAATGAAAAAAAAACCCCACAGAATCTGTTGTTATAAAATCAAATGTTTTGCAGAGACAAATAAGCCTAATTTCTAAATGCTATACACAATAGACCACAAATAGGGAAAAAAGACACATATTTACAATGGTAAACTTTTTCCCATTGAACTGCTCTATACTACTTTGTATTTCAAATCTGTGTTGATAGAGGTTAGCAACAGCATATCTGTCTGAAGTATGGAAAGACATAGGGAAAGGAAAATTATTGTTATGACATATAGGCATCCCTATATGATAACTTCCCGTATAACAGAACTGCCATCACAAATTCATGAGAAAAAGATGAAGTGCACAATACTTGTTGTGGGCACTTTCCAACCGTGATAAAATAAGCTTCCTCTGTCTAAAGTAATATGCATCCTCAAGTGGCTGAGATATTCCCAGGGTACACCCTGTGTCTCAGCATCTTACTCTTACTGTTTTTCCATTCACTCTTAAGACCGTCCAGATTTGGGCCATAAGTTACATGGTCACCCTACTTATATAACATCACATACAACATGGATTCCACATGAATTTTAATAGCTAAGAATGAAAAATGCAAACCTCTTAAATTTTAGAAGAAAACACAATCAAACATCTTAACTTTATGTACAGATGGGTTTCTTAAATAAGATTAAAAAGCCATGGTTAACCATAAAGGAAAAGATAATAAATTGGAATAAATCAGCGATTTAACTGTTTCCATAAGCAAGATACTAAAACAACGTGCAGGTGACATACTGGGAAAAGACATGTGCTAGAGAATTGGGAAACATAATATGCAATACACAGCTACAAGTCAGTAGGAAAAAGACAATCTGATAAATAAAAGGATGCTAACAAGCAATTTGCAGAAGAAATACTCTAATTGTCCAAGAACCAGTAACAAGATACTTACAGGCATCACTCATCAGAGAAAAGATAAATTTAAAAAATGATGATATAACTTCTTTCACCTATCAGATTGACCAGAATTAGGGACAAGGATGTGAAAATACAGTGCTCTCACATATGCTGGAAATACAGGCATTTGGGAGAAAATTTGACCATCTAATAAACTGAACACACATATACTGAATTATTATCCAGCAATTCTAACTCTGGGCATATACCATAAATAAGCTCTAACATGTACACAACAGAGAATTTGTACCACAAAGCTCAATATAATTGTAGGTAAAAACAAAAAATTGTAAACAATCTAGATGTCCATCAACAGAGACAAAAATAAATTGGTATATTCATGAAGCATTTTTAAATGATGAATTAGATATGCATAAAACCATATACATATTTCTCAAAAGGAATACTGAATGACAAAAGTCAGATGCAAATAATATTTACAGTGTAGTGTCTCCAATATTTACATTTTAACATCTCCTTCACAAGCTTAAAAAAACTGGCAAAATTACCTTATGTGTGTGTGTTATACACAAAAGGTATTAACAATGGCATGGAAGAATACACACAAAATTAATTATTGTGACTGCCTCTGGGGAGATCTATAGGAACCAGAACCAGAGGTTGTGTCTCAAGAGGACTTTAGCTATTCCTATAAAATATTTTCTTGCTTAAATTTATAATTGGAAGTAAATATGACAAACTGTTAACGTTAACTTTCAATGAAGAGAATACAAGTGTTTTTTTTATCACATTACTTACACTCATCTTTTCATTATTTTTAAATTTATCAACTTATGGCAAAAAGCAATTTAGAATGTTAATTATTTTGAGTAAGAAACAATTTTTTTCAGGAAGTGCATATAAAAGTGGAAATTCATTATGAAATACAAGGAGAGATGTAAAAATATAAATATCAAAGAACTGCAATCAAATTAAAGTTCATCAAATTTTTATAGTTGTCGTTTTGATCCCATGTAACATGAATTGTCCCAAACTAATATCATTACTGTAAAGAAGTCTGAAGAACATATTCTTTCAACACAAAGATATGTTATTTTTTAAACTTCCTTTTTTTTGCTGATATATAATTAGCAGATGTATCTTCCTACTAGCTACCAAGATTAAATCTTTGATTATACCGTCTGAGTTTAGCATTCTGACTGAAAAGAAAAGCCACTCCTTACAATCCTTAGTCCCTGCTGTCTACTTCAGTACTGAGGAGTTCAGACACAAAAAGTAATCACTTTTTTTAAAGTAATTATATAATATGAAGATATGGTACAATGTGTCGTACAAGACTGAGTTCTTGGCAATGTTTTTTCTCTAATTCTCAAGTCTAGGACCTAATTATTTTCTTTTACTAAACAGCAGCTGTCTCATTACCAGCTTTTTAGTACTAAGTCTCCTAGAAGTGGTCTCGTCTGATGAAAGATTCCTGTTAATACCCTAGCAAGCAGAATTTCACAAAAATGCCTCATCAGAGTAAAATTTTAGAGACTGACTGTAATATGGTGAAACTAGAGAAGTAGACTGGTGAGTCCAACTTCAAGTGTGATTTGTTTTTCAGACATAAGTAATTAATGCTCTCTCCACAGCTTTCTGATAGATGTTGTAAAGCTACGTAGCAATGTCTGCATGCCTGAGGCAGTGAAACTAGTATATTTAAAATCATTATTAGTTTACATTTTTGCTAGTCATCTTCCACGCCCTACTCCAAATTAAAAAGTGGGAAATTACCTTGAGATGGGTTTATGGCCCGGATTATTGGAGTAGCCATGGAATCCCATGTAAACCCACAGTCACCTGAACATTTAGCTGGAATTCTGTTGACATAGACTTCAACCTTCAAACAATGAAACACAGAGACAAAGAACAGGGGTAGCATGGCTAAGAAGAATATATACCGGATTTAAACAAATGATGCTATTTGTTTGCTTGTTTGTTTTCAGAAATTAGTTTATCCTATTTATACTCTTTCGTCTTTGACCATTCATTCATTCAGCAAATGTGCCTAGCATGCAAAGATGCAGTTGTAAATGTTAAAATGCATTAAGACAACATTAAACACAACATCTCTGCTGTCACTCAGTTTATATTCTAGTGGGGGGCAGTCAGACAGTTCCATTATAATTTTTTGTTTTTAAGTAAATGCAAGGTGCTTGGGTGGCTCAGTCAGTCAGCTAAGTGTCTGACTTTTTATTTTAGCTCAGGTCACGATCTCATGGTTTGTGCAATGGAGTCCTCGCATTGAGCTCTGTGATGTCAGCACAGAGATGCTTGGGATTCTCTCTCCCTCTTTCTCTGCCCCTCCTGTGCTCGTACGCACACACCTGTGCTTTCTCTTCTCAATCTGTCTCTCTCAGTCTTTCTCTCTAAATAAATAAATAGGCATTAAGAAAAAAAAAGTAAATGCATATTATGCCCTAGCAGTGATTAGTGCTATGAAGGAAAAAAAGGATGCTCTTGCGAAAGTCACCTAAATTCTTTACATATTAATCTCCTAATCATTAAAGTAGTAATATTAATAATTACTTCACAGAATAACTAAAGATTAAATTAAAAAGTATATTTTCAAATTCTAACAGGCAATAGTTAAGCTTAAAAATCCACGCTTTTATCATAAGGAAGGTAATTTCCCCAAAAGTCATAATAATATTATTGACTTAATGAACTGTCGACACAAATATTCAGATGAAAATATACAGATTATCCCTGCTGTTTCAATGTATTTTATGTATTACAAACTTGTTACATATTTAAAATTATGTGACAAGTCATGAGGAAAGTTTCAGAAATACCTGTGGCTGTTGGCTGGGTGTCCGAAGTAGGTCTCCAAGTATGCGCTGTCTGAATAAACCACCATCTTTTATCTTCGTAACTGTCATATTAGCTTTTTCTCCAATAATATTGGAATCGTTAATCTATTTTTACACAAAGTTATTTTACTAAAAAGGTTATGATAAATATGACTGCATTAATTTTTTAATTAAGCAAGGTTGAAAATGAATAAAAGTCAAAGATGAAAAAACTCATTCAAAAAAGCAGTTTGGTCACATTTTTTGAAAAGGCAGCCTCTTCAAAAATGAGCATAATCTACCCCCCTCAAAAAAGGGCTAATATGATTGTATGATCATATATTGCATCAATTACAAGTTGAACTGAAAGACTAAAATCAACCTGAATATTCAGAATAAAGCATGTCTAAGAAAATCAATTTTCCAAATTTTATTTTCTCAAAATGTTGTATGCTTTTCCTGAATATGACCATTCTGATAAATGATTGTTGAAAGGTTGAATGATTTATTTTTCTTTCCACCTGAGAGTCAACTTTTCCCCTTCCGCATTTTTCACCCCTGACTATCCTGGTCTCTCATCCATTTGTGGAATTATATTTTTTGCCAATGATAAAAATGAATCAAGTCAAATAAAAATGTACAATGTGGTCATTCCAAAATCCCTCTGCCAATATGGTAGCCTTCTCATATATACAGCAGCTAGCAAAGAGACAGGAGTCTCCATGCTGGGCCCTGTGTGGGCTGAAATGGTGATGAGAAATAGAAATGATGAGCAACTAGGGAAGGACTGGTCAGAAAAGAGACAAGGGGGTAAATGCACAGACATCATCAGAGACAGCAAGAGGAAGACTAGTCACTAGAGCCGCTCAGCTACAGAATCTGCTAATTCTGGTTTGGGACCATGTGTTTTCTTAAATAACCTTCATATCTTTCTGACTGTTACTATTCTAAACATCCCTAGTCTATGTATGGAACATTATATGTTACATTTATGTATGGGGGGGGGGGTTTGGTCTCCTCTTTCTCCTCTCTCTTCTTTTTTTCTTCTTCTCTCAAAATAGTCCTATAAGTAGATTTCTGTATTTTATTCCACCTTATGTCACGGACATCTTTCAGGGTGAATATATGTGGGTCCACACTATATATGGCTGCATGCTACTTATGCTAAGGTTGTGTCATTTTAACAACATTCTCTTCTCTTGATGGGGGATAGGTTGCTAGGTTTTTATCATTACAAATACTATCACAGTGACTACTTTTGTGCCTACATCATTTCATATTTGTGTTCTTATTTCAGTTCTTATACAGTTCTTATACTTTTGTGCCTACATCATTTCATATTTGTGTTCTTATTTCAGTTCTTATACAGAAATATATATATTTCTATATAGAGAGAGAGTTATATAGCTGAGGTTGCTAAATCATAAGGGATTTATATTCAGATTTTACTAAATAATCCCCTAAAAGGATCGTACTAATCAACTTCCTCACCAACAGTGCATGAGAGAGACCATTTCCTCACACTCTTACCATTACTTGAAAGCATCGTCTTTTTAATGTTTGACAACCTGAGCCCCCAGACTCCACTAGACTCCTCTCCTTCACATACTCTGGGTCCAATTCCTCTCCTCTGCCCCCTTCACACTCCCAGCAAAGGTAATTAGGTAACAGTTTGACTCAGGAACTCAATCTGGGGGTACACAGGGTAACCTATAAGCCCTGCCTGGGATCCTCCTGCCCGCCCGTATCTCGGGTCTTCTACCACGTATTCCTGGACTCTTTCTGACGGGACCGCAAATAAAGTACCAACAGCAGCTCTCCATGAAAGAGAACATCGGATGAACTTAGAACAATTTTCTGCTCCTCAATTTCTTTTTCTTAATGTTTAGTCTATAGCTTGCATTTTTAAAATATAGACGGTCTCCAATTCTTTCAAAAAATGAGGCAGGGTGCAAATATGCCGGTGACACAGAGAAGTAAACAAAAGCCAAGCCAGAGGAGGGAACCTGTAGAAGATTCTGCTTTCCAGGTGCACTTCTCCACTGGATGGTCCAGGAGTATCCAGCACACGTTCCCTCCCGTGTTACTGTGACTTGTCCCACCTCTTCCACACTCTGGAGAGCAAACTGTAAATCTGCAGCTGACGCACTGGCGGGAAGGCCTGCACTCAACCGAGGGACAGCAAATAGCAGGGGTCAAAAATTCACAAACCAATTTCACCCTTAAAAGCCATGAAATGTGTTACATATTATCCCTTGTAAGCCAACTGTCCTTTTCCAATATAGTCAAAATAAAATTTCTATCTTATTTATGCCAAGAATTTATGAATCTCTTGGAAGCAAAAACTACATGAGTAATATACCTCAGATGATAGCCTTGGCTCAAATACTTTTATTTTTTAATACCGCTTAACTTTATAGATAATCTATAAACCAGGGATATAAAAGAAAAACTTTTGGAACTATAACCTGGTATATCTGGTGAGATGATAAAGAAAAAGTGAAAATATAATTTGTTCTGGATAATTCAGCTTTATGTCACTAACATAATCTTAATGATATAAATTATATACAGAAATGGTATTAGAAAGAAATACACCAAAATTTTTATTATAGCCGTCTAGATTGGCACGGTCCAACTGATTGAACTTTTGTCATATACCTTTGAGAACGTGTCCATAAGCTTGAATGTCAAAGGTGCCACTTAGAGGTGGAGACGCGGCTTGAATTCTCTGAATACGAATCTTTGACTCCCCTGGCCAATTATTTCCTCTGTAAACAGACTCATTCTCCGTCTCATTTGTGATTATCTAATTTCCAAAATAAATATTGATAAAATGATTACACATAACAATGGCTAACATGATTTCTATTTCACCACCGTACAATCCTGTGACATGACATAAATGAGCTGCAGGTATTTAGGATTCTTCAGAACATTACAGAGAGTCACAAAAATCAACACAGGCCATACCTACATAACTGCAATAATGAGGCCAAAGTCAACTCAGTCATCTGTGCAGCCATCAGCTGGAACCACAGTAATACCTCATTAATTCAGAGTATACCCTCCATCACTCAACGAACAAATATTTACTGAACAGGCGTCCCATTCAAAGTACAGTGCTAATCACTGTGGGGAGGCAAAGAAACATGAAGATGAAGTCTTTGCTATCAAAAAACTAAAAATCTCTTTGGAGAAAATAACACATGGGGACTAGAAACCTAACAATACATGGAAGTATGTAATCAGCACAGATTCTGATCCAGACTCGGGAAAAACCTGCCTCGTGTTGAGTGCCAATCAATCGACAAAAGTGACCCATGCTATAAAAATCCATAAACTGTAACTGTACTAGTGAACCCTCATGGTTGTCTGTGAATCTTGTGGAATTTAAAACTATAAGCCTCACTGCCTACAGAAAGAAGTAAACAGAATTGCCGAAAGACATATGTTCATAGCACCTTTATTCATAATAGTCCCAAACTGGAAATAAGACAAAAGCCCATCAATAGGATGGTTAAATGGTGGTATATTCACACCATGGAATACAGTAAAACAATGACAAAGAATGAACCACAGCTACAAGCAACATATAAATCTCATAATATCAAATAGAAGGAGCTAGACACAAAAGAGCACATACTATATTATTTATTGATATGATTAACATTTAACAGATGTGCACATTACTGCGTGTATCTTTCACTGGATTTTTTTTTTTAAAGGTCACATATGTCCCAAATACCTTAATTTAACTTTGAGTGAATAACCAAAGCTAGAGGATACAATTACTAATTATAATGAAAACTGAAAACTGGGAGCTGATGTCACAGATCCTTTGACAACACAAAGCCCTGAGTTAGTTACTGCCTTCTGTTATCTAGGTAAGAATAAACAATTGAACCATATTTATTCACAAGACGTTCATCTTGAAGACGCTAAGATTCCAACATTGCACCAGCATGGGGTAAAACAAATTTTGTGGAATACTTAAGAGTTTTCTAATATTTTTAATCACAGAATCAGATTATCATTAAGCAAAACACACTGAGATTCTCACAGCAATATTTAATTATTATTTAACCCCAATCTAGAGCTTATTATACTTGTTTTTGATTCACTGTGGAAAATTATATTAACTCATTGTATAGTTTTGAAGAACACTAAATTGAAAAATACTTATATTTATAGTATTTAATACTGATCTTATTATAAATAATTCAAGCAGTACAAAAATTAGTCAGATCCTTTCGGAACTTTGGAAAACTATATTTTTCCTCCCAATACCAATTTTGATGCAAGCAAAAAAATGGTGTTTCTAACAGAAACAATTTAAAAACATATTGCAGAATCTCAAATTTTCTTTCAGCAATGTCTGTTCAAAACTTTTATTGAAAGAGCCCACAGCATTTCCTTTTCAGTTAACAGAGAAAATTCTACTTAAATCCATTTCTTAAGAATCTTTCCCCTTGATTTTTCCCATAGATACATTTCATGAAAATTTTTTTAATGCTTAAAGTGAATTTTCATGATCAAGTTCAAGAAGACTCTAATTCATCATTTATCCTTAAAATAATTCTTATCCTACTAAAAGATATTCCATCTGAATGTCAGCCATTTGTAAAAATTAAACAGAAAGATTATTAGATCAAAGCAAATTTCCCATAAATTGAAAACAGTAACTTATAAAATTCTGGGCTTACCTGTGCAAAGCTCACAGCCATCATGGGTATATTATAACCACAATTATATGCAGTCATGGAGATAGAATATTGGTTGGTAATGCTTGATCCATTAATTTTGGTCTGATTCACCTGAAAGTGCTTTAAAAATATCCCTTTATTTGCTAATGCTGGAAGTCTTCTCTTTGGCATTTCTAAAGAACATAGAACAAATGGAAAATAAAATTGCATAGCTTCTGCTGCTTCAAAGAAAATCATCAAATAATATTTATGTCATGGAACAGGAACAGCTGCTTAGAATCAAATTTTAGAAAGAAGATCTTAAGACAAGCAGTTTTTGGAGCTTGGCAAACTTTTACTTCTAGAATATAAAGAAAAGCATTAAAGTCTGTTGACATATGAGCTTCATGAGGTAAAAGAAAATATTTAAAAGCCACCAAACCCTAGGTTTCATGTAGCCTTCTGTGGGCTTGTTAGCTCTGCTCTGTCCTAGGTTCCTAGATGTGGTGCTCACTAAGTTGTGAACTCCCGGAGGACAGGACTCGGGCTGTCCTGTTCACAGCAATTGATTTAGTAGCCAGTACAGTGTCTGGCACCTGGTAGGTGCTAAATGCATGCCACCTATTGAACTACAACATCTATCTGAGCAGAAGTGAGCTGTCTTACATATGTGCTCCACCAATCAAAATCTAAGTTTTGGTGAGAGCAGATTCAAAAGAAGTGACTCTAAAGTAGTACATTTAATTTTTACCAGCTGACTCATGACCTTGCACTTGAAAACAGTTCCAAAGGAAGGGATTTTAAAATTCCTCGGAAAAATGGGAGTAGTCACTTTTTAAGGTGACTATTCAAAATTAGGATAATTTTTTAAAAGATCACGGTTGAATTGTAAATATTTTATTATCACAGCTCATATATCTGAGTCTGACATGACTATAAAAACAATGCTTAGACTACTAGAAAAAAGTTTTCATTTACAGTATTATTAATTATCACCATTATGTCCATGGAAATATTCAGTTTAATCCTACCAAAGAGATGCCAATGTCAATTGTTGCCTTTTAGGAACAGATATGTTTATAGTTAGTTTCTCAAAAATCAAACAAAGCAAAATGAAAATGTTTGCCACAGTTTACATATCTGTAAACAGAACTCAGGACTATAAAGACTAATTCTTGCAATAATGGCAAAGTTTTCATTAAGCGTACATTTATCCTTAGAATAAAAAAATATGATTTAAATAATAATATTCAGATAAAAGAATGACTCAAATATTTAGAGATTAATGTTTCCATGTTAATTAAAGAATACAAAGAATTTCCATGGTAATATTTTACTACAAAACAGATTTAGATGGTTTGAATCAATATGAAATGATACACCATACCATCCCACGCAGAGACTGTAGATGTCTGTCCAATGTACACTGTGTCCACATAGAAAACCTGTGATTCTGATGCCTTCTGTAAACCAATCCTCTGAAGAGAAAAATTTGTCCCAGTGTATTTGGTTTGTATGAGGTCCAGAAGGTCTATGCAAGTATAGGTCCAGCTGAAATATGGTTGATTAATTAGGTGTATAGGTCAGTTGTAATGTTTAATGTAAACCAATACACACTAAAAAGCACTAAAATCTTAAAGAGTAAAAGTGTTTTTTTCCCACAAGAAGACCATCAAACACACTTTATTAGCACAGAAGTGCAGCCATAACAAGAAACAGCAGACAGAAATTTAAACTGGTAGCAAAAGACTTAATGTTGTATATATAGGTTTTCTTTCATTTGTAGCCTTGACAATAGCCATACCAACGTGAAATATTCTGTAGCAATAGGTAAGGAGTACACATCTTGGTGTAGAACATATGAAGAAAAACAAGACACAAGAATGAAGTAAACTATTTTAGTAAAAAATGTCAGGGATAGAATGGTAAATTCAGTTCAGTACCAAGAAGCAAAACTGTAACTTGTTATTACTCTCAAAGAGCTCACTAGAGTTGCATTATCTACTGATAAAAGTGCTAAGTGATTTATAGTACAGTACCTCATAAATGTTTAATTTAGATTCAGATTTTTGTACTTAATATTAATTGCATTGGAATTCCATGAATTACAGTTAAGCAATTCAGCCATGAGAGTTTGCAGCAAAGAGAAAAATATCGCCATCAAAATAACTAAATACAATTTAACAATAATGTTTCTTTATATTAGCCACTACTGTAGCTATTAACTGACTAGTTTGAGCACCTTCTATTCCAATTTCCTTCATGGTTTACAAACTCATCATGGGATCCACATCAATGCATCAAACCTTAGGTTAAACTACATATCATTTTTAGAAAATTATGTGCAGAACTATAGCAAGATAAAAGTACTCTTTAAATAAATATGACAAAAGTATTTAGGGTCTCAGTAGAATTCTACCCTAATTATATAATTCTGAAGTTTAAGAAACTACTACTTAGGAAACAAAAAAAAAAGAACCTACTACTTAGAAAATTTAGTATACTAAACAGGACCCTTTATCAGAAAAAAAGAGACTACAAATGATATTAAAACTTAAAGTGAACAGAACACTGCCTTTGTGGTCAGATTATAGTGTGTTTTTAAAATAATTTTTTAATGTTTATTTATTTTTGAGAGATAGAGCATGAGTGGGAGAGTGGCAGAGAGAGGAAGACAAAGAATCCAAAGCAGGCTCCAGGCTCTGAGCAGTCAGCACAGAGCCTGACGCAGGGCTTGAACTCACAAACCATGAGAGATCATTACATGAGCTAAAGTTGGATGTTTAACCGACTGAGCCATGTAGGTCCCCTAGATAATAGTGTTTTCTAAAAGAAAATCATATTTCACTTTTCAGATTTTGAAACCTGATTTATAGTTACAAACATCGCTGTTTTGGAAAGGTTATACAATAATTATTGGGGGGAAATGACACTTCTACACTAACATTGTACTAAAAATAATTTAACACATCTATTTGATGTTGGTGGCCTACCTAATTTAAATAAAAGCAGATCTAGAAATGTGCAATAGGAGCAGGGGAGTTTGCTTTGCTTTGATTAGCAATAATTTTAACCAGTGAATCCTATTCCTTTAAAAATCATAATATTCTTGTTTAAAGATCTTGTAGCATTTAGGGCAAAGGAAGCCCATCAGTCCTATCAAATATAATGCATCTTCAAATTACCTCACAGCAGATAAATTGGAGGTAAGAGGAAAGACCTAGTTAGCAATATGGTAAGTGATGGTTTGACTAATATGAAAGAACTGAGATCTGTAAAATGTTCCAAAATCCTGCCACAGTGAAGGAGTCAAATGCATGCAGGTGGCACTCACCAAAACTAAAATTGTGAATCTAATCTCTTCAATTGAGGCACGCAGAGACTGTTTGTAGCAAAATGTACCTGGAGAATACTTTTTAAAATAAAAAAAAGTGTATATATATGCATGTATGTGTCTTCATTATGACTCTACTGTGTGTGAAATTTGTGTGTGTGCTCTCTGTGGAAATAAAAAAGTGGATTGGCATAAATTTCAGTAGATATAATAATAAAAACCAAAACATAATTATGCAGAACTAACTTGTGCTTGAGGGCATGGCACTTATAGTCATTAGATAGTTTTCTTAGGCTCATCTATCTTCTTCCCTTACATTTCTCTGCTTGCATTTCTATGTGTCTAACTTTTGGCAAACCAAGCATTAAAAAGCGTCTCTTCTCCCTTAATTCTGGAATATTCATGGAAATATTTTATTAGCTCTGCTCATACCCAGGAAGCACCTTGTTTTCAGTGACCAAAGTTTAATGACAATACTGTGATAAAGCAGTCTCTTTCTATCTTCCTTCAGTAAGTGGGAACATTATTAGATTTAATAAGACATAATTTAAATTATAAGGTTTACCATTGTTTTGTCTTTTAAATGGTCATGGGTGATGATAACACTAGAATAGTTCTTATTTTCATCATCTTATCGATTTATTTTTGGCTCAACTATTCATTAGGATGCTAATGTAGAGGGTATGAAAATGGCAGTCAGATCTATGGTGCACAGGGTTGTCAAAAAGTAACAAAACATGGGGTACCTGGGTGGCTCAATCGGTTAAGGGTCCAAATCTTGAGCTTGGCTCAGGACAGAATTTCACAGTTGTGAGATAGAGCCCTACATCAGGCTCCATGCTGGGTGTGGAGCCTGCTTAAGATCCCCCCTCCTCCTCTTTCCCTTTGCTCTTCCCTGCCAACACACTCTTTCAAAAACAAAACTAAAAAAAAAAAAAAACCCAAACTAACCAAAAGCAAAAAAAAGTTAAAAAGTAGCAAAATTGGGTTTGTTCTATGTTCAGCTTATATACTATAACTTAGGTTTTACATTCAGAGTGTAACTTACTTGTTTCCCTTAGTAAAGTTATATGTAAATTGTATATCGTTGCTTCTAGTAATCTTGCTTCTGTCTTGGTATTGGAATTTTAGAGCAATCTGATTTGCCAGGAATCCTTTGTAGGCTAAACATAACTACACAGAAAATTAAAAAAATGAAATCAGTAATAATATCTTAGCTTTAAGTTGTTGCATAGCAATTCAAGTTAACTCAACCTAATCCAATAAATCAATATTGATAATTTTCCACACAAAATATTTCAGCACACAGAGACAGTAATAATTAATTTCAGCCAGTTAGGTACAGAAGAATTGAGAAAGATTTTCTAGAAGAGGAAGTGGAATTGAAGTGACCTTACAATTAATGATTAATTCCTTATTGTTTTCTTAGATATGGTTTCCTTAAAAAATCGAAAGAATTCATTCCCTCTAGTCATGTAGCAATGTAAAATTTAAATCCAGCTCCAAGTGAACTCTACAGCAGATGTAAAAACCCATCACAATGAGGAGATAAACACTCAAGTAGATTAATTGGGATGTAAATGCAGCTGAGCCTTTAGAAGTAGAAATGAATGTCACTGTAAAAGTTAAATATCAATCTTAATGGTCTACAACATCTTAAACATACCAAATATATTTAGAATTTAGAACTTGAGAATGTGTATCACAATTTGAGGGAATTTTAAAACTAGAGAAAGGGTAGATACGCCTATGATTGCTAATCTCAAATACCTATCCTAAAACTACCATCTCTGCTCATGATTTCCCTTCACTTTTCCTTGACTAGAGACCCCAAACCATTCTACGATGCCTATCCATTTTTGTTCTTCTCAATAAACAAAGGAATATTGAGGAGATTATGCATTTTTAATTGTTTTATTTAAATGTATATGCAAATAATTTTCTCTGAAATAATAAGATAAAGCAGAATACATGTGCATGAAACTACGTATTTAAAAAAAATTTTTTTTTTGAAAACCAACAGAAGAGGAAATCGCAAGCCCCCAGAATGCGAACCACAGTACCTGTCTAATGTGACATGATTTCACATGACAGGCAGTTTTCCCTGTCTTAAATTTCAGGAAATTTTATTACCAAGGTATTTTACAGATTAAATTAGCATATCATTTTGTTGAGTTCACCTGATTATAAGGAAATAATAAAATGTCTCCATATGGTAGTCTGTTTGGTTTAACATCTGTGGAGTCAAAAAGAACAGCTGGGTTTTTCAGGGAATAACGACCACAGTAAGCATCAGTTTCCGCTGTCTTCTGCCCTCTGTTAATAAGTTCCTGCAGAAACAGTAATATTTCAAATGAAAACATGATTTATTGTCCTGCTTTATTCCCCCACATCTCCACGCAATTCGTTCAAGTTCCAACTTGGATCCCTTGCTTCCCACACCACTTTAACATGAAATAGTCTCTCTTCTTTTAAAGTCTAATGCTCTTATCCTATATCACTCCTTTAGCTCTATAATCATCTTATCCCTTGTACCTGTATTTGGCTATTTCCTAAACCTTATCTTTCTCCTTATATCATGCACTCTTAAGGATATTTATTAATTCTTTCCACAAATATTTTTTTAGTAATTTTTTAAAGCTCATTTAGTTTGGGAGAGACAGAGAGAGTAAGTGAGGCACAGAGAGAGAGGTGGGGACAGAGGATCTGAAGTGGGCTCTGTGCTGACAGCAGAGAGCCCATTGTGGGGCTCAAACTCACAAACTCACGCGATCATGACCTGACTAGAAGTTGGACAATCAACCAACTGAGCCTCTCTGGCACCCCTCCATAAATACTTATTCAGTGTTCACTATGTGCCAAGTTTTGTTTGTTAATTTCTTTTCTGTTTAATCTTCAAGGTTTGAGCGGTGACGAACTCTATCCCCATATGGATATTCCCTATCCCATGAAGTTTGGGACAAAGAAACTAAGGATTATAATATTGAGGTTGAAGAGAGGCCTCTAACTCATGTATAAAACATCAAGAAAGATAACTCAGAGGAAGCACAGCATGGGTTGTCTCTAAAGATAAACAAGGGTTATTTCAAGGGAAAGGCAGACTAAGGGGCTTCAGAGAGGGCAAAATAAGTGCAAAGCAGCAGGGATATGAGAAAATGGTGCTGGAAAATGCAAATAATCAAAGTAAGAGAGAGCAATGAATGTGTGCCATGATGATGATGGGAAATAAAGGATGAAGGAGCAGAGTGTAAATTACTGTGCAATTCCGAGGCTGCTAGCACTACATTCAGGATAGAATCCAAGTAGACATATATTTATTAAATTAATTTGAAACAAGAGCCCATTAAATGGAAATATTTTCCCTTTTTTTCACTAATAAATATGCTGATTTAAAGCATCATGTGATATATATTTTTAAGGATTCATATTTATTTCTAGGTTATTGACCTAAACCAAATAAGTAGCCTATATATTCCTTATTCTTATGCAATTAACTTGGAAATGGTGACTATCTGACTTCCTTGAATTTTCAAAATAAAAATTAGGAAGATGAGAGTATTTTGAAATTTTCTTTGCTGTACATCAAAGAAAAATCCTTATACCTCACCAAAGAAAGAAATAATGACTAGGCATTATACTAATTGGCCAGAGGGTAAGCTCTAAAAGCAAGGAAAGCCCTACAAATTATAAGCTCAGAAGCCAATGAGGAAACAGGATATACTCTGCGTCCAAGTAAAGAAAACAAACAAAACACCCTAAAATCTTATACTGTCCATCTTCCTTACTTTCTCTTAATCAAGAAAATTCATTTGTGGTGAATTTCACAAATGAATCACATTACAATGCAAGGAGATGCTTAAAACAGACCTTACCAATAAATGTGTAACAAAATTATTTTTGCAATTTGACAATAGAATTAGCATTAGTACAAAGAGAATTACAAAATTCCAAGCATTGATACAAATTCTTATTCGATCAGTTTCACTGTTCATTTAACATTCCATACCAGGTTAAAATCAGCCTCATAATCTCTAAAGTATTTCACAACAAATCCTTCTTCAAAATCTGCAATTTGCGGTGAACACTTGGCAGTCACCATTTCTTCCACGGCTGCCTGAAACTAAATTAAAAATATGAGCTTTAGTAACTTCGTTATCATGAAGAGTTAGAGCATTCATAATATTACTACTCATTTCACTAATTAGTTATAATAGAACATTTGCAAAATCCCCATACTTCAGCCATCGTTATGAGATCATTTCCTAAAAGTTAATATGTAGTAATTTTAGTGTCTAGTGACTTTTTCAAGAGTTTTATTTTAGAATCACAACAATTACATCCAATTGGGTAATATTAGCTTACATTGTTGTTAGGTAAGGTAGACACACTTGTTTAGTAGTTTTTTTTAAAGAAGGCAATGAGGCAAATCTAAATGAATTAGCACCCCATTAAACAGGTTCCAGCTGAAGAGTTTTCCCCATTAGCTCAAAATTATCCAGAAAAAAACTATACACTTTAATGCATTCTGTTTTTCAAAAGAAGATTTTCAGATACTATAAGACTGCACTGATGATTATTTTAAAAATAATAAATGATCTTAGACTATACAGGAATTGGTATACATTTATTCACAAGTTTTCCTGTAATTTCCACATCTACTTCTCTGGCAAAGCACAGATATAATTAGCATTCAGAATTAAGGAGATAAAGTAAGATCTTTAATCATCAAACAAATATTAACTTAAACTCATTGTGTAGACAGTTGTCAAAATTCAGTAAGTCCCAAGTAAACATTCTTTCTACAAAAACAGCTGCCCCATACAGAGCTACACTGGATCCTGTTGGCACAGATCTAAGAACCCCCCCCCTTGCATCCCCTCTGTCTCTGTGGTACTTCCTCTGTTCTCTACTCTCTTACAGGTTGGCTCCAACCCACCATGCCAAGTAAAAGAGTGTATTACTACTCCTTAAAGTGTGGGGTTTGTATTGTTTTGTTCTGATCTGTTTTGTTTTGTTTTACTAGAAAGGTGATGTTTAAATAGCTTTATATTTAAGAAATTAACTAAGACCATACTTCAGCTTCTGATGACCAAGGAGTCAGAGGCTTTGAAGTGATTCCATCCCAGTTCAGTGTGAATGTGTCCAAACTGGGTTTTCCTTTAATTTGTTCTGTAATATCCAGGGTGACATTGTTCCCTTCAATCATTTCATAACCAAGCAGATCAAAGTCTCCTGTGATGAAGTACCAAATATGTTACTTGATAAAACACCAACATATCCATAAATAACAAAATTAGTTTTATTTAGTTGTATTATCACCAAAATAAAAGGTGGGGGTGATGAATGGGAAAGATGTGGATCCTTGAATTTGAGCTAAAGATTTAGCCACAGCAGAAAGAGCAAAACAGCAGATAAAGTGCTATTCATTTAAGGTTCAATATCCATGGCTTAAAAGAAAGTATTATGAGATAAACAAAAGGAGGTATCAGGACCATGAAGTAAAGATCAATGGTTAGTGAGATATTCCAAAACTTCTTTTAGTTTTGTTCCAGTACCATTATAGTATAAAGGGCTAGGTTGGGTTATTGTTATTTTCTTTAAACATGAATACAGTACAAAACTAACTTCCAGGAAACAGTACAGGCCTGTGAGGCCTGTTAGTACAATCTCACTTTAAAAGAAATAAGGGCTTATCCTCAGATTTATCTCAGCTTTGGGAAGATGCTTCACCAGCAGAATCCCACTGACCTCTGAGTAAAGTCCTAGAATTTGATTTGGTACTTATGATTTTGGTACTATATTTCTTAAAGTTGCTGCTAAAGCTGTAAAATTTCTCTCTGAAATATAGATATATTCCTGGGAGAACAAGGATCATCATATCTTCATTTATATAGAATTTTCACAGTCTAACCTTTGGGAAATTTTTAGAATTTCATTCATGCTAAATGAAATTCTTTGCCCTCCATCCAAAAGCAAATTAACAATTTTATAAAATGAGACATAAACAATGAATTGGAAAATAATGATTGCCCAATACATATTCAGGGACCTATTTTTGAGCTAGACAGCCCAAGTACTAAATTTGGTTGTTAAATGTGGCTTTAAGACTTGAAAATGCAAAACATTAATAGGAAGTTAATAGCAATAACTTGAAAAGAATAGAGAGGTCAAATAATTTTGGAAAAATGCTGTATTAAACACAGGTGAAATGTTTTCTTTCAGTTATTGTTTTTATATGTTTGTTTTTTCACTGTAGGAATTCTCAGGGATTTTAATATTCTAATAAGTTCTGTCAATCTTCAAAGGCAAGTTGGGGTATGCAGTTTCCCATGAGGATTTGACCATAGAATCCTTCATCATGCAAGATCTGGCCAGACTAATGTCTCTGAGGCATACTAACTACTTAATCTTTATTTCCAGAATTCATGTCTTTGCTATTTTTGCTAAAATGAAATAGCCTATTATAAAGATGGTGCATTTATGGTATATAAAGTAGATTTCTCATGTGCTGAAGCTTTACATTCCTTGAAACAGGACTGAAATTTTAATTACAATAGAAAAAAATTAACCATTTATTTTCTATTTCTCCTAAATGTGATCAAGGCTATGAATCCACTTCTTTTTCTCTGTCGTTTTACTTTGTTCAGTGGAGTTGTAGAGGGTATAAATTTGTTTCCTAGAGACAACTTTACAGAAGTACAAAATGAAATACATGCTTACCTCTAGTTGATATAAATGTTACCATGTAAACATAGCTTTGGGACTTTTGTGTTCTTATTACTTGAACTGTATCCGGTTTTATAGACCAGAGGTCATTTAAAGCTGATTGAAGTATGAAGTCAGAAGCATCACCAGGTATCAAGACTTGAATTAAAAAAAAAAGAAAGAAAAAGAAATAAAGCAAGAAAAGAACAAAAAAAGAAAAGAAAAGAAAAAAGAGAAGAAAGGCAAATGATTAGGGGTTTTAATTAAAAGAAAAAAAATGAGTTGAAATCTTTCTGCACTACCACAGCCCGCACTGATGTTTTATATTTGAATTTTTTAAAGTAGTCTGTATCATATGTTATCACTTAATAAAATTGTGTTTTGAAAGTAATTTGAGTTCATAACAGTGACCACTTCGTTGGATTGTGATTTCTTGAAGATCAGGATCATATTTTATTGTTTTTATAGTCCCACAGTAATAAGCATTGTATCTGGAAAACATTAATTACCCATTAATGTTTACTTATTGAAACAGCAGAAATAGAAAAATTATATTTTCAGGTTTATTATAAAATATAGAGATGCAATGTTTCTGTTAACAGATAAATTAGTGTCTCATACCTTTTTTTTGAGAAGTTGGAAGAAATATTTACTTCTCTGTGATAATGAATTTAATTCTTGTTATCTTAACTTATCCCTGTGAGTCCCAGATACATAAAATCCTTCTGTGCACTTAGATATACATTTATTGTGATCCTTATAAAAGAAAATGATAGTATATACCAGGAAGTTGTTTTTACTGATGCAATTCTTTATCCCAGTCTAAAGGTTTTTCTTCATAATATATTTTTAGCCTCTTTGGCTAGCATACTATTAAAACAATATTTTCCAGACAGTAGAAATGAACTAGAGCAAATTTTTATAATTTCATCTATAAATGAAGAGAAATGAAATTTCATCCTTCATTATTTACAACTTACCAGTTTTTTCCATGTTATAGATTAATCTATAATGGTAGCGGGAACATGAATTAGCTTCCACGCATGGACTGGTTACTGTGATCTTTTGAACTTCACTACTTGCAGTAGTTCTTTCCCAGTTTTCCAATGTTATAACCTATTTCCCAATTTAAAAAATATCTTTACTGTATAGAAAAACACATTTAAAAAGCATGAGAGCCAATTATTCAATGCCTCTTTATTTCTCTATTTTACTGCAAATGATAAAATATTTTAAAGTTTCAGTCTTACCAAATAACAGTCTCTTTCATTTATAATACAGATACTTCTAGCCACATGTCAATAATTTTCCATGACTGCTTTCCCCTCAAACAGTGTCTTCCATAATAAAATTAATAGCCAAATAGAGCTACATTTGAACATTAACTTTCTAATGCAGATCTATCATCATAGCAAACCTGTACTTCCTGGACAATTGTCGACTGAGATCTGATAACTTGTTCTTCGTTTACTGCATCCTCTGTTTGTTGCTCAGTATAGACACTTCCATACTGATACAGGCCAACATCAACAAAGGCACTCAGTCTATACTCCTGCAGCAAGATTTCAATGTAATATCTGAAAAATATGAATTTTTTCCAATGAATAAAATTTCAACACCATATAAAACACCTACTTGTGGGTTGATTTATGTATGATTTAATATTTAAAATCAGGGATTTTAAATCCCTGATTTTAAATATTAAAATTTGATAGCAGTTTGTTAAAATAAAATGAATTACGGAAGGTATCTGCACTAGAGATACAGAGTTGTCCCCATTCATGACTAATTCATTTAGTTTTGTCAATAAATATTTATTGAAAAAAAGACATTATTCTCCTGTCCTCAAGTAGCTTAAAACAAAATTACATTGTAGATTATAATGCAAACTCCCTGGCATAAAACACAGAGGGCATGCAGAGTTTAAATACTCTAATGTGTGTAAGAAAATAACAGGCAGACTTAGACATATCACATGTTTTGTATCTGAGAGCTTAAACGTGTCAGGGATGGAAGTTCCTCTTTAGTTCCTTGAATAATGGCTCCACTAATAACTTTGGAAATAAAACACTGCTTCAGGAAACTGTTGCTGATTAGATTGATTATGGTCCCTCCAACGAGCTGGATCATCTAACTGCCTGTGCAGGATAAGGCATTCACTGACCAGCTGCTACAGGTGAGTGAAGCTACTGGTTACCTACTTAAATCTCAATCAATGTCACCATTGCTCCCGTCTTTGGAGAGGCCAGCTGGGAGTTCCTCTAAATTGCCTCACATCATTCAACAGATACCCTTTTGTAAATGAAGAATAAGTATTCACAATTCATGAAAGACTCTGACTGAGAGACATTTATCACCTCTCATCATTCTAGGATGATGAAGCCCTGCGTCATCCCCTTCATAGAACTGATATAGGAGGATTCCATCAGGCTCTTGGCTGTTCTGAGAACCCGTTTGCCAGTTCTACCAAATGAATGTGGGCAATAGTAAGAAGTAGGACTCGAAGAAGATCCATTAAATTCTGTATCCTTGTTAGCAGCTTAAAAATAATAATTAGGCATTTTCCATGTATCACACATTAAACTGAGCACTTTATAGACACCATATTTAATCTTCACAAAATCCTATAAAAATATATTCATTCTCTTTGTTTATATGAATAACAGAGACTAAGAAAGTTTTAAAGATTAAAAGATTATTAAAAATTAGTAACTGATTCAAAGTAGAACAGGGTAATGAGAAAGATATGACTTAGAGATAGGGCCATATTATCTGAGTAGGATGAATTTGGCAAATGAGGTACCTTTGAAAAGGCCCCAGGGACCACTGTGCAATAAGCCAAGAACATGGCCTCAATTTCTAAATTCACAGCCATCATTATAAGTATCAGTGTGTAAATTCCAAGCTGTCTTGCAGAAAGCAGACAGCAGATGTATTACGACTCACTTTCATGTAAACTCTACGCTCCTGCCAAGCAGGTAAACTGAACGCACTTTCCAAGGCCAAGCAAAGCCTTGAAGTGTATTAACACTTACTAGCAGTAGGGATTAATTAGGTGCTCTGTTTACCCTGAATTGGCCCAGTGATCCTGATTAAAAAAGCAAATGTTTAAGTACATAAAGAAGTGATAGTAGAAGGAGGAAGAGAAAAAGAATGGAATGCTTTTCCCATGTCACTATTACTAAGGTTTCAGTGAGAACACTGAGTGTGATTGCTCTCAGGTACCTTTAATCCCAACCCTCTCTGTCTAGCTCCATCAGGTCTTCATGGTGCTGTCAATATGTGGAAGGATGGTGTGACAGAGTGAAGGAAAAACATCTCCTTCCATCTGAAAGTGAAGTCTTTCTTCATCCCTTGAATCTAGATTTGGCCATTTGCTTTGGCCAATAGGATATTAGCAGAAGTGATACAGCAGAGTGTTTAAAAAGATTATGTCCAATAGGAATTGCTCTCTTTATTACTAGAAACCCATTGATGAATTTGATAAGCCTGGGGAGCTCTTGGGAGATGAGAGACCATGTGAAGTGGGACATCCCAAATATCTAAGTTTCAGCCATGCCAACTGAGGCTCCTGATATATGAGTGAGGGCATCCTAGGCCATCAATCACCAACTAGAGCAGCCAGGACCAAAAGAACTGCCTGGCCAATCAAAAAATTGGGTTGCTTTAAGTTACAAAATTTGGGGGAGTGGTATCTTATGCAGCAAAACCTAACATACAGATGATAAATGGAAGATGATATCACTGAGTCTTGGATCTCCTTGTAACTTAGCTACTTTGAATATATCATGGGTTTTACCTCTTGCTTTCCTTTAATCCTGAATGCCTTTTTGAATGGGGTTATCTGGTATTTGAATGAAAGTGTCGTTTTCTCTCTGAACTTGACCTTTCAGCACTAAATGATGCACTCCTTAAGGGCAGGGACTAGATTTGAATATTTTTTTTATTAAATTTCCTGGCCCAATATCTAAAATAAATCAGTGAATATTAAATATATGTTAGGTGTGGTACCAATTCATGTGGTTTTATGCTTCTTCTCTAAAAATAGTCAAGAGCTCAGGTGCAGGGGCAGGGAAATTAGATGGCTGGATTGACTAACAAGTTCTAGTAAGAAACTAAGAACAGGATCAAGTAAATATCACAAAATTATAATTTATGCAATAGAAATATTTAGATTTAAAATTTCCCTGGCTGGCTGAATGCCAATATTCTTGGAAATATAGAAATAATATTTAATAAAATTATAGAAAATGACCAATTATAAATTAAGCCAATAAAATAACATCATTTCAACCAATAAAACAAATTGACAATATTTTTAGATATAAACTTACAGTTCTTAAATACCACACAACAGTTTAATGAAGATTTAAAAACCTTACTCTTTTCCTTTCTGAAGATGAATGTCATCTGAACGTTGTGTTGGACTGGAAAAATAGTTGTTGGCATTGGAAGAATGATATGCAATCCTCACCTTATCCCAAAAAGAAAGACACAGAGACAGACAGACAGAAAAGAACTTATTAATAAACCTTTTCAGCATTCATTTATCATTTATTATTTCTATCAGTCCTAGAACTTTCATGAATAGAAAGTGTGAAACTATATATTTTTCTTCTAAGATCTGTTATCCATGGTGAAATTGAGTTTTTAAAAATTATCAAAGCTCACTTCACACCTTCCACCCTTACCTAACATCAGCATCCCTATACCATGAATATGCACAAACCACAGCTTTCCATGATTAGCACCCTGATGGAAAATAAAGAGATACATACCAGGAGGAAGGTTGGTATTGTTAAATAAAACATCTTCTTGCTCTGTGGAGAGCTCTTAGGGGTTTAATCTATAAGATATCACTAAAAGTAGGCCTAAAAGATGTCAAAGTCACTAAATGGGTCTAGATGCCAGACTGAGAACACTCTGGGATTCCCATCAGGAAAGACTATACCATCTTTGGAGGAAACATGCTGAAAAGCTATGGTAAAATTAGAAGTCATATATTACAAGCAACAATTTAAATTTGTTCCTCCAGGTTGGGAGGCAATCTTGCCATATACATGTAGTCATAAAATGTTCTTCTGATTTGGTTTATTAGTTTTATATTTGTGAAATCCTCCTAGAGAAATAATTAAAATGCAGAATAATTCAATGTTCAATGAACTAATGTTCAACTGAGTATTATTTGTGGTCATGAAAAGTCAAAAGTAAACTAAAAACTTACCCACATGCACAAAGTTATCCAATTCAGTAAACCCATGCAATAAAACATTTTTAAGTCATCAAAAATTGTGTTGTGCAAATTATGTCATAAAATTTGGAAAATTAATATGTGAAAAATGATTATGAAATTGGATGCATGATCTTATTTATATAACAATAAAATAGACACAAAAAGACATTATAGACTTTAATCTCATAACCAAATAATAGTGAAATAGATCTAGTAGAATAGTGAAATATTTTCACTCTTTCCCAAATTTCCTAAGTATGGTTATAATTCTTCCATAATTAAAATAATCTTTAAAGGAAGTATATATTTTTTTCCTTCCTAGAGCAAATTTAGATACAGGAAAGCATTTTTTCCTAAGCCATGGGTTTTCTACGATGAAACATCACACGTATTAAAATAGCCACGAACCCAATCACGTGAAAATATCTCTCATAAACTCTTTAATATATGCATCGGTTTGGATTAGAATAAATGAGATACATATAAAGGCTATCATATTGCTTTTAAAATATTAAATAGTATTCTGCAGCTTCCTTACCTTATCTTTTGGATGTCCAGTTTGGCTGAAATAAATAGCATAACGGTCATCACCTTTGATGTAGAATCTATAGACGTCAGATTCCGGAGCCACCAAAAATCCACTGAAGCGTGCAACAAATGTGTCTTGCTCCATAGGCCAAATGTAAGATGCTGAATCTGCCCAACTTGCACCCATGTACCCTGGTGTTTTCTCATTGTATTCAAGTATCTCTTCAAGATGTACTGGCCTACTATTGTTCCAGACTTCAAGCCTTAGGCCTCTCCCACCTGAATTTAATGAAAAAGTATTCTCATCAGAATTTTGATCTGGTGTCTTCTTGGGTGGTGGTTATAGATATTCTATTGTTACTCACATTTTTAGAGCATACATGTAAACAAAACAACTGCACCTACCTGTACATATACCTGTACCCAAAGGATACAGTGCTGTTAGGATAGTCTACAATATATTTATGATTATTTCATATATTTACACCTCCGATTCTACATATATAAAGTAGGAGTGACATTTCTATTTGTGTGGCTGCTATGGGGATTACATATTACTAAGTGCTTTACTTAAGATAATAATATAATAATTATCACCTATGATATGACTCATGTTGCTTTATATAATTAAGTCTCAAAATTTCATGGTTCAGACCATTTGATTTCAAAACCTTTGCCGGACAAAAGTTACTCAACTAATGGTTTACAACTAATCAAAGAACAGACAGTGTTGGCTTTAAGATTTGTCATTATTTGTTCTTTTTCTTTTTGACACTACTTCTGCTATGAATTCATCTCCTTCTTGGACAGAATCAGAGAGAATAATCTCATTAAAGGGAACTTACACTTGCCAATGTAAACTCTGTAATTAAAAGTTTTTTCCTAATCCTAAGGGAGCCATCTCACTTTTTGTTTCTTCCTTGAAATACAACAATCAAACTCATGCCTTCTTTCAGCAGCCTGAAGTTGGTCTGGAGTGGCTGGATCTAGAAAATTAAGGTTCCTCCTCTTCTACTGAGTTTGTTCGGAGAGAAGCTTGTGCACTTTCAGCTTCTGCAGCAGAAGTGTGCTCTGATACATGCAACTTTCTTTAAAGTTTCTTTACCAACTGTGATTATAAAAATTCTCTTCTTAAACTGGTCATTTTCTTCTAATGTCATTCAAAACAAGGAAATTTAAGAGGTTGATAAACATAATTTTCTTGACTTGAAATACCAACCAGTGATATAATTATAAACCAATTCACTGCATGCACAAGATAAGAGAAACACACCCTCAAACCCATGCACGGCCTCTCAGTGCTACCACGGCACATGTCACTTTGGCTACAGGCCAAAGTCTGGGAAGAATTTGAGTTCCATCTCTCTCTTTCCTTTACCACTCTTAAAACATTCTGGACAAGTAAGGATGTAATCTCTGCCATTTATTTTTTAGCCACAGAAAGGCATTTATATAATTTGCATGTACCCTGCACCAACATTTAGTTATCTCATTTAATTGTAAATAAAGTTACCATTGAACTCATTCAATAGAGATGTGCTGTTTTCAGTAGGGTGTCTGAGGAATTTAGGCATGGTGCAGCTTTGATGGAGCTATTTTAATGCAAATATTTCCTGATCCAGAAGGTATAAAGAAGAAAACTAGGAAGACATTTATTATAACTCTCACTACAAATTCTAAATAGCTCAAATATTTTTTTGTTACTAATTGTTACAGGCTGAATGTTTGTATCCTCTCCAAAACTCATATGTTGAAACCTTTATGTTGAAGCCCAACATGATGTTATTAGCAGGTGGGACCTTCGGGAGGTGTTTAGGTCGCCAGATTGGACTTAATCTCATAAATGGGATTAGAGTCCTTATGAAAGAGGACTCTCTAGTCCCAGGGAGGTGCCATCTCTGAGGAGGCAGGCCTTCACCAGACATCCTATCTGCTGGTACCATGATCTGGGACTTCCCAGCCTCCAGAACTGTAAGACATTAATGTTGGTTGTTTAAAAGCTACCTGGTCTACGGTATTCTGTTTCAGCAGCCAGAATGTACTAAAACTCTAATGATACATGTCTTCCTACATAAATGCAGAAATGGCTGTTCTCTCTTCTGGTAACTTACCTGGATATACAGTTCTGAGAACATCAGGTTTAGGGGGTGTCTTGCAGCATATGCTATTTTCTGTGACATTCAAAATATTACAGGCTTGGCCTAGAGAGAAGCAAGGTGTAGAGCTATTACTACAGAGCTCTATAATGCAAATCATAATCAGCTTATCCTGAAATAGTTTTTTGATGAAAACCAAGTTGCATAAGCAAGGAAGCAAAGCTGGGCGTTCTTCATTTCCTTTATATGTTACCCAACAAGGCATATCAGTCATTAATTGTCATACTTTTTCCTGGCAAAACATCACAAGTCTGAGTTAGAAAATGTTGTAATTTCTGAGAAACACAATTTTAAAAAATGATAAAACTATGTCACTGTTAGAGATTTCACTTCTGAGTCCAAATTGAAGCCTTATATTTTGTCTCCTATAGAAAAGGTGCTGAATAAACCCATGATGTTCAGAATCTAAAAAAGCTGATGATCACAGCCCTCTTAGGTAAAATAAATAAATAAATAATAAATAAAATGACACTACAGTCCAAGTTCTCCAAATGAAAACAACAGAGATTGTAATTTGTAAATGGTATTTTCACAGGCAGACTGAAACCAAAACAGACAAGGGTTTAAATGAGAATGATTATACTTATCCAAAAGCACAACTGGAATTGAGTGAAGAGTCTATGTTTTAGACTTCCAAGTGTCCCTCAAAGTCAGAGCCTCATGTAAGGTCAGTCCAATAAGTATTTACAGACATGGGAATCACAGCCTATGGAAAAGTGAGGCAAGGGATAGCAAATGGAGGAAGGTATCTTTTCCAAGTCTTGTTTGGTGGCCTGGAAAACATATTTCTACACTACCTTTCATGATTTTGAATGCTCTGTGAATGCAAGGTAATTGAACTAGAAAACAATACATTTGAACAGTATATTACACCAACTTAGCCTATTTTGTTTAGAGCAAGGGAAAGATACATAAACAAATCATTATTTTCAAGAAATCAACAAGGATTCCTCAACACCCAAAATATGAATAATCCAATTAAAAACCGGGCAGAAGACACGAATAGACATTTTCTAAACAAGACATACAAATGGCCAAAAGACACATGAAAAAATGCTCAACACCACTCATCAGCAGCGAAATACAAATCAAAACTACAATGAAATATCACCTCACACCTGTCAGAATGGCTAAAATTAATAACACAAGAAACAACAGGTGTTGGCAATGATGTAGGGAAAAGGGAACCCTCTTGCACTGTTGGTGGGAATCCAAACTGGTACAGTCACTCTGGAAAACAGAACGAGGTTCCTCAAACTGTTTAAAAAAATTACCCTATGACCAGTAACTGCACTACTAGGTACTTACCCAAAGAATACTCAAAGAATACTTACCCAAAATACTAATTCAAAGGGATACATGCACCCCAATGTTTATATCAGCATTATCTACAATAGCCAAATTATGGAAATAGACCAAGTGTCCATCAAGTGATGAGTGGATAAAGAAGAGGTGGTATACATATATATGCACATATACATATATATGTATATATATACAATGGAATATTACTCAGCCATAAAAAGAATGAAATCTTGTCATCTGAAATGATGCGGATGGAGCTAGAGAGTATCATGCTAAGCAAAATAATCAGAGAAAAACAAATAGCATATAATTTCACTCATATATGGAATTTAAAAGATAAAACAAATGAGCAAAGGGAAAAGAGAGAGAGAAGGAGAGAGAGAGAGAGAGAGAGACAAGCAAACCAAGAAACAGACTCTTAACTATTGAAAACAAGCTGATGGTTAACAGAGTGGAGGTAGATGGGGGGATAGGTTAAATAGTTGATGGGGATTAAGGAAGGCACTTGTTATTAGCACTGGTTGTTGTATACAAGTGTTGAATCACTATATTGCACCCTTGACACTAATGTTACACTGTATGTTAACTAATTGGAATTTAAATAAAAACTTTTTTAAAAGGTAACAAATTAAAAGAAAAAGGAATTACTGAGGATTTAAAATCCTGGACCTG
>NW_027531875.1:800158-804855 GCF_008692635.1 Crocuta crocuta | reverse complement strand
GAACCTGGTTTTCATTTTTTTTTTTTAATATTTAAAAATTTTTTTTTAATGTTTTATTTATTTCCGAGAGAGAGACAGCATGAGCAGGGGAGGGTCAGAGAGAGAGGGAGACACACAATCTGAAACAGGCTCCAGGCTCTGAGCTGGCTGTCAGCACAGAGCCTGATGCGGGGCTCGAACCCACGAACCATGAGATTGTGACCTGAGCCGAAGTAGGACGCTTAACCGACTGAGCCACCCAGGCTCCCCTGGTTGTCATATTAATGGCAATGAAATATCATAAAAATTTAACATATTATAGTTATATTTGCATATCAACTATCACAACATTGCATGTCACAATATCAGATCATAAAAGATAGCATATAAATTAAAAATATTTTATGTTCTTGGTTTTTAACATTTGAAACATATTTATATTTAAACTTTAAAATAGCATATATAGAGATAGAGATATAAATGTTAGATGAGGTTATTTTATATTAATTTTTCTTTAAATCACATTTTGTTGGCTCATGGGCAGATTCCGTAAAAGTAGAAAGTACCAAGGCAAAGAGCTGTATCAGAAAAAGTATGTGCCCAACTGCATGGGCAGACATGGCAATACTTTGCTCATCAAGGTAGGTAAAGTGATTATGAGTAAGTGGGAAGATCCCCACTATTACGTTCATCTTGCATCTCCGTTTTGAGCTACACGGCTCCCTACCTTGAACCAGTCGCAGCAGATACATAAAAATGATGTATAACCAGGAACTAAGTCCTATGTACATTTGTAAAGATAGAACACATCAGTGCTTTTCCAAAGCCAATACTATCAGTAATTCCTGACGTCCAGATAAAGCACAATCAACAAAAAGGGGATGAGAAGAGTATCCCTATGTACTTTACATTCCCATAACTAACCACCCCCCTCAGAATTATACAACAGTTCAAAAAGGGCATTTAAAAGTTTGTTAAATAGAGGGTATATGTGTCTCAAAGTATGGTGGGGAATTTGTGGATGGAAACCATGTTGCTACCATACGATGTCCTTTGTTGATAACCTCAGAGCCCAAGTCCTGATCGTGTAAAAGTTGCAAGAAATGGTCCTCACTGGAAAGTAGCAGTGGGAAAAGTATCAAGCCCCAGAGCCAAATGCCCACGTGAAAATACTCAGCTTTAAATGTAAAACATTAAGGGGTGCCTTTTGGCCCAGTCAGTTGGGTGTCCGACTCTAGATTTCCACTCAGGTCATGATCTCACAGTTTGTGAGTTTGAGCTCCACATCAGGCTCCACACTGACAATGCAGAACCTGCTTGGGATTCTTTCTCTCTCTCCCACTCCCTGGCTCAAGCTTGCGCACTCTCTCAAAATAAATAAATAAACTTTAAAAAAATTGCAAAAAGACCACTATTTTTCTTACAAATTATTAAATGAAAGCCAGGATCTATTCTTATAACATAATGTATTAAAAGTCATAAAAATACCTCCAACTAGAACTCTGACTGGGAAATCAGTCTGATCAAAGAACCGTCCACTTATTGTGAGCATGGTGCCACCTTGAATACTTCCTCGTGACGGGGAAATCGTAGTGACCTCTGGAGGGAGGGAGGAGAAACACATTAAATAAAATGTCATAAACATTACATATAAACTCAAATGCTTGATTTTTATAAATTTTCTAAGTTACCTAATGTTAGCACACAGCACAGACTAGGTACTGGATTATTAAATGAATGAATGAAGAGTTTCAATTTGGTCCCTGATGCAATCATGCAAAGGGGACAATGAACATGGCTCTCACAGAGGCCTACATCTCGTGGGAACCAGATTTTAGTGGTGACTGCTACTAAGGAGGCCCTGGTAATGGAGATGCAGAAATTAAGGAAAACCTGGGCTGAGCAGAGTTGTGTGATTCAAACAAATAAACAAACAAAAAACACAAGAAGGCAAGACAACAGCCTCTTCACCCTTATGTTCTTAAATAATAAAACTTTCTTCTATTTCTGGGCCAACATATTATATTTATATTTTTCTCATATAGTAATACATTAACTATGACTGTAAGTCTTCTGGCTTCATATATAAAAGTTTTAGGCATATTAGTAAAATAGCCCAGTGCATGACATATGGTAGATTCTTACTGAAATTTAATCTTATTAGTTCTATACATCAAAGTTCTTTGTATTTTTATGAGTTTCACATTAAAAAGAAAAAACTGGGATATGTCATATGTGATTGATTCCAAGACACTTTTCTTCACATTCCAACATCTCTGAAATCTGAATGTGCCATTCCATCAATCACTCCTGACCTGGAATGAAGTATAATTCTTCCAGGAGGGTTTGTGTTTGCTTCCGACACTTCCTAGGAGTCTACCAACCCGAGATTTCTGTAAGTTAAAGTAAATTATAATCTGCTGGAGGATTCTTTTGGACTACACTGAGACCATAAATCTGAGAGTACTGCCTTGTAGATTAAACTGACAGTGGAAAATGTTTTTCCTCCCTCAACCAACAGCCCAAGTGGAGACATGCAAATTTCTCCTCTGTCTTTCCGTTGGCGAGTCAATCAACCTTCTATTTAAAACATAGTTTTCAGGGGCTCCTGGTGGCTTCATCGGTTAAGCATCCTATTTCAGCTCAGGTCATGATCTCACCGTTCATGGGTTTGAGCCCCACATAAGGTTCTGTGTTGACAGAGCCTGGAGCCTGCTTCAGATTCTGTGTCTCCCTCTCTCTTTGATCATCCCTTGCTCATGTTCTGTCTCTGTCTCAAAAATAAACATTAAAATATAGTTTTCAGGGTCCTAGTTTAATGTTAGGGCTTCCTAGTACGTTCCCCAACTTGGATGTTTTTCCTTTCTTAGCAATACATAAATTAATATAGTACACCTTAAGTCATTATTCTCTTCAATGTGATGAAATAAAGTATATACATCCCCTTCTGTCTCTCTCATTCTTTCTCTCTCTCTGTTTCACTCACACACACACACACACACACACACACACACGTTACATACCTGCATATGTCTGAAACATTGAAATTTTGTTTAGAGAAGAAACAAAATACGCCATTTTTTGTGGGAAACTCCTGTACAAAAAAAAGTAAAAATCCTTTAAAATAAACTTTATTTCAGGAAAATGTTATTTTTTACCAAAACAAATCATGTCATAATTTGCAAAGGAGCTGCAAAAAATCTTTGGAAATAAAAATGTCCTGTATCTTGATGTAGTTACTGGTTACACAAATATGAAAGTATACAAATCAAATAGTCATTTGTCAGAACTTACTGAATTGTACACTTAAATCATGTAGATTTTATTATATGCAAATTATACCTCAGTAAAGAATCCATATTCATGTAAAAGAACAGGATCACCCTTCATGAAGGCTCTTGTGTCAACCACCCTTCTCTCTCCCCTCTTATAACCCATTTAGCATTAGAATAAGTAACATTATTGAATACTTATCAGATATCATGCTAAGGTTTTTAAGCCTTTAACCTAAGATTTTTTAAGGTTTAAGTTCATTATGCCATTTTATCCTTACATCAACCCCATGAGGCAGGTACAAGTCAGAGAAGCTATTTCTCTTACTGAAGATCGCATAGGGAGTAAGTGGCAGAAACAGAATTTGAAGGCAGGCAATTTGAGTCCTTAGCCCTGGCTCCTAAACTGTATCCTACACAGTTCTTTTCTGCCACTCACTATTCTGCATAAAAGCACAATGAATGAAAGCAGTTTACAGTAAACCACCAGAGTTAAGTCACCCTTCATAAACACAGAACTTGTTCTTATTTTTTGATAGCCACAAGATTTGTACTTTCATAGCCTGGAGAGCGAGGACGGTAAGGAATTTGATCCTAGATATTAAATGCTGTTCCCTTAATTACCTCAATGGAATTCATAATTAGAGAAGCTAAGAAATTCAAATGTTAAGACTCAAAGCCCATTCATTACATTTCTAACACACTGAACTAGAATCTAAAAGGATAAGGCAAATCTTGTGGTTGAAACCAACAGTAAACTACAAATCTAACCCAAGCACTATGATGCACATTTGCAAGACTAAAGTTTCTCTGGCAATTCTGAATGCTAAGTTAGTTATTTAAGAAGTTCATACTGGATTTATATTTGTATGCTATAAGCCTTTCAGTTGATTTCTCGAAGATTTGAAATGATGCCAGCCCCAACAATATTGTCTGTGGTCAGACCCTGTGTCTGAAAAATTAACCCTGCTTCTTAAGTTGGTGGGAAATTGCCTCCTGAAATAAAATTTGAATGTAATTTATTTGGTATGACACTGAGGTGATTTTCCCTAATTCATTGATAATGACCAGGCATTTCTCAATTAAGGCAGCCTCATCTGAACCTTATCAGTTAGGAACAGCTGTTGTTTGAACTTGGGGTAATAGAGGAGAGAAGGTGAGCTATTAAAAGAAATATAGAATAGAAGCCATGATCATTGTTAATAGGCTCATCTGATATTCAGGAAGACTCCTGAAATTTGTAAAATATGGATTTTTTTAATTTATAAAATCATTTAACATTTTTTAAATGCCATGTAATCATGAAACTAGGCTTTTAAGAATATATGCCGTATGTTTACCAGTTATCTTAAAGTCCTAAGACTGTTTTATATAGAAACACAGTTTCCTCAATTCTGAGACATTAATACAAAAGAAAAGCCACAGGCTTAAAAAAAAAAAAAAAAA
>NW_027531875.1:664620-799913 GCF_008692635.1 Crocuta crocuta | reverse complement strand
AAGGATAAAAAAAAAAAAAAAAAAAAAAGGAACTATATGTCAAGATCACAGAGTCAACTATCTTAAGTAATATTTTTGTCTATATTATGTGCAAATTGGTTGGCTTTTTAAAATTGAAAGTTTCAGGGCATGTTAATGAAACATGCTGATTTATATATATTTATCAATCACATTCAAGCTTGATCACTCAAACCTATTTTTGGATAATTATTTCTCTGAGAAATCTGTGATGGATTTGGTAATTAATACCTTTCATACAGACTCAGAACTAAGAATTCATCTTTTCCACCTGAAGAAGAATGAAAGTGGCATTAAAAAAATGTATATATATTTCAAGAAATCATTTAAAACTTAATAATTACTGCTTCTAATATGATTTTCTAATCTTTTCAGTAAAATCCTATTGCCCTACTCCTAACAAGTTATATGTATATAGGTAGTGTCTTTGCAGAAGATAACTGGTAAAACATGGGACACTAAGTCATTTGCACCATGGAAATCACAACGGTGAGTCTTAGTACCATTTATATACCATCCACTATGGTTTGCCCTTGAATCTTAACCTTCTTCATGGTTTTGGTCCAGTCTATAATGGTCTATAATAAAGTGTGCAGCCCAATCATCACTTTGTTATAAACCTATTGCCTCTGGACGCCTGGAACCAGATGATCCTCAAATATAATGATAATGGATTTGGCTCACCAACTCAATTACAGTTTCATGCATGAACTTTATTATCAAATGTCATCTTTGAGGACAGTCTGTGAGGAATAACATCTACTTTGATTGTAATATTGCCATTCTTCTCAATCTTTTTCAGTCTTTTTAATCTTTTTCCATCTTTTCTAATCATTGGTCTCTCCTCAGAAACAAAAAAGAAATCAACAGACTTATCCTATTATTGATCTATTACAGCTATATTAGTATTGGATGGCTAGAATTTATGATTTATTTGGATTTCTGTTAACCGGCTCATTTTCTCATTGGGAGATACTATGATACTTTGAGCAGAATAATTCATTTAGGTTTGGCACATCTTGGTTCTGCCCATAAAAGGCCATTAACATGCCTCAGTTACTTTGACAGCCAACAAATGCCCCCACACATTTGCAAATAAACAGAGAGGTGGGGTAATCTTTGCCATGGTCAAAGAATCCTCGATCAGGATGTCACGTGGTGATGTGATGTGGTTCTACGGCTGTAATCCTCCACCACTCTTGGCAGATCACCGGAACAGAGGGCTCAGAGGCTGGAGTTAGGCTGTGTGGGTTCACACACCTCACTGCTTCCGACAGGCTGAATATCCATGTGCAAATTATTCAACATTCCCGATTCTCACTGTTCCCAGCGTGAAACTCTGGGGAGATGATAACTCTCAATTTTATAGCTTCTTTGGGAGAATTCAGCTAGACAATATATGTAAAGTGCTTAGCACCATGTCTGCCACTAAATGTTCTTTATTATCTGCAATATGAGGTTTGCAACATGTGTTGAGTTTTGCATATTCTGCTATTTCTATAAACATACAGTCTTTCGTAGTGAAATTAGGATGTGGGATATCTAGATATGATTTCTAGCTTTATTAAAAATCATGATTTCCTCATCCAGCCAGTGCTCATGCATGAATTCCCTGAGAGACATGGCTTTGAAAGACTTAATTCAATAAAATTAACTCTTTGACTTGTTGGGGTCAAAACAGCTACCATTAGCACAAATGGATTTTGAATTATTACATGGGATTGTGCTGTAGGGTCGTATGAGTAAAAACCTACCTTGGTACATAAATAAATAAAATTTCCCCTTTATTCTGTGTCTACAGAATAAATCTCTTGAAATAAAATGCTTATCACTGAAAAAAAAAACAAAAAAACAAAACAAAAAAAAATCATGAATATAAGTGATTAACATTGGTGCTAAGATGGACAATTGAGAGCTGTAGCTGCCATCATTCATCACTCTGTATGTCTTGATACTTTAAATGAACACCTTTATCTGGTAATATAACTGTGGGATTTTATTTATTTTTACATTAGTTCACATCAAAAGTGAACTATTTAGTTATCAAAAGACTTACAATTTAAGTCAGAAAAGCTGTAAGACATAAAAGAACCCTTTTCAATATCGCAATCAAAGATTTATTTGTTGTTTTAGGTAGTGCTAGATTTTCCAACAGTTAAAAGGCTGTGTCTGAGGCACAAATTAGAGAAAGGGAGTTACAGACCTCTTAAATGTTAACTTGGGAGAAAAAAGTGATTAGCAGTTCTTTAATCTCTGGATCTATAGCACAAAGTAAATATGTACTTTTATTTTATTTACCCAGTTGACTCAATTATGAAAATTATTTACAAAATGACCTACCTTCCATAATCACTATCCAAGATGAAGCTGACATTGTGATGACCTGGAATTAATTAAAATACACAATCAATTAAATTCCCAATCACAGGAGAACAATAACTATACATTATAAAGCTGATTTAAAACCAAAGTAATTTAAAACTAAAACTGTAATTACACAACCATTTATTAATCCTCAAAGACATTATCTGAAAGAAGTATTTTAAAATATACATACTAAGATATCTCAAGATTATAACCAGAGGTGTGCCTGAGTGGCTCAGTCAGTTAAGCGTCTGCCTTCAGTTCAGGTCATGATCTCATGGTTCATGAGTTCAAGCCCCACATCGGGCTTTCTGCTGTCAGCACAGAGCCTTCTTCAGATCCTCTGTCCTGCTCTCTCTCTACCCATGCCCCACTCACACACTCTTAAATAAACTTAAAAAATTTTTAAAAACTATAACTAGAAAAACCTGATAAATATAATAATGAATGAAGAATGATAAAAGGACATATACATAACCATACAGTCCTCTAATTTCCTTCATTCATTCAATAGCTATTTATTTGGGGGAGACACTCTGCTAAGGAGATGAGAGACGCAGGGTGAGCCCTCAGTTCTCTGAACTGCACATACTGTGCAGTAGAGGAAACAGTCAGCCAAGAGCAATGACTCAAACAGAGAACCAAAAATTATGATATCAAAGAGGAGGGTGAACTTTGAGAGTGGAAGGCAGGGCATCAGGGAAGGCTGTTTTGAAGACATGACATTGTATCTGAAATTCTCAGGATGGGAGGCTTGCAAAGGCTCCAAGACAGAATGAAGTGAAGCTCCTTCTAAAAACGGATGCCTGCTCTGGTAAGCATTTCACAATATGTGTATATCAAGCCATCATGTTGTATGCCTTAAACTTATACAGTGATATATGTTCATATAAAACTGGAAAAAAAAGAACTGAAGGATTTATGTGTCCGGAGTACATACAGCAAAGAGAAAAAACAACAACAACAACAAAAAGTAAGGCTACAGGGAAAACAGCTAAATTACTAATGGAATTTTCTGGATGACAGAAGAATAAAAAAAAAAGAAAAAGAAATCTGAAGAAGCTTACCTTAAATGTAAACCTTACGAAAAAGGTAATTCATACATGCTTACATGAAACTGAAAAGAAGCCAAGGTAAAGAGGAAATGTTAATTTTAAAGAAAGGGATGAAGATGCACGGGAGGTCTAAGAGAATATGAAACAAGGAAATAGAGCGAGGCATTTCTGAGAATTATGAAGAATGATGATCAACATTTACCAATATAGGTTCCAGTCGTCTTACAAATCATAGAACCCATGTCTCCATTTGGATGATCTAGTTTTAGCCCATACCTAATAAAATATATGTGTTAATTCCAAAGTTTATATTGACACTAAAGTTTTTAAATACTGTATTTCCCTTAAGTATCTATATAATAAAGATCGATTTATTATCAAAAAAATAATAAAATTGAATTAACTTAAGTAAAGTAAAATAAAATAAATAAAATAAAATAAAAACTGTGTTTCCTTGAAAACATCTTTTGGACTTTAGAATATGTATCAGGATAGAAACGGTTGCTGTAACGAAAATTTCTGTAAAATGAAAATAGTTCCCAGCCTTGGCTGAAGATACTTGAATAAAGCTTCAGTTTATAATTAAATATTTTGTAGTTAATTTGGCTATCCCCATTGCTATTCCTTTTAAATATTTTTAAATGCTAAAAAATGAAATAATTATTTGATAAAGATATTTCTCAAAATATCCCAAAACATAATAACTTAATAATAGTTCATATCATACTATACTGGAGACAATAGAGGATATCAGGTTACAGCTAACTATATAAATGATTGCTAATTTACTGTATAAAATATTATAATTTTATACCATATTTTAGAGTATTAAGCTATAGAGTATTGCTAGACATTACTATTTACACTGGTATGTTCATATCTACTATTCGTTTTCTAAGGAAAATTATTTGAATTACTTACAAATTATCAGATTGTGGTATGAGAAGCTCACAGGGCATTCCTCCAATATAAACTCTGTACAAATATTTTATTGGAAAAGATCGTTACGTTTAGTAAATCATTTCAAAATACTCCCGTCCCACTAAGCTCACTGACACCTTATATTTTTCTCTTAATCACTTATTATTATCCATCACCCGTTCCTTCAACAAACACCTATTGTATATCTATTATGTTGCAGCCTCTGCTGTAGGTACTGGCACACATCAGGGAACAAAACAAAAATCTTGCCCTGGTGGGACTGACATTCTAACTGGGAGAGACCTGACAATAAACATGATAATCATAATGTATGTGTTAGAAAGTGATAACACCACAGGAACAGACGATGTAGAAACAGATAATGGGGACTCTTCCATCAGAAGTTTCATTAATTCAAATACAAAACAGGATTTTGTGTTTTGGAACACACAGTAAGTATGTTCCTTTAATTCCTGTAGGTAGGAATTAGGCAAGGTCCACAGCAGAAACCCCACAGAGTAACCAGGATGAAGAGAACAACATCTTCAACGCCACTGGAATGGAGATAACCCTGGAAGAGGCAGGGTTAGGCTGCAGGGAAACATCCGCCTGTGCATGTCCCCAGCTGACCAGGTCAACCTACTGCTTTACGGAGGAAAGAACCCGATGCTATTGGAAACTGGCAGGCGTGACTGACTGGGACTGTATTCTTGGCCGCACTCAGCATAAACCACCCAGCTTCTGTGCTGAAAACCAGATTCAAAGTAAGTGCAGATACAAACCTGAAGTCTTAAAAAAGTAAGGACTTCCGTTTGCAGAGAACTTTACACTTTTTAATATACTTTTAAACACTAATCTTTTCACTTACCATTACATTAGGTTTGTAAAGCAAGAACACTGAATTACTGTACCCTGTATGAGATTTATGGATTCAAAGTCTCCTTCTAACCTCTCGCCTTATTGCACCTAAATAGTAAATTTAGCAGCGAACACTTACAGACACTTAACTACATTTAAACCTTACAACCATCTTACTGTTACTCTTCCATTCTATAGATGAAAAAACTGAGGCAGGAAGGTTGAGTAGCTTGCTTAAGCCTACAGCCCTAAGGAATAGATCGAGAATTCAAACCCAGGCAGTTGGGCTCCAGTAGGTGCTCTTAACCATGCCCAGTGATTGCCACAGTGGTCTGGGTTTATCTGTCAGTGGCATTACTACCCTATTTGCCCTTAAATATATACATTTTTTTCATCCCATCTTTTAGACCAAAATCTGCTTGGTGGGCACCAAGTCCATTAGCTATTTGTGTGTCCTCTATAATCTGTACTTTGTCTGAGTTTGAAGATTAGGCTGAATTGACAAGAACTGTGAGAAGCAGAAACTGCTTGAACGCTTTGGTGTCCTGACTTCTGCCCAGAACATGGCCCATTGCTCCCTGTTAATGGAATCAGGCCCAGTAAACTGCTTTGGGGGACCAGGTGTCACAATAAAGATGGTAAAATGAGATAAACACAGTTCTAAGACCTTCGTCTCTCACATCAATAGGTGTGTGAAAAGATTTTCTACATTTATATATAGGATCTTAGGGTTTCCAGGGTCCAAGGGCTGGGTAGGCTGATCTCTAGGTCGCTGCTGACTGCAGTTCTATAATTTCATGAAATAATTTCTCTCCATTCCTCTGTACTAAGCACAGGAAATTTCAGTTACAACTGGGAAAAAAAAGGAATCTCCTTGAAGGTTAAGCTTTCTATTTCCTGGCATTATTATTGGAAAGGATGACTTAGAAAACCCCATCTAAGAATTAGAATATAAGCCATTCATAGCATTCAACTATATAGAAGCAAATAAAATCTTTATGCTAAACTGTCTATACAAAATGTTAAATATTCATTTCTCTGTTTAGTACTCATTTTACTATATATAAGCAATCAATACAAACATTTCCAGAGTGTTACACATGCATCCAAATGTGATTTGAGTTCTATCTCATAGAATGTCACCTAAATTACCTTTATTTCATTTGGGAAAACCTTTCAAATTACTTGCTTTACACAATGATATACTCATATGTGTGTATACACATATATCACCTTTTTAGTATTTAAAAAAACCTTCTAATTGTTGTGTGAATTGTTATCTAATTTATCTATTTATCCATTTTATACATGTATTCAATAAGCATGGAGCCTCTTCAAAGCCATAATATGGATTCTGTACTTCCTTCTATAGGAAATAAAGAGGGCTTTCAGTCTTGCAAGGCACGACTGAGATAGGTATAGCACTCCTATGCTACAGAAAGATAATGCTAGTGAAAATGCTAGTTTCTGGTCCAATTGTGGACAATTATTTTTTGATATTAAGTATCAAATACTATCATACTAAGTAATATTACCATCTGGTCTGTAGCTAGTAAATGGAGGAACCAGTGTTCAAATCCTACTTAAGTTATTAACCATTTTTAGTTTCAGCACTCTCCCATGCACCATGGTATGAAAGGAAAAGAGCCAAACTACATGTCAGGAGGCTTCGGTCCTCCTTGCCCCCAATCCTGACTAAACTATAAACCTCCAAGCTACACACTTACATATACATGCAAATTGAGGCAGTTAAATTAGGTAAGGCGTTATCCAGTAATAAAGTTCTATGACCAACTCAATTACTCTTGAACTTGCCTCCATGTGCCTTCTGTTAATAATATCCATTACAGAAAAATAAAGAAATATGTCAGACCAAAAAGAAAGGCATGTTGGCCATTTGCTTTCATGTCGATGAATCATCTAATAATCTACTTTGCTTCCTATAATATGGCTGAAAATATACCAGCTAATCCACTCACATTGTAGTGATTTTTAAACTCATTGGACCCATTAATTTTAGAATATCATATCATGGGATATCATGATAAAAGTATGTTTCCACATCAAAAATTTACCTCAAAATCCTAACATTTTTCCCATTTGAGCTTAATGCAGTATTACTTCCATAGACATCAGTGAAGATTCTGCCTTGGATAGTTATTAGTGTACCTAAAACAAATAAACAAACAAGTCTGTGTAAGATTATCTACCCATACACCCATATACTTAATATCCAACATCAGAGGTATCCCCCATAAAACAGGCATCCAGATACTTATATCCTACAATGTTCGTCACTATTGTTTAGCATTGTTCTGAAAGTTCTAGCAAATACAATAAAATGAGTATATATGTATTAAAGCACTATCTATAAGTATTTATATATCAAAGAAGTTTTTCACAGAAAACAGAATGAATTATTCAATAAATACTGCCTGGGTCATGAATGATATATTTGAAAAAATAAATAAGATCCCTACCAAATAAATAAATAAATCTTAGGAGAAATAAAAATTAAATATAAAAATAAAACCATAAAAACTCTTGAAAAATAAGTATAAATTTGTATAATATCTATATAATTGGGGTGGTATGGCCTACAGCATAAAAGTGAATGAAAACATAACAATGGTTAAGATCTGTAGATTTAATTTAGAAAATAAAAAATGTCTTAATAACAGAAAAAACCATTAATAAAATTTAGAAGTAAATGGTAAATTAAAAAAATATTTTCCACATATATAACATATAAAAAGTTAATATCTTTAAAATATAAAGAATTCTTATAACTTAATATGGAAAAAATTGACTAGCATTAAATTAAACCAAGGAGATGAGCAAGTAATTAATAAAAGAAGAAATACAAATGGTCAATAAATATATATAAATGAGTAAATTTAACTGCATAAATCAAGAATTGGAAAAATTAGAAATAAGCTACTACATTTTTCATATAAATACTTGAAAAAAATTAGTACTAAAGTTGTTAAGAGTATAGACATGGGCATTTTCACATATTCCTGTTGGTATTATAAACTGGAATAATTATAACACTAATAAAGTGGAAGCCAGCTAAATGTCCAATAGGGGTATAGTTAAATACTTTATAGCAGATTCAGATACAACCATTGAAAATAATTTTTGAAATATTGGGAGGTATTGTACAATCAGAAATGTGTTGTTTAGGGCACACGAATAACTCAGTCAGTTGGGTGTCCGACTCAGTTTTGGCTCAAGTCATGATCTCAGTTTGTGAGTTTGAGCCATGCGCCGGGCTCTGCACTGACAGTGCGGAGCCTGCTGAGGATTCTCTCTTCCTCTCCCTCTGCCCATCCCCAACTCACTCATGCACGCTGTCTCTCAAAATCAATCAATAAATAAAAGCTTTAATAAAAAAATAAATGTTACTTACAAATTATCAGGTATAATTTTATATACTAAAAATTAAATTAATGACTACAAACCAAAACAAATATTTCAGTTGTCATATAACAGACCTGGAGTTCCAGATAAAGGTGTGATGCTCTTTATTGTTGGGGTTCTGAAACTTTTTGCCTGTAAAATAATACAGTCAATAAGTTAATATCTCTTCTTAGATTATTTACAATTAAATAATATCCATAGGGGCTCCTTGGTGGCTCAGTTGGTTAAGCGGCCGACTTCGGCTCAGGTCATGATTTCATGGTTCGTGGGTTCGAGCCCCACATCAGGCTCTGTGCTGACAGCTAGCTCAGAGCCTGGAGCCTATTTCAGATTCTGTGTCTCCCTCTTTCTCTGACCCTCCCCTGCTCACGTTGTCTCGCTCTCTCTCAGAAATAAATAAAACGTTAACAAAATTAAAAAAAAATAAACAATATCCATAATATGACTGTCAAAATATCTCTTTTTACATATAAGAAAATAAAGTTTAGAATATTATTCTGATTATTCAAGATTTTTTCCTTAGCCACTAAAATCCTCTTTCATTTCAAAATATTTTCAGCTTGGAATTTTCACAATCATCTTTTGTTATCACTGTAAGTCAAACTCTAATAATAAGGCTCTCTAGTGACAACTTCTAGGAATTTGGTGAAATAAAATTACAGAAACCCTCTTTTATTTAAGCCAATGGAGAAAAAATAACAAAGCATATTTCCTAAGCAGAAGCAAAACCTGGCAGAAGTCCATCAAAGTAAGCTTTAGTAACTAAGCTAATGATAATTTTCTAGAGCAATGCAGGTATAATTCTTAAGAATTATAACAAACAAAATTGGAATTGGGAGAAAGCAAAAGCCCGGGGAGCTCACAAGGGTGATGGGAACTCTAATACTTTTGATAGACACACATAATTTTTTTAAAAATATGGATGATCCTTAGAAGAAATGTATTATTGTAAATATCTCTATATAGGGTAATTATATTTTGAATGACTTCTATGGTATGTGCAATAATATTTTATGACTTCGTATTAGAAATTATAAAAAAATGAAAGGTTATTTAAAACGAAGTTGAGTCCAGTGAAAATAAGAAAAGGAAAATCAAACTAAGAGTAGAAGTGGAGAAAGAGAAAAAGACTGTGAGTGAGGAAAAAATTTAAAGTTTAAAAGTTTAATTCATTAGTAAAATTAAAGAGGGAAACAAATAAATAAGAGATTCTTATATAGAAGATAATTAAAACTGAGTAAAGTTATCCTTAGCTACCTGCTAGTGTATTTTTTAAATGTAGAAATAGATTTTAAAAATCTGTAAAATAAAAGCCCACTTCTGAAAGAAAGAAAGCACAAGATCTATTATCCGTAAGTTCAAGGGGAGATCCTATGTACATTGAAGGTGCATGCCCAGCTGTCAAGGCGACCTCTGCAGGTATTACTTTCCGTAACAGGAACCCCATCCACACTGACTCGCACAGTGTAGGAATCCTCTGGCATTGCTCTGCAAAGCAAATGAAGAACATATAAGGAATGCAATGACTCTTTTATTTCATTTATACCATCAATGAAAAATACTGTCCCAGACTACAAGTCATTTTTGAAACAAAATGTGCAAAACTCTAAATGATGTACAGTTAAGTTCCATTCTATATTATTAGAATTCCATCCTATATTATGGAAAGATGTCCATCCGCAACTCTGTGCTGCAGATTCTAACATGACGGACCTCAGACAAATGCTTATTCTAAGTGCATGGGTGCTCACTGAGGAGAAGGAAAACAAATGTATTTACAAATGTAAGAATAATCACTTGAAACACTAACATTGTCACCTTGGTACAGTTATGCTATGCGTTGGGTTTTTTTTAATTTTTGATTTAATTTCTAAGAGAGCTTTTGCTACTAAAAATAGCCATAGATGAAATCCTCTGGAATATGTGCGACCTGTTTTATTATAAAAGTTGCCATTTATAATGATTAATTTTTCCTCTAAGTTGCTAATAACAAACATCATTTTGGTCTGATAGTAAAGAACTTGAAATGTCACTATACTAAATGATCATCTTTAATCTTAATGACCATGTCAAGACTTGAACAAAATTAATCAAACCAAACAGGAAAGCACAGTTTTGATATTTTGAGGAGCATCATTATAATTTAATAGTAGCCATTTATCTTCTAAAAGGGATCAATAATGATAAGATAATAGCTCTAATAACCTGGGAAAGGATTTAGAATATATTTTACTGTGCCAATATGTGGAAAAAGCATTACAACTCAATACAATAAATTTATAAAATAGTCTAAACTTCATAAAATAAAGATAACTGATCATCAGAAAATATTATAATAGCCAGATTATATAAAACACTATATAATACTAATACATATATGAGAAAAATACTCTTATTAAAGGTACTATAAAACATACCTAGTATAGCAGGTAATTTGAGTTGAATGACTTGAATCCTTTTCTACATCACAAGAAAATGATCGGAAAGAGGAAACTAATTGAACACTGTTTCCCAACTCAGCATTATCAACTCCATAGTTAAACTGGTTTGCTTGAGCAAAACCTGGAAAAGTAAAAACACTGAATTATTATTGATGGAATTCCGTTTTCAAAGATCTAACAATTGTCATTCAGTACTGAATCATCAATAAATAATAAGGAATAGTACTAAAGTAAGCAGTTAACCTATTTTGTATTTATCCCTATGATTATAATCCTTCTTAGAAGCATAAAAATTTGCTTTCAATTCATTTATCTAGAAAAGTAATGCTTGAGAACCTATTATTTGCCAGGCATGGAATTAAATAGCTTATATTCCAGGGGTAGAGTGTGGAAACCTGCATCAGATGCTATAGCTGCTGGGGATAACTACTGTGAAAACAAGCAGGCCTGATGGGATAGGAAGAATAGTTGGGTCAAACACTATTTTATAAGGGATGGGATCTTTACCTTGAGTTCCTATAAAGCAAAATCTGAGGCATGGACTTGGAAGCAAATGGCTTATTCAAGTAGTGACCCCTTTTGGACAAAAGAGAATAAAACCTGAAGAAAGAAAACCCGAGCCACAAGCACAGTTGCAATTCAATCTTGCTGGAAATTTCCAAGGAAATTATAGACTACCTCTCAGAATCAAAGAATCAATGGCAAGAAACATCACTTCATCAAATCTTGTCCCCATTAGTTGAGGGTTCTCCCTAGGGGAAAAGTGTTTTTCCTGCACTTTCAGGCTGCACATACACCCATATGCCATATGAGTTCCAATGTCCCAAGTTACTGCATCAGCGAAGCCCTGGGACAGTAGACAAAGACCTGCTACGGGAACAGAAGGCAAGAGCTACAAGCATAGTCAGTGTCAAAGTAAATGAGGCACTATTTGCCATGACTGTGGCTAGCATTAGGAGAGGATGTGAAGCTGAGTGTAAACAGTCAACCCTTCACAACAATCAACTCTTCACAACATATAGACATGCTTATGTACATTTTAAGTATAATCCATTATCAAGCCAAGAGCTCTGCTAAAGATTTAATACCAGAGGGTTAGTGGGGCAAGATACAGGCCACACTAACACAACTATTCCTGAGGCTATAATGAATACTCACTCACCATACCATCCCTTCCTCCCCCCCCCCTTTTTTTTTTTACCACCCATTGTAGATTTCCTTACCCTTAACCTGTACTTCAACTAATGGAGTGACACTTGCCTTCATCCTGAGTGTCTGAGCCCTTAATTGCCTTGCCCTTCTTAGGTTATGGTTACCATAATTGCCTATTCACAGTTATCACTGGACATGGAAGCCAAGAGATACTCCATTAATACCCTGAATTCCAGACATATTCCTCCCTATCTCCATTAGGCAAAGCAACCCTACCTCTCCATGATCATCAGAACTGATTATCTTTAGTAGTCTGCTAATTATGTTTGATGAATTCAAAGTGATCAGGTAGTAGTGGTAGCTTCAGTTCAGTGGAAGCCATGTAGGGATCCCTGGCAAAAGCATTCTCTAGGGGTGCCTGGGTGGCTCAGTCAGTTCAGTGTCCAACCTTGGTTTAGGTCATGATCTCACAGTTTGTGAATTTGAGCCCCCCATCGGGTTCTCTGCTTTCAGCATGGAGCTCACTTTAGATCTTCTGTTCCCCTCTTCCTGTCCCTACCCCACTAGCTCATCTGCATACACTCTCTCTAGGAAAAAAAAAAAAAAGCATTCTATAACTGGACCCTCAGACCCCAAATACAGCAGAATCTAAAACCATAGGGACAGAAAGCACAGATTCAGTTTTGGGATCACTAGGAGCAATAATGACAGAGAATAACCATTTTTTTTCCAGCTCCAAGCATTCTGTTTCTTGGGAAACAGCAGGATGTATCTGCCATTGGCTCCATGCATACGGCACATGATGGAGGCTGGCATCCCATCCCACAAGACACTGTTCCCTAGCTGGGATCTTAGACTTGCCTTTAATAGATCATTCCATCATTCTACTAGGCCACATGTTTCAGAGTAACACAGGTTTTGTGGTCATGTGCTAATAATCACAAACTTTTTCACTATAAACTATGTCCTTCGTTATGAGGCACTATTTTGTGGAATCTCATGGCAATAACTCAGACTCTGGAAGCTCCCATAAGATGGAACTGGCAGAGGCGCTGTGGAGAGAGAAGGCAAAATCTATATCTGGAGTGTCTGTTCCGACAATAATGATCTCTGTTCTTTCCGTGAGAGAAGAGGAGTAATGCAATCAATGTCACTAAATAGCTGGCGGACTTCTTGAAGGACAGGTCTTATTGAGGGCTCAGTTTTGGTGTCTGCTACTGGAAGGTCAGGTATTCCGCAACTACAGTGAGTAGCCTAGCCTTAGGAAAAGGGAGTCGTGGTATTGGCCCATGCACAGCCTTCACCTCACAGCCCCTCTGTTCATGGGCCCATTGCACAAGCACTGAGGTAGCCAAAGAGAGAAGCTCCTGAATGAGTCATTCAATCAACATGATTGCTGTTTCCTCTGTGGGGGGGATCCTCTCTTGTAGGAATTAACTCAAGACATATACTTCTGCATGCTTTGTGCTCTTACCATGAGCCCCTTCACATGCCTTTCAAAATCTATATAAACTACATAAAATACTTACAAAATACTTATAAAAGACTTTCTTGTTTTTTATTTCAAACCCTGTTCCTGGGATACAGGAGGCATGTAACATAAATGGTCAAGAGAGCTTTTTAGAAGGAGTAAACCAGGAGAATATCAATGGCGAGTGCATTTCAGAGAGAGGGAACATGACGTTCAGGGCCCTGCAGTGGGACAATGTTTCTGGATTCAAGAATTAGTGAGCATGGTTGGAGAAGTATGTGTGAGAAGAGTGGTAGGACATGGGACCAGAAATTGAGGCATTTATATTTTTTTGAATTTTTCAAATGTTTATTTATTTTTGAGGGAGAGAGACAGAGAGCAAGTAGGGAAGGGGCAGAGAGAGAGGGAGACACAGATTCTAAAGCAGGCTCCAGGTTCTGAGCTATGAGCACAGAGCCTGAAGTGCAGCAAGAGGATACTTGATGATTTTGCTCTTGCTTTTTTTTTTAGATTTGTGAAATAACAGTATGTTTACATGCTAATGTAACATACTCAACAGAACCAGAAAAATGGATGATGTGAAATAGAGCAGAAAATTATTTTTTAATTGATGAAAATTATTTTAATCTTACTATAAATATATGAATATTCAGACTAGACCTGGAAGTAGTTAAATATCCATTAAGTAATTTTATGTCACAGGTATTTTATATAGTTGGAACAACATTCGATTTTGAAATAAATCCAAGAAATAAAATCTATGGTTAAATAGATTTATTTATTTAATAGATAATGTTCTATTTATTGATTAAATCCTATAATTAAATATTCTTCTAATAAAAATGTTTAAAAGATACTTAATAATCTAATATGCAGAGTGAATCTATAAATTTGTCAACATTATAATATTTTTGGAATAAAGTTATATTAGTAAATAAACAGTAGTTGATCACTTCAAAATCTAAAATTCCTAAATTCTTAGTTCTAAAAGTATGTTTTTAGGTGTTTTTTTTCTAAATATCACAAGCACTTAACATCAAAACACCAGTATTGCCAAGTCGATAACTACTGTTTTTGAAATTATGAAAGTTTTTCCTTTGCATACATGTCATTAATGTAAATTTATAAGCTATCTGAATTTCAGAACTTAATCACCTACAAAGTATATTGTCCCACAGTACTATAATAAACTTAAAATCTGTAAGCCATGAAAAATATTAAACCCAAAGATGTATATTTAACTCTAACTCCTATGTATATATACTACTAATGTTAGAAAAAAAGTAAATATTAAGTATTCACCTTAAATCTTCAGTAGGTTTGCAGTTTGTTTCAGAAAACAATCATTACTACCACAAATGCTCACATTAAACAGCGTTTAATAGCTGAAGTGGCTGAATTGGGGTTACCAGATATCTGTGGTGTGACTGCTTTTTAAATTATTAAACATTTTCAGTGTTCTAAAAAGTCCAGTAGAAAACATGAATATTGCCTCATCTAATGTAGGACGGGAAGTAGGACTTCACTGTGCCAGAGGTTCATCAAATGCCAAAGTCCTGAAGCTCAGCTCTGGTAAAGCTACATATTAGGAGAGAGTGCTTCTATTTATTTATTTTTTAAATATTTTTAAGTTTATTTATTTCAAGAGAGAGAGGGTACGAGCAGGAGAAGGGCAGAGAGAAAGGGGAGAGAGAATCCCAAGCAGGCTCTGCAATGTCAGTGCAGAGCCTGATGTGGGGCTCAAACCCACGAACCATGAGATCATGACCTGAACTGAGATCCAGTCAGATACTTAACAGACTGAGCCACCCACGTGCCCCAGGAGACAGTGCTTTTAAAGGAACCCTAACATTCTGGGTTGGAATCCCAGCTCCACATGTCCTTGTTGTATGACTTTTGGGCATTAGAATTTAGATATAAACTCTCTCATTCTTAGTCTCCTCATCAGAAAAATGACCATAATAACCTACTTATTAGATTGTAGGAAGACTAACTAAGGAGTATATATATATATATATATTGCTTAGCATGGTGCTTGGCTCAGATGTTAAGAGCTCAGTTGATATTTGCTCTTATTAGTGGTCACAAAAGTCCTAAAGTTTAAGTTCAGCATTAATATTCCTTTTTAAAACTAACACAGAACTAAGAAGTGGGTGTCTAGGATTCAAATCCAGGTTGTAGATGTCAACCTGACACACACGATAGTGGGAGAAAAATAACATTTAAAAATGTACATTACAAAGCTCTTACCCATTATCATACATAACTTCCTCCAGACCCTATGTTCTTAGCTCTTCTCCTGTCTTTTAAATGTAGAGAAAGCAAGCACAAATTCAACAAAGGGTAGGGATTTCAATAAATACCACTTTCTTCCTCTAAGCATAAACTAAACAAACCAAACTTACCCAGAATAGGCTAAAGTACAAATATAAGCATCAATTTAGCATGTAAAAGACACTTGCATTGAATCTGAAGCTTTGACTCTAGGATGGCAGTAACTTGTAAAATGGAATTTTGAAAAGATACATGAAAACAGAGGAAACTTAGCTACTTGTAAACTTGCCCTTTCCCTTTGCCAGCTTCTGCTTATCTTTGGAGTTCATGTTGAGTTTGAAATACACAGAAGGGTTGCTGGCAACTAACTAAAGTATGGAAAGTTTTACTAGTGGTGTGGCTCAGGATGTGATGCGCGTATTTATTTTCCTATTAGACACATGTCATATAATTGATATACTAACACAGATCTGTTCTTTGGCATTCTTAAGACATATACAATCGTAAAAATTAAAACCAACAGAAGATGATATTGAGTTTTGGGTTTGTTTGTTTGTTTGTTTTGCTTAGGAGTTGTTTTAATGTCATCTATATACTTAATGTCATATATATTTAATGTTAAATATGTCATATATAAATCTTATATACCTTATTTATGCCACATATATAGACATATCTCTCAGGACTAAAATCAATGGGAAAGCACAAGGAAATCAATGAGATTTGTAAATATCCTCATTACCAATGTTGCTTAAAAAACTATAGAAATATTTCTAATGTTTTAGCTAATTCCAAAGGAATTCCCTCTAAAAAGAATTTCAGTATAAAAGTATAATTCTGAATAAATAATTGAGTATGAAGAAGATACCTCTGGAAATACTCCAAAGCACAAAGATTACAGGAAGGGTTGGGTGTACCCTGGAAACAAAAAAGGTTGAGGCTTCAGATGGGAATTCCTGGCATGTTGATGTATTTTTTTCTTTTGCAGAAAAACTCGAGACAAGACTTGCCAGGCACGCAAACCTGGTTCTCCTGATAGGAGCCCGTGCTGCTATCATGGAAAATGTCAGTGTTGTTAAAGCCAGTAGTTGTTTTGCACAATGCAGGCTGTTGGGTTTCTCTAGTTCAAAACAAAGCAGAGTTGAAAGCATAATCCTATTCCAAAGTTGTAACATTCAAAATGATGAGAAGGAAAGGAGCAGTGTGATGAAGGATAATTCCTAAAGAACGAAACCAAACCTATAAGATAAATGCAGAAAAAATAAAATAAAATAATAAAAATAAAATAGCCCTAATTTATGGAACAGATAGTATCTATGGGTACTTTAGATACATCATCCTTTTCAATATTCACAATAACTCCAACAGGTAGGAACTAATATCCCATGTTACAGATGATTGAGAAATACAAGGTAGGACTATAAAGTAATAAAAGCCAAGAAAGTTAGAAACACTCCAGAACTAAACAAAATGATAAAACTCCTCATTAAATCGGTCCTCTTAGACAGAGACACAATTATTTCCATGATCATGCCATTGCTCAAAACACTTTTACTTAGGGGCACCTGGGTGGCTCAGTCGGTTGAGTGTTCAACTTTGGCTCAGGTCATGATCTCATGGTTCGTGGGTTCAAGCCCTGCGTTGGGCTCTGTGCTGACAGTTCAGAGCCTCGAGCCTGCTTTAGATTCTGTGTCTCCCTCTCTCTCTGCCCTCCCCTGCCTTCACACTCTGTCTCTCTTTCTCTCTTTCTCTCAAAAATAAGTAAACATCTAAAAAAAGATTTAAAAACACTTCCATTTAGGCAACGTAATTGTAAAATTATATATATTTGGCTCCTGAAGCATAGCCTTTAGAACAAAGTAATGCAGCAGCAAGTTTTTGCCTGCAAAGGTGAAAATGATGTGTGGAAATAGCCATAAGTCATGTGGATACACCAAAATATTAACAGTAGATCTTTCCATATGGTGGAATTTCAGAGAACTCACTTTCTAAGTCAAACATTTCTATAATATTTAATTTTCTCATCATGACCCTTACAAAAATAAAATCTTTATAGTCATACGGGACCAACATTTAGGTAATCACCTAGCAGGTACAATTCCATTTAGGAAGTGTTCTTGTGTGATTAATAAGTAAGGTCTGCATGCAATTCTAAGCATCAAGTATGGGTTAGAGACAGCACTGATGGATTATGCGAATGTAGTTCTTTAAAAGTATTTTGTTCAAGTACCACATTCATATAGCTTTGGAGGTCTGGTATGTTTTGTAAATTAATTACATTGCTCTATACACATTCTGTATTTTTCATGGGCCCTGAAAACCTATATAAAATAGTATTTAGATTCAACATCTGAGAAAGACATATGCTAATACGTTTTTAGTAACCTGCAGTGCATGGTTAAACTAAGAAGAGGGAAGACAAATCAACGTGAGGATGCAGGTATCTGCAACTCAAATAGGATTTAACTATCCCATGATTCTCTATCAAGAGTATCCAGAAATCGAGACAGAAGGGGAAATCGGAAATTCACCATGACATGAGTGACACACGATACACTGTGACTCAGAAAGTCCATGTAAGAGCAAAGCTAAATTCATAAAGATGTTCTTCCAAAATGCCTTAAAAATAGAACGTTTTGTTTTGTATCTATAACTAAGGGCCATCTGGCTCTATGTACTTAAATTAAACTCAAGCAATGATTCCTGGGTCAGAAAAAGTTTAGGTCTTGAGGCAGAAAGAAATAGCTGAGTGATGTTTTGTTTTGTTTTGTTTGTTTTGTTTTGTTTTGTTTTGATCTGGGCATTTCTTTCATGACTTTGAAAACTCTGTTAAGAACCAAATAGCTTTCAAACACACTATCTTAACAGCAATTTACAATATAAGGAAACTATGGATAAAGCCTCTTTTAAATTAAGTCTTTAGCAAATACATTGCCTTTAAGTTCTTAACTCTAAACAACAACACACTTTAGTCCAAATATACTCTTCACAATTTAGAGACATAAACCATTTTAAATATGTCATTGAGAGATCAAATTCTGCAGAAATGTTACCTAGAAGTATCAAAAAAACATTTCAGTATATATGGCAGAATAATTAAATATGTTCCTCTGTTAATTCTAACTCCCAAAGGTTCTCATTTGTCCTTTTATTTTAAAGACTAAGTAACTGCTTTTAGTATTTTCAAAAATGTTTTTCTTTCCTATCCTTCAAAAATCTATAAATTGAATATTATTATTATTATTTAGAATGAAAAGGCCTTAGGGCTAAAAGAACCAAGTAGTTAATCTTAGGAACAGTTGTTCATTAAACAAATTCACTGATTGCCTATTATATTTCCACCCACAACCAGCCATGGAGAAAGAGTCATACATAACCCATGCTTTGATGAAGTATATGATAAGGACTGGATGGCAGGAGAAGCCATCCAAAGTTTTGCTGTTAATTGCCCTTCCGCCTTCATTAATGTTCTAATTCTCCATCACATCCTCTTTCTAGACATTCTATCTCTCTACCGCCCCCAATGTTATATTCGATATAAAGATAAATTAAATGTTATTAGACCCATGAAGAACAAGTAAATAATTGCAAGTTGAATTAAAGATGTTCCTTTCAGGGGCACTTGGGTGGCTCAGTCAGTTGAGCAATCAACTTTTGCTCAGGTAGTGATCTCACCATTCCTGAGTTCAAGCCCCACATCAGGCTTCTGATGTCAGTGTGGAAACTGCTTCAGATCATCTGTTCCCCTCTCTCTCTACCCTTTCCCTGCTCATGCTCACTCTCTCAAAAATGAATATACATTTTTTAAAAATGTTCCTTTTGGCTCAGTCATTATAATCCAGATCCTGGGAGTTAAATTAAGTAAGTAATTATAATATGAATTCAGAAGATCAGGTTGGTAGAGATTCTTGGGGATTGTGTTAGCTATCAAAGGGGCAGAGTTTTATTCTTCTGGCCAAATAGAGAAACAACTCTTGCGGATTTTTTTTTTTTTTTAACCATAAATCTCTAAATGTGATCTAGTCTTTAAAATTCTTCAACCTTGGCTAAAAAAAGAAAAAGAAAAGAAAAGAAAAGAAAAAAAAAAGCAACCATACCTTCTCCTTTGATAGTCAACCTTGTTGCTCCATTTATGCTGCCATATTTAGGTATTATTTCTGTGACTTTGGGAATCTTAGAGCCACCTGAAAGATATTACAGTACAGTAGGGGTAAAAGCATCAGGTACTCGTTTCAAGCATTAAATTTGGTACCACATATTACAGTGTTGTAAGAAAAACATCATAAAGATATAGGACTGAAAGTAAATACACCCATATTCTATTTGTGGCTCTACTACTTACCATTGATTTGACAGGGAAATAAGTCATTAACTTAATGAATACCCATTGGCTTTATGCAAAGTACCCTCTGAGGTGCCACAAAGGGTGAGAATAATACATGATCATTCTCAACATTCTTATGTATCATATTACAAAAGATTTATTCAAACCCTTAATTTCACATCGTGCTCACTAACTACAGTTCCATAACTACACTTAGCAGCCCACACAGCAGCAGACAATGCTGGAGAAATAATACTGTGGAGAAACAGGTTGTTTGTTATAAAAGCACATAAGAAATGCAAAGTTAGGTCAATGGAAAGAACAGTCCAGGTACAAAAGGTAATGATGTGTCTTAAGAAGAAATTGTTTTTCTGTGACAGAGTAAGACTTCAGGGAAGCTAATTTCTGGCATCTTCTTAGCCTTCTGATCACAGTAAGCTCCTACTCTAATGATCCCTAATTCATTCAAAGAATGCTGTAAGGTTCCTGGGGATATACAAATGCATTAACAGTCCCAACTTTCCAAAAGTTAGCTTAGACAACACAGAGTGACAGAAGACAGCACAGGGGCCACGGGTGACTAAGACAGGGCACTGCATCCACACTGCTCGGGTCATACTGGCTTCTTGAAAGAAGGGGCACCCTGGCTGCATCTTGCAGGGCAAATATGAATAGCTGGCCTGGACCAACTTTGGGAAAGATAAAGAAGTCCAGAAACAGAGAGGGCCCTCTGCACACACGAGGGTGAGTGGGCTGCTTCTTTGGAGAACTAGAAATATGCTTTAAAACAACTCAAAGGTACACAGTGTCTGGAAGAGTTTATTTTCTGCTTAAACTATACGAACCTGGTACTTATTAGATCCAGTAACAATTCTCAAAGTAGGTGGAAAAAGTTAAGCTGAGACAAAAAGAAAAGCTATACAAATTACTGTTTAAAATGGATGTATGAGAAAAGGTTAAAGAAATTATAATCGTATAGTTCATTCCTGCCTGCCAAAAGTTTAGTGTGGACTTCAGATGTCTCTGTGCTTTAGGTCTGACTGTGCCAAGAGCCCCAAGGCTGATCCTGCTTCAGGCACATTTATAACTCCCACCAGCCCACAGCCAAGAGTAGGAAACTCCAGCGAGAGCTCAGAACCCCATCTCAGGTTCATCCTCCCTGTTATCTTCACCAACAACTCCAATTTCTTATCTTATCAGTCGCTTCCAAGCCTCTCCCGGGTATTACTTTGAAGGCCCAGGGCAGCTGCCCCTTAAAGTGACTGACACCAACCACAGAGATCCCTTCCTGTCCTACTGCGGGGCACTGCCCTCCCTACGGTGGGGAAAAGGGACCCCAAAAGAGTGAGATGAGAGAGGACTCAGACTGTGCCCCTATCCCTACCCCCTGCCAAGTTTCAGGGTCACTTTCAGTGGAGTCACTTGGGGGTGGGAGGCGGTGAGGTTCCTAATTCACGCAGTAGCTTTTAAGACTTAAGAACAATCCCTCTTCTCTTCTGTCTGTCTGTGTATGTGTCTGTGTGTCTGTCTCTCTGTTAGGCCTGCCCTGCAAGTCCCAGGTCTGCAGGATCGCCATGCAGCCGCCCCCGCAGCCTCCGCGCAGGGCTGGTGGCCCGCGGTCCCGCCTCTCCCACGCGACCCCTGGGATCAGGGGTTGCGTCTGCACGGACGGCGCCCCGGATGAGTTACCTGTGCCGGGGTCCGCGGCGCACAGGAGCAGCCCCCAGAGGCTCCAGGTTCCCAAGAGCCACAGGTGTCCCATCGCCGCGCTAGACCCGCAGAGTGCGCGCGCGCCGCTCGCCCGCAGCGGCAGCCAGTGCGGGGCTCGGGCCCCGGCCGAGCCTCGCGCGCGCGCCACGCTCTTNCCCCCGGGGACCCCCGCTCCCCGAGGCCCGCCCCGCCCCGGGCCGTCCCGCTGCACCTCTGGGATTTGCGCGCAGATACACTCCCCTGCGCTGGAGAACGGACCCCGCCCCGACGGGTGTGTGGAGATCAGACCTCCACAGGCCGACCTGGGTGCTGACGTCTAAAGCCTGTCCCCGCGAGTGTAACGACTCCAGTTCATCCGGCAAGAGAGTGCNGCTTTAATTCTAGGTCTACATACTTTCATTTGCCTGTCTGCTTTGGTTATTATCACCAGGTAGGCATAAAAGTCCATCTAATGAACAAACCCCACACGGTTTCCCCTTCACATTCATATAAATTAGTGCTGAAACTTTAATTGAGAATCATATTGGATTGAGAATCAATAGGAATCGATTTCTCTGCATGTCCCAAGCACCATGCCCAATGCTTTAGAGACTTCAACCCACAATCCCCAAAGGACTATTACTATTGCTATTAATGACAATTACTATTATTATCCCCATTGTTCCAAGCTGTAGACTGAGGCATGGAAGGAACATTGAGTGACTTGCCCAAGGCCACATAGCTAAGTGCAAAGTGAGGACTTAGGCATTGACTCCTGAGCCAGTGCGCTTCACCCCTCCGCTGCCCCCCAGTTTATCACACCTCCAGTGAGTGTTTGCAATGCCTAGGACATATTTATCCTAAAAATCATTCCTTATCTGTCTGAAATTCACATTTAACTCAGTATCCTGTATTTACTAAACCTGACTACTCTAGCTGGGAGGGAAGAGAGAAAAAATAAAAGAAAGAACTCTAAAATAAGAAAATAACAAAATTAGGCCTTTGCTCTTCAAGAGTTTATATCTGTCTCATTAGGGGTTAAATTTTTTGTTGTTGTTAGATTTTGGTTAATTACATTCATCTCATAATGTTCTGCAAACTGAGTCCCCATGTCACCAGCCTACAGAAAATAGTGCCTGCAAGGTGCCACTGCCTTTCTTACTCCTGGAACTCATTGTAGCATGTGACACTGTTAACATCTTTCTTGAAATTCCATTCCTCTGAAGAGTGTTGGGTTTCTTCCTACCTCTCCAATCACTTCCATCTCATATTTTTCTCTTACATCTTCTTCCTTAAATTTGATATTTCTGGAAGTTGGTCAATTAGCAGAAAATCAGCTCATTGAATGCCAATTTGCTGATTAATTACTTGCCACCTTTACTAAATTTGAAGACTGTAAGGTTGTATAACAATTATTAGCTTTACCAAGAATTTCTTAGCAGCACTAACAAAAGTATTCACTTTAAGCTATTAGCTGTGAAATGTGTAGAAATATATATTTTGATATGAAAAACTAAACTAAAATCTAATGTGCGAATAAAAGCTGGAATTGTTTGGTTAATTTTGATTTTTTTTCTGCTGCTTTCAAATTAGAATTAAATTAACCTAAATTAAACTTAGGATGATTTCATTAAAAAGCAATTTAAATACAATTTAATTCAAATTTTTGGGTTTTCTTCAGATGCTTCTGAATTTATAAATTAAAAAGGAATATTAGGAATAGGTGAAATAATACTAAAATATTTTTTTTTTACAAATAGTTTATTGTCAAATTAGTTTCCACATAACACCCAGTGCTCATCCCCACAAGTGTCCTCCTCCATGCCCATCCCCCCTCGCCCCCACATCCATCAGTCCTCAGTTTTTGTCAGCATTCAAGAGTCTCTCATGGTTTGCCTCTCTCCCTTTCCCCCACCATTTCCGCCCTTCTTCTCCCCCTTGTTCCTCCGTTAAGTTCCTCCCAATCCTCCTATACGTGCAAACATATGATATTTGTCCTTCTCTGCCTGACGTATTTCGCTCAGCATAACACCCTCAAGGTCCATCCATGTTGCTACACATGGCCAGATTTCATTGTTTCTCATTGCCATGTAGTATTCCATGGTATAGATAAACCACATCTTCTTGATCCATTCGTCTGTTGATGGACACTAATACTAAAATATTTTAAATGGTTTTAGAATTTAAAAGGTAGTAAATGTCATTCAAAAGTATTAAGAAATAAATCAGAAATAAATGAAAAACTTTGTCCCATGTCCTATACCAGAGTAGTTTATAACCAGGAACCACTGAAACAGGCAGATTTCTTATAGAAGGACTCCATATTGTTTATACCAAGGAGGAAAAGTGTTCTACGTTTTGGATATCAGTAAAGTGATTAGGAAACTTTTTTTTTTTTAAGTTTAAGAGAAAACGAGTGGGCGAGGGTCAGAGAGAGAAGAAGAAGGAGAATCTCAAGCAGGATCTATGCTATTAACACAGAGCCCAAGTCCAGGCTTGATCTCACCAACCATGAGATCATGACCTGAGCAGAAATCAAGAGGTTCAACTGACTGAACCACTCAGGAGCCCCCAGGAACCTTTTTATATTGATTACTGCTTTTCCAAAATATATTTTTAAGATTCTTTTACCAAATCTTTAGAGTATACTAACCAGAAAATGGCATATAATATTTAGTATATAATATGGTTACTCCTCCTGTGGCCTATTTCATTTTTCTCCTTAACTCATACTAACCATATATAGTCTTTTTCAGAGTATAGTAGTCCCATTCAGATATCCTTACTTCCTTTACATCTAGTCTTCTTATAAAAAGTTAACTGTATATTAACTTATATATGTTATACGTACTAGGCATATATAAATTAACTATACATGTAAGTATGAATAAGTGAATATATGTATGAAACAAACATATATAAATATGAAATACACATATCCATATATAATTCACAATCCAGTTGTGATACTCAATATTAAAAATGTGTGGATAATTTTTCTATATATTTCACCATCAGTAACCAAAATCAAACAACTTTTTCAAACTATTTATGTTAAATTGCATTCATTTAATTTGGTAAATTTGGCAAACGGGTCATTTAACAAATTGATCATTTGGCTAATCGGTTTTAGGAAAACTGATATTTCAACAAAAAGCCTACTTGCTTGCCATATAGTGCCTAAATTTCTTAAAAAGCCAAGCACTGTAATTTGCGTATATAGATTTTTACTCAACTCTTGTTGAATAAATGAACATCTTTAACATTTCTCCCTTGAAAAGTGCTTATTTATGGGATACCTGCCTGGCTGAGTCAGTAGAGCATGTGACTCTTAATCTCAGGGTTGTGAGTTCAAGGCCCTATGTTGGGTGTGGAGCCTATTTAAAATAAGAATATAAATAAATAAGTAAATGCTTATTTAGATGATAACGATGTCTTGCAAAAGATCCCACCAATGAAATTTTTTTGTTTATTTATTTTGAGATAGAGGGAGGAAGGGCAGAAAGGGAGAGAGAGAATCCCAAGCTGGTTCCACACCACCACCATGAAGCTGACATGGGGTTGGAACCCACAAACTGTGAGATCATGACCTGAGCCAGAATCAAGAGTCGGAAGCTCAACTGAATGACCCACCCAAGCGCCCCTCACCATTTTGATATTTTTTATCTTAAAATATTAATTTAAGTGGATGAGTTAATGTGACAATAAATAATTATAACTAGATGGAAATTTATATAACCAAAAAGTCAATTTAGAACCAAAAAAAGTGACTATGTAGTTTACATAACTAATGACTTAAATTGCATTTATCTTTAGAATATTTAAACCTCTGCAATATAGATTCATCATGGACTAAAGGCGACTTCTGGCCACTAAGTCCCATGCTTCCTTTGTAAATTAAAAAAATTCCAGGGGCGCCTGGGTGGCTCAGTTGGTTAAGCGTCTGACTTTGGCTCAGGTCATGATCTCACAGTTCGTGGGTTCAAGCCCCGTGTCGGGCTCTGTGCTGACTTCCAGCTCAGAGCTGGGAGCCTGTTTCAGATTCTGTGTCTCCCTCTCTCTCTGACCCTCCCCTGCTCACGCTGTCTCTCTCTCTCTCTCAGAAATAAATTTTAAAACATATTAAAAACAAATTGCAGCTCTAAGAAAACCCCACTAATAGGGCCAGCATCGTGGGCATATGACACATTCAGTCTCATAGGTCCCATGCTTCATTTAATCCTGTGCTGTCACCATTGTGAAGTCCTTAATAATTTTGGAATGAGGGAATCCCCATATTCACTTTGCCTGGTTCTGCCTGCGTTGATGGTGAAAAAAGAGACAGATAATAAACTTGTTGATCCTTCAAGTGATAGGGAGTTAGTAAGAACTCTTGCAGTGCTAGAAGGAATAAAAGGTTTACTATGAATTCACCTTACTTGGAAAATGAGCTGTGTGTGAGAGCCTGGTTATGAATTTAGAACTAATTATGAGAGATGAACAAAATGAGGTACCTACAAGAATAGATTTATTCTCTTAGTTTGCTGTCAACAAATATATTCAATATTGTAGGCTGTAGGGATAGGGCACTAGTTTTTTTTTTTTTAAGCTCTGTCTTCAAGAACTTACATTCTTAATGGAGATAGTCAGTAGACAAGATAAGTGAGCAAAACATAAACTATGTTAGAAAGTGATACATGCTGGAGAGAGAAAAATAAGGAGGGAAGTATATCATATGTGTGTTGGGGGGGTGGATTGAGTATGATGAAGTTTTATGTAGAAGGACTGGGAAATTGTCACAGAAAAGGTGAATTTCAAGTAGAGATCTGAAGGTCTGAAGGGAATTGCTTAGCCATGTGGAAATCTGGGAGAAGAGCATTCCAATCATTTTAGAACAAATGCCAATGCATTGAGGAGGGAGTGTGTTTTGATGTGAAAGGGGCAGGGAAGCCAAAGTGGTATAAAATATGAAGTCTGAGAAGCAATGGGAGGCAGGGCAGTTCATGCAGGATCACATATTTGGCTCTGAGTTAGATAGGAACCCACTGTAGAATACTGAGCTAAAATATGACATGATTTAACTTTTGTTTTCAAAGAAACACCCGGATGCTATCTAGTTGCACTAGGGCAAGAGCAGATGCAGGGACATCAATTCGGAGATGAATGCAAATAATCCAGGCAAGCGTGATGATATCTTGGACCAGGATGGTAACAGTGTTGGTAGTGCAAAGCAGTCAGGTTGTGGGTATATTGAGAACTGAGTCAGTAGGATTTGGTGACAAGAGGTATATTGGGTGAGAGAAAAAAAGGAGGGGCAAACAAGACTGCAAGGGTTTGGTGTGCGTATCTAGAAGTATGGTCAGTAAGAGGTGGTGAAGAATGTGGCAAGAGTAGATTTGAAGAGCACATCAAGAGCTCACCTTTGTAAATATCGAGTTTAAGATCTATTAGATTTCCAACTGAGATGTAAAAAAGGCAGTTTGGTTTTTGAATCTGAAGTTCAGGGAAAACTTTAGGTTGGAGATATTAATCCGATAAACATGAGCATGTATTTTATAAATAATGAGGCCAAATGTGATCATCTAGAGAATAGAATATAGATGAAAAAATGAAAAGGTCTAAAGACAAAGCCTTGGGAAACTCCAATATTTAGTAGTAGGAAAGATGAGGAAAAACAAGCAAAACTGACTGAGAAAGAGTGGTTCAAAAAGTGGCAGAGAAATCAGGTAAAAGGATTTCCTGGGAAGCTACCTAGAGAAGTATTCAAGGAGGAAGAAGTAGTGGCTATTAATTACCCTGGGATTTAACACTGTGGAGCTTATTGGAAACTCTAAGGTGAGTTATAGTAAAATGGCAGGAGTGAAATCCTGATTGGAGCAGATTCCTGAAAAATAGGCAGGGATATTTGGGGGCCATCTTAGAATCTATCCACCACAATAAGATAGAAGAGTTGGAAAGTAAAAAGGCCAGGAGGGAAAATAGTCCCTGCAGGCAGCCAAGCAGACTAGTGGTCGTAGCTGTCTTGAATTAGAGTGAAATCAATGAGAATGGTCTCGTCTTTTCTCTAGCTACTTGTAGATGCGCAGGTGCAGGCATGAAAGTCGGCACTTTGGGAAAGCTAGTAGTTTTACTCACTTGTCTTTAAGGCGCTTGCCTACACTGCATGACACTGTCAGCAGCACTGTCTAATAAAAGTCAGGAAACTAGAAAAATGTAAAGGGGTAAAGAGACTAAAACCTACTGATAGAACAAACCTTTGTTCTCAAGCAAGCATGTGGGGTTTATTTTGTTTTTAATGCCCGGAGAATTCTTGTTTCTGTTGTTTGAAGTAGACAGTTCTAATGTGGGGAGCACTATCTTTTCTCCCTTTTAATCATCATCTCAATTTCTCCTTTGTGGAATAATCTCTTTCCTATTAAATGTAGGCTGGTGACCCAAGGTGTGTATGTGTGTGGTGGGGGGTTAGGGTTAGGGTTAGAGTATCAAATTCTCCCTGGAGCTTGAACCTTAAGCAGAGGAGCCTTGAGAGAGTGAATGCTGGCATTCATTCATTGCCTTGGAGGTGCCCTGACTGGACTCTTCACAGAGGACTGTTCTGAGGTTCCTTCCTCCAAGGCTTAGAAAGTGCCTTGGTTCCTACCTGTTTTCATGTTTTGATTTGCTAGGTTTCCTGTGATAATACGAGGGTCAGATATTCTTTCTGTAAATTTCCTTTTGCTTAAGTTTGCCAGTTAGTTACTGTTGTTTGCAACCCCCCCCCCAAATTCTAATCAAGAAAACATTTTTATTAGCAAATCATACTTTTGGGGCAAGAACAAAGTCCTGGAAAATGAGACAGGCCATTTTGAAAAAATGCAGCACTGGATAAAATACTTTAATAAGGTGAAGGTGAAAGGCCTTCACTGTTCTCAGAGGGCCGAATCATTTGGCAATTCTTATTTTCCCAAAACCTTACATAGGAAATTTAAATACAGAACCTGTATTGATCGCCATTTTTCTTAGACACAAAGTTATAAGGCTCCCTTCTTCAAATAGCTATCTACACGCTCGGATAAGACATTTCCTAGACAAAACTGAGAACAAATTAACATCTTATATGCCCTTGGCAAATGGTTATAACTGTTTTGAAGCAAACAAAAAGCTTTCAATCTTGACTCTATATTTTGAAACACTCCACAGTATTTCCTGGCCAAGTATGTGCTGATAATTAGGAATTTATATTACTTTGAAAATAGGTGAACAATATGATGGTCATATTCAGTTTATCAACAAAGTATTTCTTGTGCACTTACTATCTGCCCAGCATTCTGTTAGGTGTATTAAACTCCAATAAACTCCAATAAAATATTCTTTTAATTTATATTTTCACTAAGAAGGATTTATGAATATATATATTCATTCATTTATTCAACAAATATTTATTAAGGATGTTTGATGATCAAAAATTGTTCTAGATAATAGAAACATGTTAGTGAAGAAGACGTACAAAGTCCTTGCATTCATGGAGCTTCCAGTCAAGTAAGAAAGTTTCAACTGAGGTAACATTTAGAGCAATTGTCTTAAATAAGGAACAAACATAGAATGATTAAGAACTAAAAAGACGTAAGAGGTCCAATTTCATTCTTCTGCACGTGGTTATCCAGTTTCCCCAACACCTTTATTGAAGAAAACATTCTTTCCCCACTGAGTATTCCTGACTCCCTCATCCAATATTAGTTGACTGTATATTCATGGGTTTATTTCAGGGATCTCTGTTCCGTTGATCTATGTGTCTGTTTTCAAGTCATTTCCATACTGTTTTTTGATTACTATAACTTTGTAATATAATTTGAAATCAGAAAGTGTGAGGTTTCCAACTCTGTTCCTTCTCAAGATTGCTTTTGGCTATTTGGGGTCTTCTGTAGTTCATACAAATTTTAAGATTGGTTTTTCTACTTCTACGAGAAGCCGTTGGAATTTTGATAGGGATTGCTTTGAATCTGTAGATGACTTCAAGTAATATGTACATTTTAACAATGTTAATTCTTCCAGTTTATGAGACCAAAATAAAAATTCCATTTATTTATGTCTTTTTAATTTCTTTAATCAACGTCTTATAATTTTCAGTGTATAGATCTTTCACCTCCTTGACTAAATTTATTCCTAGGTTTTTTATTTTCTTTGAAGCAATTGTAAATGGGATTATTTTCTTTATTACTCTTTCAGATATTTTATTATTTGTTTACAGAAATGTAACTGATTTTTATATGTTGATTTTGTTCCTAAACTTTACTGAATCTGCTTATCAGTTTTAACAGGTTTTTTTGGGAGGGGTGGAATATTTAGGGTTTTCTATATATAACATCATGTCATCTGCAAATAGTGATAGCTTTATTTCTTCCGTTCTGAATTTGATGCCTTTCTTCTTCTTTTTCTTGCCTAATTGCTCTGGGTAGGACTTCTAGTACTATGTTGTTGTTTTTTTAGGTTTATTTATTTATTTAGAGAGAGAGAAAGCACATGTGTGCATGTGAACAGGGGAGGGGCAGAGAGAGAGGGAGTGAGAGAAAATCCCAAGCAGGCTCTGTGCTGTCAGCGCAGAGCTCGGCATGGGGCAAGATAAAGTAGGCTTTTTTTTTTTAATTTTTTTTTTATGTTTTATTTATTTCTGAGAGAGAAAGACAGTGTGAGCAGGGGAGGGTCAGAGAGAGAGGGAGACACAGAATCTGAAACAGGCTCCAGGCTCTGAGCTGGCTGTCAGCACAGAGCCCGACGTGGGGCTCGAACCCACGAACTGTGAGATCATGACCTGAGCCAAAGTCGGACACTTAACCGACTAAACCACCCAGGCACCCCTAAAGTAGGCTTTTGAAACCAAGGAAACAGTTGTCAAGTTTTAAGTGGAGGTGGAGTGACCTGATTCATGTTTCAGAAAATGTACCATTCCTGCTTTGCAGTAAGGGATTAAATTTGGGACAAGAATGGACATAAGACTGGTTAGTATGCTATTGTGGTGGTCTAGATTAGAGATGATGAGGATGGAATTTGAAAAAAAGTATTGGAGGAGCGCCTGGGTGGCTCAGTTGGTTAAGTGTCTGACTTTTGCTCTCGGCTCAGATCATGATCTCAAGGTTAGTGAGTTTGAGCTCTGCATCAGGCTCTGTGTTGACAGTGTGCAGCCTGCTTGGGGTTCTCTGTCTCCCTCTCTCTGCCCCTCACCTGCTTGCTTTCTCGCTCTCTCTCTCAAAATAAATAAACATTAAGATTTCTTTTTAAAAAGAAAGGAGGTATTAGAATTGTTAAGAAATGGGCAGATGCCTGTATATAGGTTAAAGATAGCATTGTTATTTACTTTTGAAATGGATTGGTGGGGCAAGGGGAACCTATGATATCTTAAGCTTGGGGCATTAATGCCTAGGTGGATGGTGGATCATTACTTTGATACAGAAAAGAAGGAAGAGGTTCAGTTTGAGGTTGGTGAGCCAGACCCCTGTTGTGTCCAACTTGAATCCGAGGTACTGATTAGGAGAAGCGTTGCTTACAGGCTAGAGCACAGGCTTTGGAGGCAGCCCTCCAGGGCTCTGTGTTTCACTCTGCTACTCAGTAGCCAAGAAACCTTGGACAAACTACTTAACATCTTTGTGCCTCAAGTCTCTTATTATGTAAAATGAGAATAGAACTTACCTGAGAGTATTGTTTTCAGAAGTAAATGACTTAGTAAACGTAAAATGCTTATTATAGTGCTTAGCATATGGTAAGCCCTCAACAAATGATAACTATTCTTATAGACCAAGTGTAAATGTCAAGTTAAGTACACAAATAAAATGAGGGACTTATTCAGCAGCACACAGATGGAACTTGAAGCCACACGAGTGGCTAAGATCTCAGAGGGCAGATGTTTATGAACCTGGATGGGGAAAAAACTTACAGGTTTATTTTGCATTCCCTTTCATTATTAATGTAGATGACAAACCACCGTAATGTCATTGGTATCTGTGATATCACTGGAAATTGTAGATATTTTTATATAATATTATAATTGTTGGAGACATCTTGACATTGTTTGTGCTCATCACTACTTAAAGGAATTATTAGACCCACAACAAAATAATTATACTCTTCCTGTCTCAGATGCTAGTGTAGTAGTTGTGTATTACTTGATGTGATGAGACACAAAGGCTACAGTGTAGTTGTTTTTTAACAGACTATTTTTCCAGAGCAGTTTTAGGTTCACAAAGTAGAGCAGAAGGTCCAAAGACTTCCCAGATGCCTCCTGCCATCACATATTCAGAGACTCCCCCGTTATCAACATCCGCCACCAGAGTGGTACATTTATTACAATTGTTGTACCTACACTGATACATTATCACCCAACGTCCATAATTTAAGGTTCACTCTTGGCGTTGTACATTCTTTGGGTTTGGACAAATTTATAATGACAGGTATACACCATTGTAGTTTCCTAAGACTAGTTTCGCTGCCCTAAAAATCCTCTGCGCTTCTCCTGTTTATCCCTCCTTCCCCACAACCCCTGACAACCACTGATCTTTTGACTGTCTCCATAGTTTTGCCTTTTCCAGGATATCACATGTTTGAAATGTAGCTTTTTCAAATTGGTTTCTTTCACTTAGTAATATGCATTTAAGTTTCATTTAGTAGTATGCCTTTAAGGTTTAATGAACTAAATAGCTCATTTCTTTTTTTTTTAATTTTTTAATGTTTTTTATTTATTTCTAGGAGAGAGAGAGAGAGACAGCGTGAGCAGGGGACTAAGCCACCCAGGCGCCCCCTAAATAGCTCATTTCTTTTTAGTGCTGAATAATATTCCCTTGGCTGGATGTACCACAGGTTATTTATCCATCCACATACTGAAGGACAACTTGATTGCTTCCAAGTTCGGGCAGTTATGAATAAAGTTGCTATAGATATCCGTATGTGGGTGTTTATGTAGATGTATTTTCAGCTCATTTGGGGGAACACCAAACAGTGTGATTGCTGGATTGCATTGTTTAGAGTATTGTTAGTTTTGTAAGAAACCACCAAACTGTCTTCCAAAGTGGCTGCACTGTTTTGCATTCCTACCAGGAATGAATGAGGAGGGTTCCTGTTGCTCTACATCTTCCTCAGCATTCAATGTGTTCTGGATTTTGGCCACTCTAATAAGTATATAATGACATCTTATTATCATCTTAATTTGCATATCCCTGATGATATATGATGTGGAGCATCTTGTCATATGCTCATTTGCTATTTGTAGATCTTCTTTGGTGGGGTCTCTGGCCCATGTTTTAATTGTGTTTTTTTTTCTTATTATTGAGTTTAAGAAATTCTTTGTATATTTTGGATAACAGTCCTTAAGCAGATAAACCTTTTGCAAATATTTTTTTCCTGGTCTGTAGTTTGTNCCACGAACCGTGAGATCATGACCTGAGCCGAAGTTGGACGCTTAATCGACTGAGCCACCGAAGCGCCCCTGTCTTTTCAATTTCTTGACAATGTCTTTTGCAGAGCAGAAATTTTTAAATTTGAATCATGTCATGTTTATCAATTAGTTCTTTCATGGATCATGCCACCACAGAGTTTTTATTTGTAAAAGTTCTTAAGAATGGCACTTTTTTATGTAAGAAAATCTCAAGATGAATGTTAGGATACTTCTGAAATTTGGAATTTCCATTTAACAAAATTTTTTTCTAACATACTATAAAATGGGAGAGACTCTAGTTCAGCCATACTCACTGAAAATTGATTTTTGGACTGGAACAGAGGAAAATGTTGGAGCAGGTGGTAGAGGGGATGTGACCACCAGTTGACCCACGAGTTAGACCCAGGCAATCAGAGGCTCCACACCCGCTCCCTTGACCTTGGAATGCACACTCTGTCCACCATTTCCCACAGTGAGAACTATTTTCAGGAACGTAGGCTTGAGAGAGTGAGATGCCACTGAGACCATCTAGACTGTATACATGATTGAACCCAGTTAAAATGTCTATATAAACTTTTACAACCATGGCAGGTAGGGCAGAAATCAGCTTGTTTTTCTGATGCTCAAGACAAGCTTCATATGTAAGTTCCCTGCTTATTAAAACTTCCACCTGCTAGTCTGGAGTGGCTTGCCTCTTTCTTTCATCTCTAAGTGCCCTCCCTGTGCAGGGGCTAGTTTCAGGTTTTACCCAAAAGCTCCCAAGGTTGAAAACCAGCAGAAATCTAGGAGAGGTTCTCATGTCAAACGTTCTCATTCAGGGTAGAATTATAAAAATATCTTAACATTCTGAAACAAGATATGGAGGAATTGACAGTCTCACTGTTCCCCTTGAGTATTTAGCTGGAAGAATTCTTATTCTGTGAGTCTCTTTTGGAAAGGAGCAAGGCTGTTGACACGTTCAAAGCTGTGAAATATCGCTCTGTTTTTTGTAAACATTATTTCTCCAAACAAAACTTCCATTGGAAAAAAAAAAAAAAGCATTATTCTCCTTCCTGATTGTAGCAATACTCAGTAATATAACCAATATTCTTGCCTTAATGGAAAAGGAAGAACCTCATAATGTCATTCCTTTTGTTTTTTAACACAGACATGCACTAAGAATTAAGACTATTCTTAAAATCCTGAGAGAAGCTTTGCCAACAACTGTAAAAGTTATCAACATTGTCATCTGATAATTACTCTGAAAAATTAATTGCATTTAAAAATTTGTCAAGAAAGAGGATCAGAATAAGAAGTAATTTTTTTAACCAAATAATTCACTGGCATTCCCAGGAACAAGACTTAAATGCTTATCTGAATTGAGGACCATTGGCTTTAATTTCTCTAAAAGCCAAAAAACTCCACATTTGGAACACTTTGAAAAAAATGATTTATCCATGAGTTATCTCCACCGGCAGTTATTTTTAACCATATCAATGAGATTAAACTTTCATTTCAAATCCATTGTGGCTTCTACTTAAAAAAAAATTATAAAGTTCCTAGGATTAGCAACTGATCAGGAAGACCAGAATCAAGGCTGACACCCTCCAAACTTTGAAATGTTGGAGAAGGTGCTTCATCCTCAGACGACTGTCAATTTCTTCAAAAAGAGAATTCTATGGACAATTGGAAACTATTGATTCTTTCAGAAGTTACTTTTATCTTGATAGTATTAAAGCTGAACCACAGATCCATAATCCTTTTCTTTTCAATAAACTCTATTGAAGATATTGTCCTAGCCTGTGATCTTTGATCTTAGGACCAAATCTTATTATAGTTGAAATATAACTCAAAAAGCCTTTGAGAATCCTGGTGTTCTTTGAGACAAGCTTTCCTGGCCTTGAAAAGTGAGCTAAAGAAGCTTTAATTCCATCTGTAAAAAAAAAAAAAAAAGTATCTTAACTAATCAGTATTTTCAGTACTGATAAGCTTTAAAACAAAAATTTTTAATTGATGGAATGTCCAATATATCATATATATATCATATATAATATATATGTTTGGTTAAACACCACCTCATAATTTAATGTTCTTATACAACTGAAGAAATAAATAGCCTTTAAGTTGTTAATTTAAAACTAAGATGTGATTTTGAGCCTACCTATATTTGAAATGTATTGCCTTATTTTTGTGTTAATAAAGATGAATATCATACATTTATTTTGAAAGATATTTATAATTATGCTTTAATGTAGTTTCCTGTGTAATACTAAGAATTTTATTTTGTACACTTAAATATATTATTATGAGAAAGATTTGATAGGCTTCACTTGAGTGCCGAAATAACACAAAGCAGTCAAGAATCCTGAGACAGAGAAGAACTCAGGCCACATGATTGGGGTTTGAGAAGTTGACAAAGACTGAGAGATAGCAGCCATGAGTTAGGAAAAAAGTAGGGCAGTTTTAAACATGGAAACCAAGAGAAGAACTTGTCTAAGGAAGGAGAGTGGTCATTTGTTACCAATGTTTCCAAGAGGTTATTAAGGTAGCAGTTTCTCTTGACCTTGACATGAATAGCTTCAGTGAAATAACAATTTCCATAACCCCAAATTGAGTGAGTGAATGGGAAGTAAGTGGAGACAGTAGGTATAGACAACTCAATTAAGAAGCCTTCCTACAGGAGTGTATGGGTGGTTCAGTCGGTTAAGCATTCAACTCCTGATTTTGGCTCAGGTCATGACCTCACAGTTTTGTGAGTTCAAGCCCTNTCTCTCTCTGTCCCCCCCCCCCCCCGAAGTCTCTTTCTCTCTCAAAATTAAACAAACAACAAAAAACACTTTAGGAAGTCTTCCTTGCTTTGAATATAAGCAAAGAAATGAGGCTGTTCCTTGAGGAAGATCTATGACCAAAACATGGTTTTTATGAAAGATGCAAGTTACCAGGCCAAATTTCTGCTGTTAGAGTTGATGCAATAGAGGAAGAAGCTTCTGATGGAAAAGTATGGAGAGGAATAACCTCAGGAAAGAAATCTAGAAAGAGAGAGTGCTGGGATCCATAGCTCAGGTGGAGGAAAGTGGGGGCAAGACTGGATTCAGATTCAGGAAGGCTGGCAGTTTGGGTGATGGGATGATAAGACTTTTTGTCCAATTGCTGCTGTTTGTTGGTAAAGCAGGAAATAGTGTTGTTACTGTGGGAAAGGAGTGTGACAAAGGCATTTGGGGCAGTGGGAAGTGTATGCTAGGGAAGTATAGGAGAATTCTGGGGCAGTGAAAAGTGTTGATTTGAGAATTGTGATCATTATTTCTTTTCAAAGTTTTATTTTGAAAAATTTCAAAGCTGTTTGTGATAAGCATGTCCTTCCCTTAGATTAACATTGTCTATCATTCCCTCCATGTTAGGTATATATACTTTTGCTGTTGTTATTGAACCCTTTGAAAGTTACTTATGATGTAACGCTTCTTCCCTAAATACTTCAACATGGAACAAAGTCATTCTTCCTAAGTACAAGTGTAACATTCAGGAAATTTGAAACACTGATATTATAGTCCATGTTTAAAATTTTCCAAGTGTTCTAATAATATTCTTTATAATTTTGTTTAATGAGACAGACACATTGCTTTAAAGACAAATATCTCTCTAAGGGCATCTGGGTGGCTCAGTTGTTTAAGCATCTGACCTTTGATTTTTAACTCAGGTCATGATTTCACGGTTTGTGAGTTCGAGCCCTGCATCGGGCTCTGTGCTAACAGCTTGGAGCCTGCTTGGGATTCTCTCTCTCCCTCTCTCTCTCTGCTCTCCCCTGATTTCTCACTCTCTTAAGTAAATAAATAAATGTAATTTTTAAAAATTTAAAAAATAATAAATGCAAATATCTCTTTATTCTCTTTTTAACATAAAACAGTTCTTGACCTTCATTTCTTTCCTTTTTTCCCCTGTTCTTTTTTTTATAGCCTTTAATTCTTTCATGACATTAACATTTTTGACCAGCCCAAGCCAACTTCACAATGTTGTGGTTGTTATTTTAGAATAGTACTTATCAGAAGGTTGTGAAATTTTCTTCAACACAAAGTTCAGGTGATAAGATGCACGGAGGGAGTAAGCTCTCAGGGTAGTTACATTTAAGCAGGACTGTGTGTGATTGGGGTGGGGGGAAGGATGAGAGAAGTTAAGGGTAATTGTAAAGGAATTCTAATGATAAACCATCAACTGTAAATGGGTAAAAGGAGAGAATGAGACCATGAAGGGAGTGAGGATAATCATAAAGGGGTAGTTGGTTAACTGGAAGTCTCTACAAAGTTTCCATATTGTGAATGAACTGGATCAGGAACATAGGAAAGGCAGCTGATCAGTGATACATCTGTGCATTTTCACTACCTAGGTCTCCTGAAAGTGTTTATGCATGAGGTAAAATCTGGGAGATAGATCCCATACACAAAACTGTTTCATGAGCCTCATTTCTAGAAGTACAGCATGTATTATACATAAGGACTTGGCAAAGTCCTTTACTATTAATTTTGGCTTTATGTTACACCTCCTAAGAGGAGCTCTCATGATTCTCCTGCTTTTTCATATTTTCAGCATCCCTAGCAGAAAGGAATCATGACAGGCAACTGTCATGTAGAACTTTTCAAGTGACTAATGAAATCATTAAGCACATTACTAATAGATCTGAGAACCAGAGTGTGCACTCACATGCTATATTATCCAAACTGGACGCTCCTCAAATTAAACACTGTATTTCGTTACCCAAATCACCTGCACATGGGAAAGGCTGGGGCTTAATGGACTTGACATTATTTTGTCAAAGCCCAATTTGGATATAAGTAGCTTCCTAGAAAGGAGAAATTCTTAAGGATGTGCCCTCAACAAATAATTTTGGATTAGGAAGGTTTACAGTAACTGAAAGCCATTGATTATCACTCGGTTCTGGTGATTCCAGGCACAAAGCCCGGGCATTTATGAATGCCCTACGTACTGGCACCAATTCCTGTTCTCAACGTTATTTTGTGAGACATTGCACCCTGATGGCAGAATCTATCTGCCTTCATTATCTGGCATTCTTTACCACCGTCATCATAAGCCAACATTCATTGAGTGTCTATAGGGTTTTCGCACTATATAATGTTCTATTTATACTTTATTTTTTTAAACACTGACATAGTATGAAAAAGGAAGATGTGAGTATTATTCCCTTCTCAAAGGACTCCATGAGAGAGGAGCACGATGACAGGGTAGTAAGACACTGGTGATTTTCTTCACTTTTTATTAAGAATTTATTGTCCTTTTTTTGATAAAATAGCTGAAAAAGAACTATTTCCATCATGGCATATGCTATTTAAATCAACTTGCTGCCTGAAACACTGGATTGACTTCAGAAAATGATACCAGTAAGGCAACGTATCTCACTGTAGCTTCATTTTAATTTATACCAGAACCACATTCTGAGGTCCTCACATTAAGTTTTAATTCAATAACACTTTCAACTTGAAAAATCTGGCGGGCCCGAATTGAAATTAGGCCTGTCGAGAACACACTGGAGTGAAGAGAGAGCCCCGGATGGAACCCAAATACGGGCTTCAAGTGCCCTCTGGTGGCTGACAAACAGAACAGCACAATCTGAAGTCGAATAAATAGGCACATGCCAAATTTCATTCTCTGTTGCGTTTATTTATTCATATCTTTAAAAGAGCTTATCAAGGGTTTATTCTGTTAGGCACTTAGGATCAAATGATAAGTGGTATGCAGTCTATGTCACAGAGGGGTTAATAGTAGAATGAGGTTTGTAAAACTGACTGGAGAGCATTTCAACCCTCCCTGCTAACTGCTTTTATAGTGCAATTTATTCTATTATAATCAAGACGTTTGTTATCTTCATTTTTATAGGTATTATCATGGTAACTAATATTATATAAAAATCCCTAAAAAAAATAAAACCTACTTTTCACATAGGGTGTAATTCATATATCTATATACATACAGAAAACACATCATAAATAATTACGGATTTCTAGAGTTTTTCTTAGGAATAGCTCAAATCCATATTGCTTTTATGTTTGTTTTATTCATAGTACTAACAGCTTTGTAATTATTTTAATTCTTGCTGGATAATATTATTATACCTATAATGCAGATGAGAAAACTGAGGCAGAAGAGTCAGTTTTACCTGAGAATTCAGTGTCAGAGATGAAACTGGAACTTGAATTGCCTAACTGCACCTGTTGATTTTCTTGGTGAATTCATCCAATGACTTTTGTGTGGTTTTTAATGGCAATATGAAGGGTTTTATGAAGTCACTAAGTAACATGAGACAGCCATTTACAAGAAGGATTCACACCACACACACACATACACACACACTGGATCATTTCCAACATCAGCTACTGAGCAGCTGTCACAATTCTCTTGAGTTAGACGGAGCCTTTTACCAAGTTATGAAAAGTCCCGTATCTAATTACCAATCTCCAGCATCATCTCAAGCTTGGCACTGCTCAACCAAATGATACTCTTAATGCTAAAGCAAAGTGATTACATAAATAATTTAATTGGGTCTTCTTTAATCCTGTCCAGGAGAAGCTTATAGTAATCTTAATTAGTATTTCACTCACCCAGTGCAGTCCTGTAACAGTAATCTCCAACTGAGTTCCTGACATTAGGAATGCAAGGGTGTAAGATCTTTAAACAATGTACTCCTAGTTTAACATAAGCCAATGATGTGAGTCAAGAAGTTAATTTATTTCAATGATATCAATGGTGCTGGATGCAAACAAGGCATTTCTGAGATGTCGAAGAAACCTAGAGGTGGTGGGAGTAGAAGGAAGTTTTTGTCACTATCATTTTAAAACTATGCTCTTCAGTAATTTCAATTGCTATATTTTCAATTGAGCTTTTGGGTGTTGTTCCATTTCAAAGTATTTTCATTTTCCTTTTGAGCTACTAAATATCTTTATGAGCAATTTTGGTCTGTTTTCATACATAATACTATAAAATAAGAATTGTTTTTAATACTTCTGATGTACCACTTGTTTCCTTTTTGATAACGGGCAAGAGAGAAATGAATATAAGTATCATTACTTTAGATCATTGCTTTATAAGAGATGAAACAAAACAAAAACCTTCTTGCGTAGGTTTTGTGATTATGTGTGAGAGAATGAGGGAGGTCACTTTACATAATTAAGTCCAGTTGGTTCAGACTACATCTAGAATATAAATTCATTGGAAAGATAAAATTGTATCTGTGCAACAGTGAACCAAATATTAACATGAAATTTTTTCTCAACTATATCCAATTGTATTGTTCTTATTTTGTGCTCTCATGTTCATTCCCTTGTCCATCCATCCACAAATATCAGGCAAAGTCAAAAAATCATGTTTCCTTCCCTCCAGAAGATATATGCAAAGTTCAAGAACCACTGTGGTGAAGAGAAATTACACACAAGTGCTTCTTATAGGAAAAAAAAGGGGGGGTGGGGAATCTAAACCAAAGGAACATTAAAATGTTTTTGCAACAACTCAAGCTGAATTTTGAAGGTCAAGTAGGAAAGTAAAAGGGCTCACTTGATAGATTTTCAAAATATTGAGAGATGAAATAATTTGATACTTTTGGGGACTCTTAGAGAAACTAGAAATAAATGAATGTCAGACCGAGGTGCTATGGTCAAGCTTGGATTTTACTCTGGAAACTAAAAGCCACTGAGAAATTTCAAGTAGAATAAAATGATGAGGCTTGACCTTTTGTAAGATCACTTAGGTAACAGTGTGGAAGAATCATTGGGTAAGGAGGCATGGACAACTAAACAGGAAACCGGAGCCTACTGCAATAATCTATCTGTCTGCACTAAGGCAGTCCAGAGGGCAGGAAGTGGACAATTTTACAACCTTGCTACAAAGTGTCCTCCCTCAGCTGCATAAACCTTGACTGAGAGAGCCTGTCTGGAACGGAGAAATCTTGTGCCATACCTCTTACCTTCTGAATTAGTATTTTAACAAGCTCTGGTAATCTGTAGGTCTGGGAGGTACCACTCAGAGATAAGGAACACAGTTAAGGGCAGTTACTGGAGGAAAAGAAGTCACTGTCTTAGGTGTGGTCAGTTTACAGTGTTTATGGAACATCCAAGAAAGCTGATCCACAGCAGTTGGGTACCCGGGTCTGGAGGCTGGGTTGAAGTCTGGTTTGGAGATACAATTTACCATTTATCAACAAGTTTATATTTGAAGCCATAGTCCAACCCAAGTGTCCTGGAATTTGCCCAGGAAAAGTATATCATTAGTCAAGCAGAGGGCCCAGGAGGGAGCACTAAAACACGCCATTTTTTAAAGTCCCATACAGCAAAAGGTATCCACAAGAAACAGTAGGAACTTCCAGTGTAGGAATACACAATGTGAGGAGTGGGAAGAAAGGTCCAAGTGGCAGGATGGTCAACATTCTCATTCCAGCAGAGGTCACATAAGAATAGATAAGAGTCCATTGGCAATCTTGATGTCAGAGTAAAGCTACAGGTGGAGATTATTTCCCAGAAAGTTCTTTCTTGACCTTAGTATGTGGGGATGCAATTTAGAGTTTCTGCTCTCAAAAGTTCAGATGAGTAGAGTATGTGAGAGGAGCATGGTGTGGAGCCAGTTTGCAAGTGTTCTCTCTTCCAATAGGATGGTAAGTTCTTTGAGGAATAAGGAAGGCACATAAAGATGATTAAGACCCAGTCCCAACCCTCAGCATTTATAACAAATCAGAAATAAGACATCTGTAGTACAAGATGGGACATGTATTATAAAATACCATAGAGATCCAAAAGAGGAATATACCATATCCAGACAACAAGAGCCTGCTTACTTCTCTTCAGTAGTTAGCACAGATATATGCACATACTTAACATTTAAAGTGTATTACCTGCTGACTTTTTCTTTCAACAAATCTGGTGAAGTATTAATAAAGTCCCTTTTATTCGCAAATCCAAGGAAACTTCAAACTCATTCATGAGATATTTATTAAAATAACACATTTAGGGAAAAAAATCAATACAATGTATACATCATTACCATCATACAAAAAAGGATTTTATTTTGGGAAATCGATTCCTAATTTATGGCAAGTTTTACTTTCAGAAATAAAACCACAAAACGACACAATCTAATTCAATCTTAAAGGCTGGCATGCTGAGCAAGGAATGTTCTTATTCTTTGTAGGAGCTCCTTCTTTACACTGTCAGGTACCAGGGCTGAAACATAAAAATAAAAATGTAAGCGTAAGAAGATTCCAATTAACATACGTCAATTTGGTATTTGATATTTTATTCTGGATTAACAAAATAATTTCATGAAAAACCCACATGCTTCAATAAAGAAATAGGTAAAGATACCTGAAAAAGTATATTTGCAATTCATTATTTGAGTGAACTGTCCAATACCTAAATACACTGCACACTGATGAGGAAAAAACAGGAGACAATTCTTTAAACTAGGAGTGGAAAAGGCCTTTTTTCAACACAGAAGTACAGCAGGTTGATAATTTTGTTTTAAATGCAACACTGACAATTCAGTAAGTTGGTCAAAATCACCATGAACAAAGGCAAAAGACAAAAAGCGGAAAAACACTCTTACAGAATTGGGCTGATCTCTTTACTATAGAATTTCTCCAAATTGATAAGAAAAAGATCAGACTAATAGAAAAATGAGCAAAAGAGATAAAGAAAAGGAGAAACACAGTTCTTGAACATAGAAGGGGTTTAACCCCATAACTGAAATGTAAATTAAAACTACATTCAAATAGCATGTTTTACCAATCATGTTGGCTAAAAACCAAAGGTCAGTAATATCCTGTGCTGGCAAGACTGAGGGAAAACTGGGGCTCTTACAGTAGCTGGTAGGGAATATAAATTGGTGGCACATTTTTGGGCCACTAACTTGGCAAGACTTTATTGAAGTAAGTGCACAAACTCACTCAGCAAAAAGATGCAAAAACTGCAACAGGGGTTACATTTATGGTATTTTTACTTTTTCAATGTTGAACCATGTGACTATTATCTATTCAGAGTATCAAACTAAAAATAAAAAACAAAAAAGCCCTACTCTTTAAAATTTCCATTACTATTAAATGTCAACAAACAAATGTACACTATTGTTTTTCCTTTTGTGGCTACTAATAAATAAGGACAATTGCAAATGAACGAAAACTTCTCATGCTACTTGCTTGTATCTAAAGGAAACTAAAAACTTCAGATACAGTTAAGTATTTGTATAGTGAATTTCACAAATAAGTATGCAAGTTAAATAAGGCACAGACTCTTCCTGACAAATTGTTTAAGCCTGTGAGAAATAAAGGCTACATAATTACGATCACTAGAAATGTAATCAGTACATACACTGAACATACTTGAACAAACATTATGTGATGGAGACTAGAGCGGTTGCCCTGGAGTTAGGGATATACCCTGTGACCATAAAAGGACAGCTTGAGGGATGGGGGTTGGAGGTAGTTACACGAATCCATACATGTGTATAAAATTCATAGCACTGCACACTAAGAAAAAGTCAATTCTACTTTATCTTAATTAAAAAAAGAAAATATTTCTCTTTGTTATAAAAGACGACAAAGAACATAAAGGATTCATTTTGACCTCTGTGTTCTGTATTTGCTCTAGCAGTGGAGCTACACAGGACAGAAATGTCCAAGATGCAAGTGTTAAAAGAGAAGCAAAGGAAATTTCCATCCTGTATAACCAGCTCCTAAATGTTAATAGATTAAACGTAAATTAAAAAAGGAAAAGAGAAAAAGAAACTGGAGAAAATTATTTTAAAATGTAATTCGTGGGGGGAGCAATACATACTGTTTCTTGTTTTGTCTTTCTTTTCCCTGAGACATGCTTGATGAAAAGTCATGGTTTTTAGCGTAAACAGGCCTACAGATGGCTGGAAGGGACGATGGGATTCTGTAGCTCTTTCCCAGCAGATAGTTCAGAGAATTAGTATTCTCTAGCAATAATTTTCAAACTCATTTACTTTTCACACTTAAATTCTTTTTACTATTTCTATGTGAGAAAACAGATAATGAATCAAATGACCAAAAAAAACCCTTTCTTCAAAATAAATGAAAATCATGTAGCTATATCTGAGGTAACAATGTAACTAACTTAGTATATATTACATTAACACCAATGTTAATATACTTCCTCTCCTTCCTTTGCCTTCTGAATGGAAATGAAGATGATTGTAGTGTGAATTTTAAATACAGGTTACCTTTAACATGAAGTTGTGGAGCTGCCCAATTCTTAATTAGACACTTAAGCAGACAGAACTTTACTTTTCTTTTCAAAATGTTTATTTATTTATTTTGAGAGAGACCATGTAAGTGAGGGAGGAGCAGAGAAAGAGAGGGAGAGAGAGAATCCTAAGCAGGCTCCATGCTGAGCTCCATGACCTGGGCTGAAATTAAGAGTTGGATGCTCAACTGACCAAGCCACCCAGGTGCCCCAGAACTTTACTTACTTAAAAAACAAAACAAAACAAAAAAAACAAAAAAAAAACAGCAGAGCATTGACTCTGGGGCTAGAGAAACTTTGGATTACTGAAATCGGGCCATATCTAATAAAATTTAGGAATCCTAGCTTCAGGTAATACTCGACCCTACAAAATCCTGTATTTTAAAAACTATTTGTCTTACCAACCATTATCAACTTACATTTCTATACTGTTTCAGAGTGCAAAAACATTTCATACTTCTCATTTATTACTCAAGACTATGCTAGACAGGCAAGTAGGCAATTATCTGTCCCACTGAGGAAAATTCAAGTATCCAAACATTTTGGAAAGGGTGAGCCAGCAAGAGAGAAAGTAAAAAGTCATGTCTTCAGCACACGTTTCCTTCCGCACAATTTGGATTCCTTACCTCTGCCTTTTGGTGTGATTTCAGCCACCAAGTCATCAACAGTAACGTGTTCTAGTCCTTTTTCTTTAATTACCTCTTATGCAAAAGCAAAAAACAAATCATATCATTTAAAATCATTATCTGTAAGAAAGATTTTCATAGAGGAAGGGTTAAGATCATGTTTTTAGAGTGCAGACTGGTCTTTAAAAAAAAAAAAGAGGACACTTCTTTTTTTCTTTTCTATTGAAGATTTAGTTCAACCTTAAACACATTAAGTATTCACCAGATCAAAATCTTAAAAGCCTATACAAGCTAAATAACTTGTAACTTAACAAATATAACACTCAGAATGAATTTGAACTCTAAGGTCAAATCTCACATGTGTAAAAAGCTGGAAACTTAGAACTGGACAGATCTTATTTCACTATAATGGCAGCTTCTGAATGTGTGGAGGGAGGAAAAGCTATTATTTGAGCCTAACTTGTAATTTCATATCCCCAAATTAAAGTATAGAACAACTCATTTGTTCATTTCTTGTCTCTAGGCTGGGTCTAAAGAAGAGGGAAAGGAGTTAACATTACTGGAACCCTATGTGCTGGGTGTTTTGCAGCATTTAATATTCACAACAATCTAATGGGCTGGGCATCTTTCCACTTCACAAGAGAGCCAACTGAGGCTTCAAGATTAAATAATTCCTCCAAACATGAGCTGAAGTCCAGCTGCAGTCTCTTCCAGTGAAGGTCTGTACGACCTCAAAGTCTATCCTTTTACTAATTCATAACATTGTCTTCTTAGGATTAATGATATAAATAGTTTCTAATATCATTAATTGTAGAAACAATTACAATATAATGGGAGTTCACTGAAAGTATTCAGAATTCCATTATTCCAGAGCTGAGCCAGGAAAGACGGCTCGTCTTCAGGACACGTATATAATCTACCTAGTGGTATCCTTGTTGATACTCAGTAAAGTAACAAGCCTCCACCCCACAGTTTAAAAAGTAAGTGTAATTATGTAAGACTTTTGTAGGTAAATTCTTCAAAAAAATAACACTGTTAAAGCCTAGAGATATAATTCCTATAAAGTCTGCCAATCATAAAGTGTTCACTTTGTTATAAAGTTAAAACACAGGAATAACTAATGTTTCACTTTGTGTAGGGACACTGAAAATGGTTGGATTCCATACTTCAGTGCTGGAGAAAATCTTGCGTCACTGAGTTACAAAAAATACAAAGAAAATTTCTAAAGATTCAGGAATTACATCTACCAAAAGGAAACAAAAGGAGGAAATCATTCAATTTTCCATATGTTTAAAATTATGCTCAGCACTCAAAAGATCTTAAAATACTGCCTATAATATTTCTAGTGAACTCCAAACCAACAAGAACAATGGAATTAGCTTATCTTGTAAATGAAACTGATTACCTTTACAGTGTGCCTTCAACTGGTCCTTCCAGCCACATTCAATTAATTTAGCTCTCAGCAACTCTTTGAGGCTGTTGAGAAAGAAATATTTTCATATTAAACTACAACAATGGACAGTATTTTAGATAGGATGTTTGAGGCAAAAGTTCAAATGTTCAATTAAAAATTCCCTGCCTTCTAGGCACAAAAGCTTTAACTATGGCCTAATCTTGGTTCTATTACGAATTCTTTGATCTTATGGAAATCATTTAGACTCTGGACCTCATTTACATCATTAGTAGTTAAATGAAGTGGATGAGGTAGAAGGACTTCTCAACAAACTACTGTCTGGCCTTCTCATACACATTCTATTTCCCTCCACCAACAGGAATACTGTGAGTCCTGTACAATTTCTAGATGGTATTAGTTGGAACTTGAAGCAGGTGCACCTCAAAAGTCTTCATATCTATTCTCTGACTACAAATCCTTATCCGTTAGCTCTCTTGCTCCCCATCATATTCCTCTCTAACCTCCAAAAAATTTCCCCTCAATTTTTCCCAACAACCTTCCAAATTATATACTAAGTATGGTATTTCATTGATTCTAAGACTGTTTTTCCCCCCCACATTTCAATAATTCAGTAATTGGGATGCCTGTTATAATTTAATTGGCAGTATTTTCTTTTTCCCTACTGGTAAAAAAAAAAATAATAATAATGGTGTTTATTACAACTGACTGCATCATGTGTATAATAAAATATTTCCTATCCTTTTGCTATACCCATTCTTAACAAATCTTCAATCTTTAATCTAAATCATTTCTCAGCTTCAACATGTCATGTCCCAAACCAAACCATTTCTCTTTCAATATTCCTAGACATCCACTAAGTGACATTTCCATCTTGGTATTTAATTAGGTCTTCCCATCTTCCTTTTTCTTTTTTTTTTTAATGTTTATTTATCCTTAAGTGTGTGTGCACACAGGCTTCAGTGGGGGAGGGGCAGAGACACAGAGATACAGAATCCAAAGCAGACTCCAGGCCCTGAGCTGTCAGCACAGAGCCCAAAGCGGGGCTCACCCTGCTGAGCTAAGCAATGAGATCATGACCTGAGCTGAAGTCGGACGTTTAACTGACTGAGCCACTTAGGCGCCCGGTCTTTCCATCTTAACAGAGTCAACACCCAACTCCTGCTTCTCTCCCACCTCAACCTAGTCTGTCAGAATGCCAGTGTCCATCCTGGTTCCTCAGGCTAGAAAACATGGCAGCATCCTTCATTATACATATAATCCATAGGAGCAATTCCTCCTGCTTCCAGTTTTAAATACGTACCTACAATCCAATTTTTTTTTTTTTTTTTTAAACCATCTTTGCCATTACTCCCCTAGTCCAAACCAGCTTCTTCTCTTGACTGGACCACTACCAGAGCCCCTATCTTGTCCCCTGCTCCACTCTCCTCCTCCTTCTGCTCAAAACAGCCCAGTGCTTCCCAATTTAATTAGACTAAAATTCCAGGTCAGCCTAAATAACCCTCCATGACCTTCCCCCTCCCCAGGTATCTCTTCTTCCTCTCAATTCACTCAGGCTGATGAACTTCACGTGCTCCTCAAAATGCCAGGCAAGGTTCTGTCTCAGGTCCTTGACTCTTGGAAGTTCCCCCCATTCACTCATATCCTTCTGATTTCTTATCTGTAAAGCCCTCTTTTTTTTTTGTCTCAAATACACACCCCATTATTCTCTGTTTTATTTCTCCTCTAGAACTATACCATCTACATAAAACAGACGTATTGTCTGTCTCCTCCCATTAGAATGTAAGCTCCAGGAAAGGACAGACTTCTTATTTTGTTCACTACTGTACCTCCAGCACCTTAACAGGAAATAGCATATGGTAGAAACTCAGTAACTTTAAGCTGCATGAGTGAAGAGACAAATAAATAGTAATAAATGATCCCCTTTATATATTACTTTCAATATTATCCTCTCAGTTCCCCAAGGCACTGTTCTGGATGCCTTCTTCCTCATTTCTCATATTTGAGGGCTGTTGATTTTACTTTAAAAAATTTTAAGTTCTCCTTTCCATTTCTGCTTTTTTTCGTTTTTAACCTGATATATAACCTGTTAATACATTCTTCTGTAATATAGCTCTAGCCCTTTAAGTCTATCCTCCACATTGCCAGATTAGTATTCCTAAAGAGCAAATGTGATGTAGTCACACACACCCCCCTCCTAGGTATCTTTGAATTTCTCCCCCCACCCAAGGATAAAGTCAGATGTTTTTGCAAACCCATCACCCGTTTTCCTGCCCTTTCTTTGACACCGTTCTCAGTGTAATAAATCTGTGCAGGGTTCCAGCAATGGAAATGAGACCCAGGCAAGGCTGATCATAACTGGCCTATGTACCTAAGTAAGATGGTAATCAAGCCAGGTACTTTGCTGGAACTACTAGGAGAAAGGTAGTCTGAGCCAGAGGGATGTGAATTCTGAACTGCTGATCTCTGCCACCTTGTGGGTAGTCTGCTTAAGAATAAAGCCAACACAGAGGAAAACAGAGCTGAGAAAGAAAAAGAAAAACATATTCTTGGTAACAAGTTTTGAGTGCTTGGACCTAGCGGAGCCTGAAGCAACTTCAAGCTCTTGACTTTTTCATTAGATAAGCTTATATATTTCCACTGATTAAGCAAGTTTTTGAGTTCAGTTTCTATTATTTACAAATGAAAGAATTCTGACTTACACCAAATCCACTCCTCCTGTCTACTGTTCCAGCAACATCACTTTCATACTTTACCTGCTAGCTTTAATTTTGCAGTTCCTCAGAACGTTATCATGTTGTAACAAATCTGTGACTTTGCACCTTCTGTTCCATTTGCCTTGAATGTCTTCTCTGCTTTACTGGCTGGAAGAACTGCTAATCTTTCTGCCTGAGCTGAAATACCTCTTTTGTAACTGATTATGTTAACCCCAAGCAAAGTTGAAAGATCCCTCCTATTCCTTAAATATCTCTCTCTTTTTTTTTTTTTTTTTTTACCCTACTTCTGGAAGCCTTTCTTGATTCCCAAGCCTCTGCTTAGTACTTCTACACCTGTTCATTCTTCAAATATTTACTTGGCCAGTTACATGCTAGGCATACAATGCTGGGGATACAATGGTATTTCTACTGTCAAGGAACTTAGGTTATATTGGAGGACACAAATAAGCAAAGTAGGTGGTTATAATACAATGTGATTAAGTGCTAGGATAGAACAAGGTATCTTAGACTTAAGGGATTCCTATAAGAGATGATATTTAAACTAAGACCTGAAAGATGAGCTAGAATTAAAGACCAGGGAAGAGTAATGTTTCAGAGTAGGAACAGCACATGTTGCTCTGAGGGTAACAGTATGGTAACTAAAACTAGTTCTATCATATCATCTCTCTGTTAAAAACTAGGGAACATGAGGTTTTTAGTTGTAGTAATCTGGGTATATTTTCTTCTCCATTAGATTATACATTCTTTGAAAGTCATTTCTTGTTCATCTTTTTAGAGAACTCCTTTTCATTTGAGTCATGCAATACTGAACGGTCCTATTTTTTTATAGATGTTAGGAATTGAAGCTTTTGATAATCTCAATTATCTGTAATTCCTTCCATTGACATCAGTTTGCTCCTTGATATTAGATTCTTACATTGATATAACCATAACTTAAAGATGTTAAATGTAATTTATTAACACAATCCATTGCTTACCGTTCTCTTTCTCCAGTTTCTATCAACTTTTGGTTAATCGCTGCTCTCATCTGCGCATCTTTGTTCATCTTGCTAACCTGAACATCAACATGTATTTTCAGATACAGAACACCCACAAAGCATTTTTCTTCTAAATCCTCTAGGTAAGCATCCCAACACATAACATTCTATCAACTGAAGGGGTGATAAATTTCAACATTGTGTTAACAATGTCATTACTCTCATACTGATTAACTCACGATTTTCTTCCCCCATATGCCCTTTATTAATGAGTCTTTGGATAATAATAATTATTGTAACATTTATGACACACTTATGTGCCCATTACTGGTTTTTTTTAACCTCATTTAATTCCCAAAACTTATCCTTTTATGTACGAATTATTAACATAATTTGTATTTTACAATTGAGAAAACTGAGGCACCAAGATAGAAAGCTGCGAAGGCAGAATTTGAACTCAGGTACTCTAACCTGAGAAGCCCCAAAACACTTTAACAGTACATCATAAGTGACTGCTAATAATTTCTGCACTTGAACTGCATTCCAGATTTCTGGGAAGTTATAAACCCTAAATACCAATAAAACATTAAGCACTGTTGGTGAAAAATAAAGTTTGCAGACTAGGCTCTAAGTGCTTTACTTTTCACTAGGATGCGCCCAGAATTACAACTCTCAAACTACCTCCAAATATGCGTTTGTGTATGCACTTCATCAAAGCTTGCTGGTGGGATAAGCGAAAAATAAATCTCGAACTTATTCCCAGCTTAGAAAATTTTCAATTCTCAGGAAAAAAAGAAAAAAAAAAAAGACAACCCAAACCAAAGTGATGTAGAAAGTAGGTTCGAATGTAAAAACTTGGAATAAGGTAACATTACTGCGCATAATCTGTCACTAACTTGGCACTACTTTTGCTGTCCCCCATCTTCGCCTATGTGAAAACTCAGACTGGCAATGAGTTTTGAGTTGGGTAAAAAAAAATTTTTGAGTGGAACAGGAAAAAGGAGGGGCTGAGAAAGGACTTAGAAATGTTTGCTTATGTCGTTGGAGGCTAACATTTTCAAAACAACTCTAAGGTCTAGTCGGTACCATTCCTAGAGTATTCAACTCGATCTCGCCTTGGCCCCTAAAAGACGGATAGTGACCTTGGACAAGTCAATTCTTAAAGGCCTCAGTTTTCTCACTGGTAAAACAAGGGCGCTAGGGGATCCCTCCCAGTTCAGACATTCTTTGGGAAAATAGAATAGGGCGGAGACAGCGGGAGAGGCGGGAGGGGAGGAGCCAGAAAACAAAGCGTGGACTGGCTTCAGGCCAACTCCGGTTGCACGCCCTGTCGGAGAGCCCTACAGGCCCGCGAGCGCGGGTCGGGGAAGCTAACGAAAGACAGCACATCGAAAGGAGCCTGGGCTGGGCCCGGGTCCCGGCCCTGAGGACCACGGGCATAGCTCACCACCATCACCGCGGGCGAGGGCCGTCCCTTCCCAGCGACGAAATGACCCTTGCGCTGACGACCGTTACCTACCACACTCTTCGGCTGCCCGGACTTAGACCCTCAGTAGCTCGGGCACCTAAGCACACAGAAAGCTAAAACACGCATTTCCGGGGCGGGGTCTCGCCACCCTGCCTATAAATGTGAGAATTTAACCAGCGCGGGCCGCCTCCTGGTAGCTCAGCCCTCTGGGTAAGAAAGTCCATACCCTGCAGTCGCGCGAGCGCTAAGTCTCCTAAAGACTACATAGCCCGGCATGCAACAGAGTCCACTTTCTCATGGACACTACATTTCCCAGAAGGCATCCCGCACCGCAGTGTTTCTTGGGATGGGAACCACGCCGCCTGCCAGCCTCCGTGCTACGAGCGAAGCGCGGACCTTTCAACAAGAGCTTTATTAATTTTCACGTTGCGACCTAGGAAGGCTATGGAGGTGGCTGCTAATTGCTCTCTGCGCGTGAAGAGACCTCTGTTGGATCCTCGCTTCGAGGGTTACAAGCTCTCCCTCGAGCCGCTGCCCTGTTACCAGCTGGAGCTTGACGCAGGTGGGAAGCGGCGACGACCCCCAGACTCTTCCCCCTTTCGGTTGCCAGCCGTCGGACCCTTTCCTCATTTTCCTCCTTTCTGACTTGGGCAAGCAAAGCGACCGGGGCCTTCCGCATGTCCCGTCGGGCTAGGGTGGACCGGGGGTGGCCGCCTCTGGAGAGGGAAGCCCATCCCGGAACCCAGTGGGAGTCTCCTTCGCCGGGTTCGGCCCGAGTTCCAGGGTCCGTCACGCAGCTGCTGGCTGGGCTCTGGTCGCTTGTCCGTCCCTGGCCTGGGCCCCGCTTTCGTTCTCGAGCATCCTCGGGAACCGTGTGCCTTGAGAAGTAACATCTTAGAGGACCCCCCCCACCCCCCGACGGCAGAGATCAATTTCTTAGAAACTCCATTGCAGTTCAGACCATTTTCAGTTCCATAGGTGCTGTCAGACTAAAGACGCTATCTTAGAGAATATCTCTAGGAAATTTTGAGGAAACGTTGATTTAGTACCTACACTTATATTTGTTTGTGTATCTGAGGCTGGCCATAATATTCATCCTTGTTCTTACAAGGTTATGAATGGTATTTTCGTTAAAGTTAAAGAGCCCAGAGATTTGCATTTTTAACACCTCTAGTGATTCTGATGCATGTTGTGAGTGGATCACACTTTCAGAAATACTGATCTAGAATTAATAAATCTTATCAGATAAGTGTTTATTAATTGATTTATAAAATTTGGAAACTTCTATCAAGAGCCTGTTTTATGTTACCTGGTGATAATCAAGATAAATTAGGTACAGTCTGTAACATAAAATGCAGTCGTGTATTTGGGAAGAAAACTGTAAACATAATTTTAAAACGATCCGATAAGGCAGTGATCTGGTTATGTACAGAACACAATGTTAGTACTTAAGAATCTTTCCAAACCAGCCTGGAGATCTGGAAAAGCTTCCTGGAGGATTGATATCTAACATGAGTTTTTAAGAATAGGTAAGAGTTGACTCAGGTAAGATAAAATGAGCTTGGTTTTTCTTTTCATTCTCTTCCTCTCCTTTTCCCACCCTATGTCAGTAAATGGTACCATTATGTTTAATTTATGCATTAAAAGGCCACCCAAAACTCAGTGGTTCAAAGAAGTAAGCAGTTATTGCTCACACGTTTACAAGTGAGGTAGGTGGTTCTTCTAGTCATGGTTTGGGCTTATTCCTATATTTTTGTTAACTTATGGGTCTGTTTGTTGCTCTGCTTTTGGCTGAGCATATGTTTGGGGGTTCTCTGGCTACAGATTGGTATAAGATTATTTCAGATGGTTTCTGCTTAGTTCTTCCCCATGTGGTCTCTCATTCTTTAGTAGGCTTTTTAATCCAAGAGAAAACTAGCAGTGCACAGGCACTTTTTTAAGCTGCCAGAAGTAAGTTTGCTGTTGTCCCATTCGTCAAAGCAAGTCATGTTGTCAAGCCTTACAGTCAGTTTAGCAAGCTCATAGCAAAGCCAGGGAGGCATAAAAAATTGGGACTGTTAGTGCAAGTCTATATAGTTACTTATATTGGAGTCATGAAGTATTTCTTTTAGTCCCCTTGTTAAGTATGTCGGCAAGTACAGTCAGCTCAAGATTTGACTTCTTGCCCCGTCCTTGTCCAAATCAGTTATTTCTTACCTTAACTATAGTAGCTTATTGACTAGCTTTCCTGCCATTTCATTCTCCTTCATTCCATTCTCTGTAAAACAGTATTATCATAGTTTTTAATTCTATACTTATTTATTTGATATCTTTTTCCTCCACTAGACTGTGAGCTCCATGAAGACAGTAATGTTTCTCTTTTGTCCACTACTTTATCCCTAGTGCTTAAGATTGTAGGTACTAAATAAATTGAATGAATGAAGAAAAGGAGTTGTTATCGAGATCATTCCATTCCTGAGGAAACATGAGTAAAAAAGGGAAAGCGTGCATGGGTTTCGGACAGGACACTGCTGCAGTCCTATGTTGCTGGAGGAAAAAATCTGGGGAATAAGAGATGAGTTAGATAGGCGAGAGCACTCTTTGTCTTAAGGACTTTATCTACACCTCTTGGCGTGTTTCTTTTTGTGGGCCCTTACAATTAAAAATAAAGTTCAGCTGTTAAAGATTTGCCAACTTTTTAATTTGCTGAGTGGAGATGCTTCTTTTGTTTGTTTCAAGTGTTTATTTAAATTCTAATTAGGTAACATATAGTGTAATATTGGTGTCAGGAGTAGAACTTAATGATTAATCACTTACATATAACACTCAGTGCTCATCACAAGTGCCCTTTCAATACCCACCATCCATCTAGTCCATCCCCCCACCCACCTGCCTTCCATCAACCCTCAAATCTCTATAGTTAAAAGTCTCTTATGGTTTGCTCACTTCCCTTTTTTCCCTTCCTTTCCCATGTTCATCTGTTTTGCTTCTTAAATTCCACATAGGAGTGAAATGATACAGCATTTGTCTTTCTCTGTAGCTCTTAAGTGGAGATGTTTCTTAAGCACTGTGATGTCCTCACCATTCTTTCATAAGTCAAAGGATATTTTAACATCAAAAAAGCAGGAAGCAAACTCTCACAATAGTCCTCTAAATTGAATACATTAACTTTATTAATGACTCCCTGAGTTTTTATTGTTGTTCCCTCATTTCATCATTTTTTGGTTTTGGAATCTATGTTTGGGATGCACAATTGGAGGTGATGATGAGCTGCCACTTAGGGTTTTACGTATAGAAAGCAGATAGATTTATTAGAGATTGATTCAAGCCCTGCGTTGGACTCTGTGCTGACAGCTCAGAGCCTGGAGCCTGCTTCTGATTCTGGGTCTCCCTCTCTACCCCTCTCCAGCTTGCACTCTGTCTCTCTCTCTCAAAAAATAAAACGTTTAAAAAAAAAAAGAGGATCTGTGGCGACCGAATCTGGGAAATTGGGGAATAGAGACAGGAGACTAGTTGGGAGGCTTTTGCAATAGTTTAAGAGAGGGACTTGCATTAAGAATTTACTACCTGATGAGCCGTCTGGGTGGCTCAGTCAGTTAAGCGTCCAACTTCAGCTCAGGTCATGATCTCACGGTTTGTGGGTTCGAGCCTTGCATCGAGCTCTGTGCTGACAGCTAGCTCAGAGCCTGGAGCCTGCTTCAGATTCTGTGTCTCCCTCTCTCTCTGACTCTCCCCTGCCCGTGCTGTCTCTCTCAAAAATGAATAAACATTAAAAAAAATAATAATAATAAAGAGTTACTACCTAAGGATGATGATGAAGAGGATAATTCTTTTATTTTTAATTAATTATTTTTTAAGTTTATTTATTTTGAGAGGGACAGAGATAGTGTGAGTGGGGAAGGGGCAGAGAGGGAGATAGAGAGGCAGAGAATCCCAAGCAGGCTTTGCACTGTCAGCACAGAGCCTGGCATGGGGCTCAAACCCATGAAACTGTGAGAGTTGAACCAGAGCTAAACCAATGAGTCCAGCGCTTAACCGATTGAGCCACCCAGGTGCCCTGAGGTTAATTCTTTTAAAAATTGTCATTTCTGGTGGTGGTGGGGTATGATTGAGGAGCTCTTCTTGGCAACTTGATTTCTTTTATACTACTCAAGGAATTTACAGTATTTCAGCAAAAATGTTAGTGAGCGGTGTGTGAAGCTTTGCATTTAGGATGTGAGGTTGAAGATGTGCTCTCGTCTTGGGAGTTTTAGTACTGGCTCATTTTTATTCTCTTTTTTTAAATAATAATAGTAAATTGTTCCCTTTGCTATATAAACAGTACAACTGCCAATTTAGGGTTTTCTTTTTGGCCAAATTTTATTTATTTTGAAAGAGACAGCTCTTGCTGTCAGCACAGAGTCCAAAGCAGGGCTCAACGAGATGAACTCATGAGATCACGACCTGAGCGGAGATCAAGAGTCAGGCACCTGACTGACTGAACCACCCAGACGCTCCAGTTTGTGTTTTTCTTTGCTAAAGAACTAAGCAAAAAACTTCTTTTTATAAAATTGTGATTGTTTTTTGACCCGGCAATTCCATTTCTGGGTATTTATTTTCTTTTAAAATTAATTAATTAAAATTAATTAATAAATTAATAAATAAAATTAAAATTAATGTTTATTTATTTATTTGAGAGAGACAGAGGCAGTGTGAGTAGAAATAGGAGAGAGAATCCCAAGCAAGCTCTGTGCTACCAGCACAGAGCCTGACTCGGGACTTGAACTCCTGAAACTGTGAGATCATGATCTGAACTGAAACCAAGAGTTGGATACATAACCGACTGAGCTACCCTGACACCCCTCTGGGCATTTCTTTTATACAGATCTTGCATACTTCCTGTGCCCTTCTGTTACTAGCCCTCTGTTCCTCCACATACCCCCTTCAGTCCCTAAGCAAACTACTGCTATGTTGTCTGTTACTATAAATTAGTTTGCATTTTCTAGAGTTTTATAAACATGGAATTACACAGTATGTATTCTTTTTTGTCTGCTTCTTTTACTCACCATAATTACTTTTACTTCATGCCTGTGTGAGAGAAGGATATTGAAATCTCTGACTATAATTGTAGATTTTTCTTTTTCCTTGCAGTTCTGTTCATTTTTGCTTCATATCTTTTGAAGCTCTGTTATTTTGCATAAACACCATTGGTTATTATATCCTCCCTCCAGCTGTCTTTTGCTAAATATTACCAAAGTGTGTGTATTTATTTATTTCTACCTTTTAACTTTTAACCTATTTGTGTCTTAGTATTTAACATGTATTTCTTATTGGCAGAAGTAGTTGAGTCTTGTTTTTTTTTATTCAACCTGACAATCTCTACCTTCTCATTATGCTGTTTATATTCAATGTGATTATTGATTTTGTTAGTTTGATATTTCATCTTGCTAGTGGTATTCTGTTTGTACTATTTAGTCTTTGGGAAAATGGAATTTTCCTTTTTTTTTTAAATTTTGTTCATTTCCATTTTTCTACCTTCTTTGGGGTTGAATATTTTCTTTTTTTTCTTTTTAAAACACTTTTTAATGTTTATTTCTTTCTAAGAGAGAGACAGAGCACAAGCAGGGGAGGGGCACAGAGAGAGGGAGATACAGAATCAGAAGCATGCTCCGGGCTCTGAGCTGTCTTTGAACTCATTATGAGATCATGAGCTGAGCCGAAGTTGGATGCTTAACCAACTGAGCCACCCAGGGGCCCCTGGGTTGAATGTTTTCTTAAGAATTCATTTTTATCATATTTCTTGATTTTTTAGCCATAGCTCTTTGTTATTTTACTAGTTGCTTTAGAGTTAATGGTATACATCTTTAAAGATATTTTTGATGTTTGTTTATTTTTGAGAGATACAGAGAGAGAGTGTGCGGGCACTCAGGTAGGAGAGGAGCAAAGAGAAAGGGAGACAGAGTCTCAAGCAGGTTCTGTGCTGCCAGTGCCGAGTCCAATGTAGGGCTCAAACTCAAAAGTATGAGATCAGGACCTGAGTGGAAACCAAGAGTCAGATGTTTAGCTGACTAAGCCATTCAGGTGTCCCAATAGCATACATCTTTAATTTACTACATGATATGTTCAATAATGTTATACTTCGCTTGTAATATAAAACCCTACAATAGTGTACTTCTATTTCTTTTCTCCCGGCCTTTATGCTATTAGGTTTGTATTTTCTTTTCATTTTTTTAAAATCTTTTCTTAATGTTTATTTATTATTGAGAGACAGAGAAGGAGACACAGAATGTGAAACAGGCTCCAGCTCTGAGCTGTCAGCACAGAGCCCGACCGGGGCTCGAACTCACAAACTGCAAGATCATGACCTAAGCCGAAGTCAGATGCTTAACTCACTAAGCCACCCAGTCGCCCCTGGTTTGTATTTTCAAAAGATATTTTTGCCATGTGTAGGAGTCTAGGTTTATACCTTTTCTTCTTTCAGTACATTTGACCCTGGGATAATGTAGGTTTGAAATACACAGGTCCATTTATATGTGGATTTTTGTCAGTAAATCTAGTGCAGGACTGTAAATATGTCTTCTCTTCCTTATGATTTTAATAGCATTTTTTTCTAGCTTATTTTATATAAGACTACAGAATATAGTATGTATACAGAATATGTGCTAATTCTGTTATTGGTTAGGTTTCTGGTCAAAAGAAGGCTATCAGTAGTTAAGTTTATGGGGAATCAGAAAGTTACATGTGGATTTTCGAATGTGCTATGGTCAGTGCCTCTTACCCCTGTCATTCAAAAGTCAAATATACTTTAAAGATGCTGCCCTACTCTCTTCTAGCTATTATTGTTTTGATGAGAAATCTGGTGTTCTCCAATCTTTACTCTTTTATATATGACATGTGTTTTTTCTCTTTTACATTGCTTTTGAGCAATTTGATTTGAGTTTGTTGTTCTGTCTAGATCTGTGGGTTTATAGTTTTAAAATTTGTAAAATGTTCAGCCATTTTTTTCAGTTCTTGTTTCTTCAGAACTCCTCTTTATTTTAAGGAATCTAATTTCCCGTTTTTATTTTTTATTTTTTTTTAAGTTTATTTATTTTGAAAGAGAGAGAGAATGCAGGGAAGTGGCAGAGAGAAGGGAGAGAGAGAACCTCAAGCAGGCTCTTGTGCTGATAGCGCAGAGCTTGAGGCAGGGCTTGATCCCACGAACTGTGACCTCCTGACTGTGTTGAGATTGAGTTGGACATTTGACTGACTGAGCCCCCCAGGGGCTCCCAGTTGCCCATTTGTAGATGGCTGGATATTGGCCCCTGCTTATCAGTGCTCTTGATTTTTGTGTTTTTTCCATTCTTTTTTTCCTCCATTTTGCATAGTTTCTATGTTCATTCCTTTAGCTTCACTAATCTTTTCTTTTGCAATGTCTGATTTGTTGTTAACCCCATCACGTGTATTTTTCATCATAGATGTTGTAGTTTTCATCTCTTTGTCTACATTTTTCATGTTTGTTATTTTGAACATATGGAGTATATACTTGTTAAATCTTTTTTGTCTTTATTGTTTTGAACAATGGAATGGATTTTAATAATGCAGTGTTCTCTTCTACTAATTATAACTTCTCTATCAGTTATGTTTAGCTTCTGTTGATTTTTCTCTTCAGGGCACCTGGGTGGCTCAGTTGGTTAAGCATCCGACTTCAGCTCAGGTCATGATCTCACAGTTTGTGGGTTTGAGCCCCGCATAGAGCTCTGTGCTGACAGCTAGCTCAGAGCCTGCAGCCTGTTTCAGATTCTGTGACTCCCTCTCTCTCTGACCCTCCCCTGCTCACGCTGTCTCTATCTCTCTGTCAAAAATAAAAAACTTTATTTATAAATAATTATTAATTTATAATTATTTATAAATTATAATTATAATAAAAAATAAAGCATTAAAAATGGATTATTCTCTTCATTGTGGGTTTCTTCCCCCTCTTTCCATGCCTAGTAATATTTGGATGCTAGAAATTGTGAATTTTACCTTGTTGACTGGAGAATAGGTTTATATTCTTATAAATCTAATTGAACTTGATTCTGGGATGCAGTTGAGTTACTGGAAACGTTAATTTCAATTTTTTTTATTTAAAGTTTTTTTTTTTTTTTTCTGAGAGAGAGAGACAGTGTGAGCAGGGGAGGGTCAGAGAGAGAGGGAGACACAGAATCTGAAACAGGCTCCAGGCTCTGACCTAGCTGTCAGCACAGAGCCCAAGGCAGGGCTCAAACCCATGAACCGTGAGATCATGACCTGAGCCGAAGTCGGATGCTTTACCGACTGAGCCACCCAGGCGCCCCTGGAAACGTTAATTTCATTTAGTCCTTTATGATTTGTTAGGCTGGTCTGGAGCAATGCTCAGTCTAGGGCTAATTATTCCCCACTACTGAGACAGGACTTTTCTGTGTATTTTACCCATTATCCCATGAATTAGGTGTTTTCTCCATTCTACCTGTTGGTAGCAGTCACAGTTCCCAGCCTTGTGTGAGTGCCCAAAACTTCCCTCTAATTCTAGAAGAGGTAGAAGAGAATGGAATAATAAACCACCAAGTGAGAATTAACCTTGGACAGGAGAAGAGATACAGGAAAGTTGCACTTTCTTTTCTTCATATGTACCATATAACAAGTACTTTACATGTTTTAAAGTGAAGCTTGTTAATAATTTCATACAAGTATTATTAATTTTCATTACAGATGAGGAGATCGGGTAGAAAGGCCAGTAACTTAAGAAAACTACTTGACAGTGGCAAAGCAGACTCTAAAGCTTAAGCCTTTTCTAATGATTTATGTGTTCTCGTTGGGTTGTTTCTTCAGGGGAGGGAGAATAAAAGCTGGTGAAGATTTAGGCTGTAGTCGGACTAGGAGGAAGAAACGAGCTCTGTCACCATTGGAGTTATGTAGAGTTTACTGTAAAATTCATAACTGTTCCTAGGGTGGAAAAAATGGACAAGAGAGGTAGATGACTGTTAATTTGTGCAGAAGCGTTGTATAAAATAGATTAGTGGGAGCAATGCTCTGAAGTCTGTTTCTGCTGTGTTCCATAAATCTTGCTTCAGAACTCATAATACAGACTCGTACAGTAGTTACAGTTTTAGTTTTGCTCTCTTCCGTTTCAGTTATCCATGTCAGCTGCAGTGTAGAAGCAGATGACCCTCTTTCTGATGTATTGTCAGAAGGTCAGTGGTAGCCTGACATTCTATCACAGTGCCTGTGTCGCTTACATCACTTCATCTGATCATACAGGCATGTTTTCATCTCACATCATTAACAGGAAGAAGATATTTAGAGAGAGACCGCATTCATTGTAGCTTTTAGGACAGTATATTGTTATAATTTCTCTATTTTATTGTCAGTTACTGTTAATTTCTTAGTAGGCCTAATTTATAAATTAAACTTTACTATTCGTATGTACGTATAGGAAAAAACAATATATATAGGGATCGGAATCTGTGATTTCAAGCATCCACTGGGGATCTTAGGACATACTCCTTGTAGATAGGGGGAGTGGGCATGGGGGCTACTACTTTTTTTTTTTTGCATTTTTATTTTTTATACACAAATAGGAAACTCAGTAAGTAACTTGGTCAAAAGATTTAATTCATTGGGTATGATTAGAAGATAAATAGTCTAAAAAGTGACCTTTGTAAGTTAACATTTAATGTTCTTTGCCTCCATCCCTATTTTTTCTTAAAGTACTATACTTTGCTTCTGTTGGTATTAGAATGAATCATATTTAATTGGGTCAAATGAGTTGAATATTGGCAATTTCATGTGGTTCAACATAATAGTATATTTTGAAAGGACAAGAAGCAGTAACTGTAACCATTGTTAACACCATTACAAGGATCATGTGTGTTTTATACTTACTAGTATATGTCTACTGCCAAGTACAATACACATAGTAGACATTCAATAAATAATTTGTTAATGAGAAGCTATAGGTTTTTGAGGTTTCATACAGGTTCTGTAAGAAATTTAGGTAAGGATTAAGGGAAATTTTCTTCTTGTCAGGTCCTAAGTTCTTTTTAAAAGACTGAAAGAGAAGAATTTTTCAGCGAAGCTCTTTTATTTCTTTCTTTTATTTTTATTTCTAATGCAAGATAATAAATAATAAAATTTTTACTACTCTGGCCTCTTAGCCTTCTGTTAAAGAGGTTCCCCTTCTTCCACCAAATCCAAGAACCCAGCAGAGATTTAATATTCCTTGCTCTCCAACTCCTTTTTTGGGAGGCTTTCCACTACTTTTGCCTTTCAGTTGCTCTCTCTCCTTTCATAAACTCAAGGTGGTTGACATGAAAAATGCAATGATAACTTCTCCTTTCTCATTTGAGGCTAGAAATGCAGCTTTTTTTTCTGTGCATTAACAGCTTTTACAAACGATATAGTATGTAATATGCCCAATGCTCATTTCTGTGTCCAAATAACTTACATAAATTATCTTGTTAGAATACAACAAAGACTTAGACTATATCATAGTCCCCTAGTAATAGTTTTCCAGATCCTTATCTTCACAGATGAGATGTTGTAATAAGGCAGAGGGCTAGGAAGCCTCTGGCTTGTTTGGGATCGCCCGGGGTCTTTAGCACAAATATGAAGTAAATGTATTTGTCATGTCATTCTCTGGTATTACTGCTTTGGGCCATTATTTTATTATGCACATTTCTTGCAGTATTGAGTTTCATCCACACAGTGGTGCTAGAAAACCAAGAATTGATTATTGTTTCTCTCCTAATCAGTGGAATAAGTACTTATAACTGTTCCTTACAAAACAAATACTTCTTTGAATCATATAATAGCAATTTCCTCAACCTTCATCAGATCCATAACAAAGTTTATAATGATTTTACTCCTGTGATACCTCTAAACTTTAGTCATCCTTTACCAAGATGACTGCAGTAACTTCCTCATGAATCTTTCTGGTGTAAACCTTAAAAATAAAACAGCCGGGGCATCTGGGTGGCTTGGTCACTTAAGCATCCATCTTCCACTCAGGTCATGATTTCGTGGTTTGTGAGTTGAAGCCCTGTGTTGGGCTCTAAGCTGACAGCTCAGAAGTAATCTTTTATAAATTTGAATCTGAACTGTACTCTTCTGCTTAAAAACTCTTAAATGAATTACAATTAAGTTTACCAGTAAATAAAGACAATGTCTTTCATGACCCAATTTCTGCCAAGTTCTCTAGCTATTTACCTATAGCCTTTTCTTGTACGAATCTCCATAGTGCTTTGTAGTTCAGCCATCTTTTGGTTTCTTTGAACACAAGTTTTTCCTCCTACTTTTGCCTGTTTTTCCTTTTGCCTATGATAAGTAGGTGTGTGTGTGTGCATGCATGTATAGATATATTCCTTCATAAGTTACTTTACCGTTTCCTTTCTAGCTTGGGTCATATTTCTGAAAACTTTCATTAATTCCCCTTCTCCACAGATCAGTGCCCAGTGTCATTTGTTCTCATAATACTCAGTAATTTTTCTTCCAAACATTTATTACAGTTTCATTATATATTTACTTATGTAGTTATTTGACTGATGTCCATTTCCTCACTGAATCATGAGTGTTAAGGTAGATTCTGTGCTTTTTACTCATCATTGTATCATTGGTGCCTATTAAATTATGCTGAATAAATCAGTGAATGAATATAAGTCAGCCAGGCCTCAAGGCAGGTAGGTAATGGAAGTAGGAACAGATGAACATTATGGAAAGAAAAGAAAATACTTGAAATTAGAATACAGTAAGTTCAGTTTACTTTTATATTTTCTGTCAGAATAGAAATTAATTCTAGGTCATGGGCAGCCCTGAGTGGTAAGGGTTCCTATATGCATGTGAAGGAAGGAAGAATGAGATCACATTTAGCCTAATAAAATTATGGAAATTGTTAAGAGAGTAGATCATAAAAGTTCTCATCACAAGAAAAAAATTAAGTGATGGATATATTAAGTAAACTTAATGTGGTAATCATTTCACAATATGTTCATGTATCAAGTCTTTATGTTGTACACTTTAAACTTACACAATGTTATATGCCAATTATATCACAATAAAGGTGGAAAAAAGTAAAATAAAGTTATGGAGGTTGCTAATGCCCAGTGGAAAACATTGTTCTTCAGGAAACTTGGTTTCTATTCCAGATAGAATATTTTGTTCTGCCTCTTGGGAAAGATGTGATAAAACACTGGAGAAATCACCATTTGTGCTTACATTTATTTCCATAATTGTATAACAATATAATGAAAACATTCTCTTTATTTCTTGATGTGTGGAAAAGAAAAAAAAAGAATGAGATACAATAGAGGTAAAAGCATTTTAAAAACTATAAAAACTCTCCATAAAATGGACTTAATACTTGCCCCAGAGACAGAAAATCCTTCAATTTTAGAATTTCCCTGTTCTTTTCATTCAAAATTATAAAGAAGAGGTGCCTAAAAGAAAAGATGTTATGGCATGAAAAGCTCTATCTCTTACAGCCACTGTCAGGGATCATGTCAGTTTGACTCACTCCTTATCCTCTACACACAGTGCCTAGTGGGTGCCTAGAAATTATTTTGGAGTAAATAATATAGTGAATTTGTTCTGAAAGCCTCTATGATTAGCATTCTGTGATTTCTTCATCTTGTAAGCACTGCAGAAAGAAATAATCAGAAGTGAAACCTGTGATGTTTATTTTTCTTGTATTTCAGCTGTGGCAGAAGTAAAACTTCGAGATGATCAGTATACACTGGAACACATGCATGCTTTTGGAATGTACAATTACCTGCACTGTGACTCATGGTATCAAGACAGTGTCTACTACATTGATAACCTTGGGAGGGTTATGAATTTAACAGTGATGCTGGTAAGAAAAATACCTGTAATAAGAGGATTTTCCAATAAATCTGATTCTTAATTTTCATTTTTAATCTGATGTCCAGAGAATTGAGATACACATATCTTTAATCTATGGAATCTAATCATTAATCTATATAAGGCTCCATTCTGTTTAATTCAATTTTAATTTTTCCCTTTGTTTCTATCACTTATTTATTCCCTTCCACTCCCACCAATGAGCAACAGACTCTAATGGGTTTTATAGATCAATATTGATCTAGATGTTCATTTCTGCCTTTTCTAATGTAAAGTATTAACCCTTACTATGACAGTGAATTTGTTTATTTTTCTTTTTAATTCTTGCTTTTTGTATTTTTAGTCATGTTATTTGGGGTTCAAACATTTTGTCTGCTATGGATTTGTCCTTTTAGCATTATGAAACACCCCTCTTTATCTCTAGATTCTGGGAATGATTTTTGTCTTGAAATCTTCTAATATTTATACAGTGTGATAGCTTTTTTTATTAGTAGTATATTCATCTTTTTCTGTCTTTTTTTCTTTTACTTTATCAGTGTTGGTTTTAGTCTGATGCCTTACACCGCTCAGCCATCCTGACATGACGGTGTTGTTATTTTTAAAGTGCATCTCTTGTAAACAGCATACAGTTGGGCCTTGTTTTGTATCTAGCATGACAATTTGTCCTTTAAATGAAGGGCTTAGTACATTTATATTTAATGTAATTACTGATATGGTTGTGTTTATGTTACCATTTTCCTGTCTTTTCAATTTGCCCCATCTGTTCTTTGTTCTTTATCTCTCTGTTCCTACCTATTTTGGGATTAGTCACATTTTCTTAAAATTCCATTTAATTTTCTCTTTTGGCTTTTTATCTAAACCTGTTTGTACTATTATTTTTTTTCAGTGGTTAATATAGAGATTGTAGTATTCATCCTTAAATGGTAATAGTCTGCCTCTAATATTATTTTATTATAAAAACTTTACAATAATATTTCCCTTTTACCCTTGAAGCTATTTTTGTCCTATATTTCACTTTACATATTGTAAATTCCACACTGTTAATGTATTTGCTTTAAACAGTAGAATGATAATAGCTTCCTAACTACTCTGCTCTTTCTACTACACCTCTACATTGCATCTGCAGAATCAGTCAAAATTTTTTTTTAAGATTCCACATGTAAGATTCATAGGGTATTTGTCTTTTCTGACTTATTTCACTTAGCATAATGCCTCAAGTTCCATCCATATTGTCGCCAAGGACAAGTTTCATTCCTTTTTATGGCTAAATAAAACATTCCATTTTTTATATATATGATACATTTTCTTTATCATTCGTCTGTTGATGGACACTTAGGTTTTTTGGTTTTGTTTTGTTTTTGTTTTTTTGACTATTGTAAATAATGCTGCAATGAACATGGGGATATATATCTTTTTGAGTTACTGTTTTTATTTTCTTGTGATAAATACCGAGAAGTGGAATCACTGGATCATAGGGTAATTCTATTTTTAATTTTTTGAGAAACCTCCATACTGCTTTCCATAGTGGCTGCACCAATTTACATACCCGCTAACAGTGCATGAGGATTTCCTTTTCTCCACATTCTTTCCAAACCTTGTTATTTCTGGTCTTTTTGATACTAGCCATTCTGGCATGTATGCCATGATAATCTCATTGTGGTTTTGATTTGCATTTCCCTGATGATTAGTGATGTCAAGCAAGTTTTCATAAACTTGTTGGCTATCTGTAGGTCTTCTTTGGAAAAATGTCTGTTCAGATCCTCTGCCCATTTTTAAAAAATGTTTATTTATTTTGAGAGAGAACGAGCATGAGAGCAGAGGAGGGGCAGAGAAAGAGTGAGAGAGAGAGAATCCAAAGCAGGCTCCATGCTGTCAACTCAGAACCTGATGTGAGGCTTAAACTCATGACCTGTTAGATCATGACCTGAGCTGAAATCCAGAGTTGGATGCTTAACCGACTGAGCCACCCAGGCCCCACACCCATTTTTTAATAAGATTGTTTGTGAGGTTGTTTTGGGCGGGGACGGTGGGTTGCTATTGTATAAGTTCTTTATATATTTTGGATAGCTTATGGTTTGCAGATATTTTTCTCTCATTCCCTAGACTGACTTTTCATTTTGTTAATCATTTCCTTTGCTCTGCAGAAGCTTTTTAACTTGATGTAGTTTCACTCATTTATTTTTGCTTTTATTGCCTTTGCTTTTGGTGTCAAATTAAAAATATCATTGCTAAGACCAGCATCAAGGAATTTACCACTTACGTTTTCTTTTGGGAGTTTTATGGCTTCAGGTTACATTCAAGTCTTTAATCCAGTTTGAGTTTATTTAAGTGTATGATATAAGATAGGGGTCCAGTTTCATTCTTTTGCATATGGCTGTCTGGTTTTCCAAAGACCATTTATTCAAGAGGCTGTCTTCTCCCTATTGAGTATTCTTGGTTCCTTTGTTGTAAATTAATTGATCATATATGTGTGGTTTTATTTCTGGACTCTATTCTGTTCCATTGACTTCCACTTCCATACTGTTTTGATGATTATAGCTTTGTGAAGTATTTTGAAATCAGGAAGCATGATGCCTCCAGCTTTGGTCCTTCTTTCTCAAGATTGCTTTTAGCTTTTTGAGGTCTTTTGTAGTTCTGTACAAATTTGAGGATTGTTGTATTTCTACCAAAACTGACATTGGAGTTTTAATTGGGATTGCATCGAATCTATAGTTTGCTTTGGCTAGTATGGACATTTTAATGATATTGATTCTTCCAATCCATGAGAATGGAGTATCTTTCCATTTATTTGTGCTTTCTTGTAAATTCTTTTTATTAGTTTCCTGTGTGTCCTTCCAGAGGTGGCTTATTTTTTCTGTATGTCTTTTATTTTTTTAGCAAGTGTAAATACAAAGTGATATATTTTAAAAATACAAACTCCTCATCTTGGTATATACAGTTTATTGTGCTCTTCTTTCCAACCTTGTGTTTTACCATTTTGTACACTAGTCTCTAGCAATACCTGAGACATGGCCTGTACCCTGGTGTCCCCCACTCATTTCCCAGGTGATTAACTCTACCAGGAACATTCTTAGTTCTTGCCAGTTTGCTTCCCAGTCGTTACTTAGGACCTAGCAAACCATCTCTTCTATTAAGCTTTCCCTGACATCTCCCCTTTGCTCCTCTAGGAATATTCAAGCTGTTGGCTTTCAGATCTGTGTGGACTTTGAATTCCTTCTAGGCCAGAGGTTCACAAGACTTCTTCTGCATAGGGCCAGATAATAAATACTGCACAGTTTGTAGGCTAGACAGTCTTATGTCACAGCTGCTAGGTTTTGGTGTAATAGTGAGAAAACAGCATTAGGCAATATGTAAATGAATGAATGTGACTGCATTCCAAGCTCATTGACTATAGTTTGCCAACCCTTGGTCTAGGCCCTGGGTTTTTCTAATATTTCTATTATCCTGCCATCCAGCAGAAGGCTTGGTCAGTTTGTTGAAATAACAACTGTTTAAAGCTTGTTTTTATCCTTTTTAGTTGTCTTTGCATTCTTGATAGGATCTTCCTCTTCTTATTTCTTTTCTGGGTTCAGGTATGAGTCTTTGGTTTGTTGAGAGAAATAACTTTACTGAATAAGAAATGTTTATTTTTATATATGCCTAGTAATATATTTTTATTATAGATATAAACATACATTTTACAAATATCTTGTTTATATACATTCCTCAGCAAACATTTATTGAACGCTATTTGCTTAGTAGCCACAAACACAAATAAACTGATTAACATGTAACAGTGGAAGTAGGGATAAGATGCAGGCATAGTACCAGGGAGTAAATGACAAATGTTGAGAGATGAAGTGTTCCAAAAAATCTCAGACGAGTTGTCACCTTACCAAAATTGTGAAGGGTCAGTTAATTTGCCATACAGGTTGAGGCAGCTGTGTTCGCACACGACTTAAGACGCGCATTCAGCAAATTTCCACAGGCACGTGTGTGCACTACAGGTTTGCTAAAACACAGAGTATGTATGGAAGGACCTAAATGGTATATATGCAGCTTTGGTTGGAGATGAGGATGACAAGGTGAGCAGAGGCCGGGATGTGAAGGGAGGGAGGAACAGTCATGCGTTAAGCAAAGAGAAATATTAAAAAGGAAGATTGATTCTTTGACTCGTTTTAGTACTACTATGCTTGGCTGGGAGAGGGGTATGGTAGAGTCACAGTTTTAGGCCAGAAGCTTGGTTTTATCAGTCCACTTGTTGATAATCCTGATTTGGGATACTAATTCTAATTTAAATCACAAGATTGATGAGAAATGCAGAATGAAAGTTTAATGATAGCATTTGAAATACTATAAGCAGTATGAACTGGTCAATATAGTTTTATTCTCCTGATAGAAAGTTTTCATAGGAAATCAAATGCTGTAAATTAAAAAAAATTTTATTAAAAATATTTCAGTAAACAATTTTGCTTTGAGAAGGAGACAGTGTGAGTAGGGCAGGGGCAGAGAGAGAAGGAGGCACGGAATCCAAAGTAGGCTTCAGGCTCTGAGCTTGTCAGCACAGAGCCTGATGCAGGGCTGGAACCCACAAACTGTGAGATCACGACCTGAGTAGAAGTTGCACGCTCCACCTACTGAGCCTCCCAGGAGCCCCTCAAATACCATGATTTTAATACGATTGCTTATTTGACATGGAATCTGAGCAAAGACTAATATGTCTTTGATCCCTTTTCCTGACCTGTTCTCTAGTTCTGTGGACATCTTAGAATAACAGTACTGAACTGTAAAAAATTCACATATAAGCGAACGGTTGCAGCTCAAACCTGCATTGTCCAAGGGTCAACTGAATTTCCTTCCCTTACTTCCCCAGTTTGAACTTAACATTGAAATAATCTCTTTTGTTAAAAAAGTATACACCTTTCCATGTATATAATGTATATTTAAGTTTGTTTAGCTGCCTGATAAAATATACTTTAAAAAAAATTTTTTTTAAATTTTTTTTGTTTGCAATTACACATAGCTTTTTTTTTTTTTTTTTTTAAACAATTTATTTTCAAGTTGGTTTCCATATAACACCCGGTGCTCATCCCCACACGTGCCCTCCTCCAAAAAACTTTTTATTGGCAAGCAATAAGGAATCATAATTTAGAACACAGGACTTCCAGGGGCGTGTGGGTGACTCGGTTGAGCGTCAGACTTCGGCTCAGGTCATGATCTTGCGGTTCATGGGTTCGAGCCCCGCGTTGGGCTCTGTGCTGACAGCCAGCTCAGAGCCTGGAGCCTGTTTCAAATTTTGTATCTCCCTCTCTCTTTGACTTTCCCCTGCTCATTCTTTCTTTCTCTCAGAAATAAATAAAAAACATTAAAAAAAAAAAAAAACACAGGACTTCCAGTAAAGTTTCCACAAGTTGCATTCTTTCAGTTCTCATTTATCATCTCATCCCTGAACTCTTTGAGCACTTCATATGCATTCTCTGTTTAGCAATTGGATTATAAGGTCCTTGAATTATTCAGCTGAAAAGGTGTGTAATAGGGATGCCTGGGTGGCTCAGTCAGTGAAGCATCCGACTTTGGCTCAGGTCATGATCTTGAGGTTTGTGAGTTTGAGCCCCGCATTGGGTTCTGTGCTGACTGCTCAGAGCCTGGAGCCTGCTCCAGATTCCGTCTCCCTCTCTCTCTCTCTCTGCCCCTCCCCTGCTTGCACTCTGTCTCTTTCTCTCAAAAATAAACAAACATAAAAAAAAAAAAAAGGTGTATAATATACACTCTAAAATTAATTGATCTTGTATGGAAAAGACCTACCATATAACTTTTTTTTGTCTTCCTTCAGCTGGTGACACTGTATGTTTGACGATTGATCCCTGGCTCCGAATTTTAGTTTTTGCAGGTTTATCTCCTGGGCTGGAGAGTTGTCACCAGAGAGGAATCCTCTGGGTTCTTGTCTGAGAGAGAGGTGTAAGGCCTGATCCTGTTTTCTGAGATCCAAGGAAAAGAAAAGAGTTTGTGGTATCATCTTTTAATACGTGGAGATCTGACTCGTTCCCCTCTTTTCTTTCAGTAGTGTTCTTTACCCCTGTGTTTAGCTGGGCCTGGTGTCCAGAGTCAGTCTAGTTTAAACTAGAGAAATCTCCAGTGTTTTCCTGCAGTGGGGAATTTATATTATTTTGGAGAGAATTGGTATTTTTATGATTTTTTTTCCCCACCCCAGAACATGGTATGTCTTTCTGTTTATTTAGGTATGCTTTTATGTCCTTAAGTAAGAGTTTTATAGTTTTCCTTTGACCTTATGCTCATTTTACTAAATTTATTCTTAAGTTATTTTGAAGTTTCAGCCCATTGTTAATAAAATAAAGTTTTTGTATTATTTTAGGTGCTTATTATATAAACATTATAATAACAGCCACCTTATTTGATAATTTAGTAATTTTTACCTACTCCCATTTAGGTTTTCAAAATGTACAATTATATCATCAGCAGGAGGAAACAGTTTTTTTTANCGCGAGATCATGACCTAAGTGAAAGTCGGACGCTTAACCGACTAAGCCACCCAGGTGCCCCAGGAGGAAACAGTTTTATCTCTCCTTTTCTAATGTTTTGAAAATGGAAATAACATTCCCTTGCCATTCCATTTTTGTCTAATTGCTGTTATAAGATAGAACCTCTAAAACAATGTTGAATAATAATGGGGATTGCAGGTATCCTTGTTTAGCTCTTGATTTTTATTATAATGGCTCTTAAATTAATTTAAAATATTTTTGGTTTTGATAAATAACTTTTATTTTTTTATTTTATTTTTTTAAATGTTTACTTTTTAACATTTATTTATTTTTGAGAGAGAAACAGAGCATTAGTGGTGGAGGGCCAGAGGGAGAAGGAGACACAGAATCCGAACCGGGCTCTAGGTTCTGAGCTGTCAGCACAGAGCCAGATGTGGGGCTTGAACCCACAAACCCTGAGATCATGTCCTAAGTGAAATCGGATGCTTAACTGACTGAGCCATCCAGGCGCCCCAAACGTTTGTTTATTTTTGAGAGAGAGAGAGAGCCAGCAGAGGAGGGGCAAAGAGAGAGGAGGACAGAGGATCTGAAGCAGACTCTGCTGACAGTAGAGAGCCTGATGTGGGGCTTGAACCCACAAGATCATGACCTGAGCCAAAGTTGGACACTTAACCAACTGAGCCACCCAGGTGCCTCCTTATTTTTTCGGTTTCTGTTCTGTATATTTTATCACATGCTTTTCAGCACCCACTTACTGTTAATGATTATATGCTTTTCATTAATTCTCACTGTAGTGAATTAAATTGATACATTTATTAAATTGCTTACTTTCCTGGGATAAACCCTTTTTGGGCAGAGTATATTCTTCTCATAAAATTTTGGCTTCTATTTTCTGATATTTTTAGAATATTTGTATTTACAAATTATAGCTGTTTCTTTTTGGGGGGGGATGATATATGTCAGAATTTCATTAAAGTTTTGCTGGCTTAAAGGAATTAGAGAGTTTTCTAGAGTTGGAACAGTTTAAGATTGGAATTATCTATTCCCTATATGTTAAATAAAGATCCTTTTAGGACCTGTCTTCTCTTTGTCCTTTTCAGTGTTAGTCTTCCAATTAACCTCTCCGATTCATTCAATGGTAATTGGCTTAGTCAAACTCTGTTTTTTGGGTAATTTTGTAATGTATTTTTTGTTAGGGAAGATCATTTATTTCTTCTTAAGTTCTCAGATTTGTTGCTGTAAATTTGCATGTTTTATGCTTTAAGATTATCTTCTCTTGTTCCTTTCTCTGTTCTTTTTCCTTAATCAAACTTTAGAAGGATATTTTTATTCTTTTAAAAGACCCATGTCTGGGGTTGTTTTAGTTTGTTTTCTTAGTTCAGCTATTTTTTTGGTTTTCAAACTGTTTATAATGCACATCAGAATCACTTGGAGTAGTTGATGAAAGGCTAATTTAAACTTATGGTTCTTAAAGATTCTGATTCAGTATGTCAGGGTTGGTCATGGTCTGGGAATCTGCATTTTATCAGGTACCTACATGATTTTGTTTGTGGTCCAATGACCAAATTTTTCATTTTGTTTTGTTTTTAATTTCTTTTATTGTTTATTTACTTTTGAGAGTGAGGGACAGAGAGAGAGAAGGAGACAGAGTCTGAAACAGGGTTTCAGCTCTGAGCTATCAGTACAGAGTCCAGTGCAGGGCTCAAACTCTGGAATGGCAAGATCATGACCCAGGCTGAAGTCAGACACTTAACCAACTGAGCCACCCCGGTGCCCCATCATTGACCAAGTTTTGAAAAATTCTGCAAGTGTGGTGCAGATGAATTCCACATTTCTTATTTTTCAGATCAGCAACAAGAAATTGATTTGCTCTTTGAAGTTCTGTGTTGCCGGGCAGGTGGAAAGTGTTGGCCACTGGCTATACGTTGACATTTTTTTATTTTTAAGCAGAAAAATTGTTCTGATACCCATTTTACTGTCTGTTTTTTTTTTTTTTTTTTTTTAGTCAAAGGCACACATGCACAAATCCCAAAGAGGGATGGTGGCTGGTTTACAAATAACTCCCACCTCCCCCTTGTTAAATCTGTGCTAAATACTGCAGTCAGAGAAGGTTGTAAGGGCCCAGGAAAGGAAATCCACACATCGTCTGACCTTGAGATGTCAGGAGTCCCAGCAGATGGCAGCAGTTCAACACACAGGTTTATAGAGGCATTCTGCTTCCCAGTCAGTGTGATCTGTGGGTTTACAGTCCTTAATTTTAGAGAAATGCCAGATGGGAGGAAAAAGTGCTTTAGAAAGTAGAAAATGCCTTAGGAAAGCAAAAAAAAAAAAAAGATTCTTAAAATTTAATTCTTACGTTGTCATTTTATTAGGTGTTAGGACTTCTTTTAAAGTAATGTATTTTATTTCTTAATATTTAGAGAATTCATTCGATCATTATTTTTCCATTTATCTGAAAAACGACTTTGTTCTCCTAAAGAAGTATGCCTCTTTAAATTGCACTTAAAACTGGAGGAGAGTTGGCGGATTCTGTATGAAACCAGCATATGTGAGGCTATATCATGGGCTGAGTGACATGCTGTAACTGCTCGTTAGCCTAGCTCATTGCATGTCAGTATCTGTAGATTAGCATTCTGTAGACCTGCATCTTACCTTATTTTTTACAATTGCGTTTATTAATAGGGAGCCAGTAATAACTGGTAAATATACCTTCTTAAAGACAAAAAGGGAGGAGGGAGTCAATTTGAACTATATGTTCTTCATCAATTATTAAAAGTTTTATGTTATATAGAGACATTACTCATTCAAATTCCACTTAATAAAACAGCATTTCTTAAAGCATTAACCAAAAAAAGCGACAAAGGGAAAAGGAAAAAGGATGTTTTGTTTTTCTTTCAAATAAGCTTAACCGTTATTAGTGATGAAAGCCTTTCTCCAGAAAAGATCACTTCCTTTTAAAAGGGCAGAATTTTAAATGTCAGTGTGTAATAATACTAGTAAATGGCACCCTTACTTAATTTTGCCTGGCCATTTTTCTCTGAACTTGGGTAGTGCTTTCTATAAACATGTATGCATTAGAAAAATGCCTTGTCTGTTAAAACCTCATCTTCGTAGCTGTTAACTAAGAGGCCTTCAATCTCCTGTTTAGAGATGTTTTTCATAAATACAGTTCATATATGATTTACTGTGTCATTTATATACAGTATATTAACATTATAATTTTTGAATTACATTTTATTTACCCAAGAATTTAATTAAAAATTTTATATAATGTTTTAGCCTGAAGAACAACTGAGTATGGCAGTTGCATTCATAATGTTTTGTTTCTTTTTGTTTTGTTTTGTTCTTTTCTTGCAGGGGGAGGGGAATATTCCAGAAACTGCAGTGAGATCTTAGGTATAATTTGTTTAGAAAAACCAACTTCATAAGATTTTGTAATAGTTAAATGAGATGGCAAAAAGTCAAAGCACTTATTTCATATAATGCTTGTACATGTAGTCATTCAGTAAATGTTCCATTCACCGATGAAATTGTAATTCCTCTGTAATTCAGCTGTGAAATATTACTGCAGAATTATTTTCAGCAGCTTTGAATATAGTTAAATTAAGCTTTTTTTTGTGGTCTCGCAGAAGAAAATTATTGGGTGGGACAAAGACATTATAGATGCCAGTATCTATTATGAGGACACTTTGTAAAACTGTCAATGGAAGTTATTCAGAGATAATTTAACACTCTAAGATTTACAGAAGAAAATATTTCTGTTGCGTACAGTCCATTTAAAATTAGATGTGCCCTTTAGGCCTTAGATTTCAAAAATTAGGAACATTCATGTTGCTTTCACTTATTTATTAAAAGGTTATCATTTAACTTATGTAAGGGAGATACTGTGTCTTTTGTATTTTAATTTATTTTAGCTTTACATTTATATTTTTGAGTGTCTTAGTCATTATATTTGGTATCAAAATAATTTATCTGATAACTAGACTCCCAGGAATCTCAGTTATGTGTAACCTTACATTTAAAAGAAAGTGGTTTTAGAGTGGTTCTGTAGGTTAAGTGTTCAACTTCTGCTCTGTTCACGATCTTACTGTTTGTGAGTTCAAGCCCTGTGTTGGGCTCTGTGCTGTCACTGTGGAGCCTGCTTTGGATCCTCTGTTCCCCTCTCTCTCTGCTACTTCCCCATTCATTCTCTCTCTCTTTCTCAAAAATAAATAAACATTAAAAAAAAATTTAAAAGAAAGTGGTTTAAAACCACCTTTGTAATTGTATATGAAATGAAGAATAGTGATTTAACAGGTTTAAGCCCTGTATTTGTCCTAACGGTGGTTCACTGGTTTAGTAGCAGTGAAGGGCATGTAGTGGAGACCACTAGAAACCTTTACTTTGAAACAACTGTATTAAGGAAGAACTCCCGTTTTATTTTATGCTATTAGTATCTTTTAAACTACCTATATCACACATAAATTGCTGAGTGTGAGAAAAAAAAAAAAAAAAGTCAAGCAATGTACCTAAAGCAAAAAAGGAGTTTCCCTTACCCTCAGTCTCCCTGCCTGCCAGTTGCGCTATGATCTTTGATCTTTTCTTCCTTTCTACTGGTAAATAAACACTGTTAACAGCCCAGCATGTCTGTGTACACCTTACTCTGTGCTGTCATACCACAGCATTTAGTTGTTTTAACATATACTATGGATTCATACTGTAGATATTCTGCATCTTTTTTTTTTCCAGTTATTATTTTAGAGATCTTTTTATGTCAGTATTATAAATCCACTTCAGTATATTTAACAGTTGCTTGGTATTCCAAAGGATGGATTTTTACAATTAACCATTCCTCCACCAGTGCTCTCCAGACAGAGATGCCAGGTACTCACCTGTAGTTGAACAAGTTGTATTTATGATATTTTACAATAGAAGAGAATCTACACCATGGAGAACCACATAGTGTTTCACTAAGAAGATATTAGAAAGGATTTATTAGAGGATTGGGCTTCTATTAGGTGATTTTCTTTTTCCTGCTTAATTTTGTTAACCATAGTTTTTCTATTCTTTTTCCTTTTCAGCATTTTGAATAATCATGTATTTCTAGTTGTTAAGTCTTTATGCTGTCGATACTAATCCTGTGTTATTTTTCTCCCTGTCTCCTACATGTCTATTATTTTTCAGAGGAAGACTTTCTCCACCCTGAGATTAAAACATGATTAATCCTCTAACAAAGTTATTTTACTTTTTCTTTAAAACACTTAGATTATTAATCTATTTGGAATGTGGAATATTTTTGTACATGCTGTCAGGGAAAGAGTAATTTTTTCCGGAAGATCTCTAGTATCCTGATACCATTTGTTGGCCACTCCATTTATTTCTCACTAAGTGGAAATACCACATGATGTTCTAAATGCCTACAGAGGCATCAACCTGCAGTAAAATATCTCTTAATTGACTTCCATTTAACTGAGTGACTGCAGTAACTGATATTCTGTATTCCTTCTATATAATATACTGACTGAAGACCGGAGTAAGCTTAATGTTTACTGCCAATAGGCCACTCAGTACTTAATATGCTAAGAACAATTCTGTTTCTGCTAGTGGAGTTTTTATCACTAATACTCAGATTTGGTCATTCTAAAATCCTTATGCCAGCTGTCACTGTATTTTCATTATTTAATCAGTATTATGTAAACCAATAAACTATAAATACAAAAAGAAGGAAAGGTGCCATTTCAAAGCAAACCAAACCGGATGCTTTAGAAAGAGACAGTAGGTCACTATAGAACTTGTGGCTAGTAAGGACATTTTGTATGGTTTACTTAAATTTTGTTAATATAGACACAGATTTAAGTAATTAAAAGGAACAGAATAAAATACATAAATCATAAATTGTTTTGGGGCTGTAGGGAAATTTGTTAACTGAAAACTAAAGCTTTAACAACAACAAATTATTGAGTTGAGTACATTTTGATGTATAAGATGAAGTCTATTTCCTGAAATGTAGACCTTTTGGTTTTAAGTTTATTTATTTATTTGAGAGAGAGAGAATGCCAGTAAGAGAGGGGCAAAGAGAAGAGGAGAAAGAATCCCAAGGAGGCTCGTGCAGAGCCCCATGCAGGGCTTGATCTCACTAAATACGAGATCATGACGAGAACCAAAGGCAAGAGTTGGATGTTTGAGCCACTTAGGTGCCCCAGAAATGTAGGCCTTTTTATATATTTTCTTGTAAAACATTTTAATGATGGAGCCGTCTTACAGCTTTAAATTGTAAGGATATAGATACACTAAAAATGTGTTGACAGAAACCTAAGTTGTTAATAGTCCGAATGTGGTGTTTTTGTACCGTAGGCTGATGTCTGTGGAGGCATTTAGAATCTGATGTAGTATTTCCAATTAGTTAAAAATTCTGGTCATTAACTCTAAACTTAAGAATGAAGAGGGACACCTAGGTGGTTCAGTCTGATTCTTCATTTCAGCTCAGGTCATAATCTCATAGGTCCTGAGTTCGAGCCCCACATGGGGCTCTGTGCTGACAGTGTGGAGCCTGCTTGGGATTCTCTGTCTCCTCCTCTCTCCACCCTGTACTCGGTTGCTCGCTCGCTCTTTTTCAAAAATAAATAAACTTAATAAAAAAAGAGAAGAATGAAGACCAGATTGCTATAATGTTACTATAATTACTATTGGTGTGTAGTATCTAACTTCAGCATTTAGTGACTTGAAATAATAAACGTGTGTCATCTCACACAGCTTCTATGGGTGAGAAATCAGAATGGACTAGCTGGGTGGTTCCTATGTGTCTTATGAGGCTGTAGCCAAGATGTCAGCCCAGAGAGCAGTGATCTCAAGGCTGGACTAAGACTGAAACTCCCAAAACAGTTAGCTCACTGGGTGTTGGTTATGGTCAGGAGCCCTTATGCCCTCCCCGTGTGTGTCCAACAGAGCAAAATAGAAGATGTGAAAGAACCTATGACCCAAGTTTGAGAAGTCACATACTGTCACTTCTGCCATATTTTATTAGAAGTGAGTCAGTAGTACAGCTCATAACTCGGAGGGGAATTAGGCAGCTTCTCTTTTTTTTTTTTTCTTCTTATTAGGCAGCTTCTCTTAAACGAGAGACCAACCACTACACTGCACGTATTTATTCTATGCGTATATGGATGAAGAAGAAGGAAGGGAGGATTCATTAATAATGTTTGACTTCTTTTTAGGACACTGCTTTAGGAAAACCACGAGAGGTGTTTCGACTTCCCACAGACTTGACAGCATACGACAATCGCCTTTGTGCATCTATCCATTTCACATCTTCTACCTGGGTTACCTTATCAGATGGAACTGGACGATTGTATCTCATTGGTACAGGTGAACGTGGAAATAGTGCTTCTGAGAAATGGGAGGTGCGGTTTTTGTTACATATTTCTTTTTAAGAATTATGCAAAGTCTGGAAAGTATATATGATACAGACCTTAGTGATTTTGAAATAATAGTTTCTGGGCATAGTTTATATGTCACCTCTTTGTTTTTATAATATATAATGTTTTTGAAGTTTTTAATTATGTAGTATGTACCTTTTACAGCACTGATGTGTTAACCATTTCTGGTTTGATCAGGGGTCGTTGTAGGTTGTCAGGAATTGCATTCATTTTTTCAGCGAATGTTTGTTAACTGCTTTATATGTGTGTAAAGCAGTACCCTAAGCATTGATATTACCTCCTTCTTGAAGAAGAGTTAGCCAGAAATTACACTGGGATATCTTTCCTCCTTAACTCATGTGATATTTGCTGGTATCTTTATGGGCCCAGCACACTTCTGCAGTACCGCCCTGCTACCTGTCTAGTGAGTTGCCATTGGTCAAACAGTGAGTTGACCAGAGTATTCCTCACTGAGAAAAATACACTGTAGGGGCACCTGGGTGGCTCAGTTGGTTAAGCATCGGACTTCAGCTCAGGTCATGATCTCACGGTTCATGGGTTTGAGCCCCATATCAAGCTCTGTGTTGACAGCCAGCTCAGAGCCTGGAGCCTGTTTCAGATTCTGTGTCTCCCTCTCTCTGCCCCTCCCGTGCTCATGCCATGTCTCTCTGTCTCTCTCTCTCTCTGTGTCTCTCTCTGTCTCTCTCAGAAATAAATAAAACATTAAAAAAAATTTTTTTAAAGAAAAATACACTGTAACACACATATACTGATGTGCCGATCTCTAAGATATTCTTTTTATTTCAGTTTTCTTTTTTCTTTTCTTTAAATGTTTGTTTATTTTTGAGAGAGAGAGCGAGTGCGTGCCAGTGGTTGGGGGGCAGAGAAAGGGGGGGACAGAGGATCTGAAGCAGGCAGGGCTCGGACTCATGAACTGTGATATCATGAACTGAGCTGGAGTCAAGATGCTTAGCCTACTGAGCCACCCAGGTATCCCTATTTCAGTTTTCTTAAAGCAATGTAACATTTTAAAAAAAAATTTTAAGTTTTTTTGAGAGACAGTGAGACAGCATGAATGAGGGAGGGACAGGGAGAGAGAGAAGACGACACAGAATCTGAAGCAGGCCCCAGTCTCCTAGCTGTCAGCAGAGCCCAATGCAGGGTTCAAACTCACGAACCATGAGATCATGACCTGAGCCAAAGCTGGACGCTTAAGTGACTGAGCCACCCAGGTACCCCAACAGTGTAATATTTTTAAATCCTATGGGCAAATTAGGATTTTAATAATAATAAGTAAGGAATTAATTTCTCTAATGTCACAGTTTTTGAAGGTAGGAAAGAATGACACAGAGTTATACTAATAAATATATGGTGATACTTCTGTCTAAATCTTAGAAGGTGGCCTTTAGTTCTGGGTAAACAAATAAGAACTTAATAAATAGATTTATATCTTATAAAATATTTTTATCAGATCAGATACCTACAAAGATCTGGCTTTAATTAGTTGAGAAAAACCAAGAAGGCCTTAGAACCAAATGGCTTACCTTCCTAAGTTATATTAAATGGCATACTACCAAATTGTAGTAATTCAAAAAACTAAACAAAAAACATGATAAATAACCAGAACAACGATAGCCTGTTTAGAAGGGAACTTTGTAGGCCTTGGTAGTCGCAGATTCAAATATTCATTGGACACTGTGACATTTTCTGCTTTGGCCTCCAGTGTTAAAATTTTTTTTTATTTCCTTTTTTCGTTTCTTTTTTTTTTTTTTTTTTTTTTTTTTTTTTTTAACTGAGGCAATGTGGTGTATATAGCATAGCTACCTGAAACACTTGGAGGTTGGAAAGTGATGGGCAGGAGAGATATGAATGAGAACTTACTATTATCAAGCTGTGGATTCTGTTGGTTTTGAGCAGGAAGAGACACACTGACCGAGCTCACCTTCAGCTTAAAAATAACACCACATACTCTGCCAGAAGGAAATTTATATGGGTTTATAATTCATTTGGTTTCTACTATGTGCATCCCCTTGGTGTATATTAGTTTTTAGTAATATTTTCTAAATCAGAAACTTAAATCTACTTCCTGCCCTCTTCAGTATACACTGCTATAATGAAATAAGCACCCTCTGAGATGTTTGTAATAATAGTTTTAACTGGGCCTGGGAAGAGGGACTGGGACAGGGATTGGGCCTGGGCGTTCACCAAGGTGGGAGGGATACTGTGGAATACTGGTCACTTTAAGAGAAGCAACTTAGGAGAGTTTGACTTTGGGGAAATTGGTGTAACAGAGAGGAAGCTAAAGGTGCGAGTGGTTAGGGGCCCAGTAGAGCATACAGGGGCCAAGTAAGGGCCGTGATGAATGAAGTGTAGGAAGAGAAATAAAGGAGACAGGAAGACTGCCTACTTTACAGATGTGTTGCCTCTAGTGTGACGGGGTGCTGTGTATCAGCAGTACCACATTTGAGTTGCTAGGCTTGTTCAGGAGATAGGAACTTTCAGCCTAACCGTTTATAAAAGTTTAGACATCCACTCCATGGTCTCATTCCATCCTTTTCACTCAGCTGAGAGACAGAAGAGGAGGAAGCAGCTATTTGTACTAGCTATTTGTACCTGACAAAGCTTATCATTTTTCGTTCCTTTCTCCTTTTTGTCTCCCAACGTCAGCCAACTAAAACTTACCTTTATCATCTCAGTTTTGAGTATTTGATGTATTTTTTCTTGTTATTGCTGTTTTCTGTTTATGGAAGACCGTAGAATGGATTCCAGAGGTCTACTGTTGGAATAATTTGGGAAGAGGTGCTCAAACATTTAGGGAAATTGGCATTAAAGCACACTTTTCTTTATAAGGCTTTCAAGTAGGAACACATAGGAAGAGATTCTGGATAAAAGGGGCATTTTTTGTGTGTGTTTTTTACCCCCAGAAAAAGGTTTTTTGGTTTTTTTCTAAAAACTAACTTTTGTCATTTGAACGTTTCTTTCAACTGTTTATTTGAAAATCTTGCTTAGCCGACAGTCTTAAAATGTCTCTTATTATTTACTCTTAAATAAATATATAGTCTTTTAGATCATGTGCTTGTGATATAAAAAGAATTTAAGATTTTGTGATGCCTAAATTTGCTCTTTAAAAAGAAACTTCAGTATTCTATTTAAATAGAGTTTGCTGAATACAACTTTTTAAAAATTTTAACCTTTAAATGTAAATAGGCTCTTTCGTTTTAGAGAGATTAGAGTTTTAGTGATGTGTTCTCCAATTCCTTTGCCTCTGTCCTTTGCAGACTTCCAGGGACAAACAGAAGAACAAACCAAAACAAAACAATAGAAAAAAACATACATGCACACACCTGCACACAAACATGCACGATATTCAGAAACTAAGAGAAACAAAGCAAAGACCAATCATATACGAGATAGAAGAGATGAGGGGACCGGACCAGCGTTGACCTGCTCCTCTTCTGTAGAGCTCTGTAACTTGATAATTCTTTTCCAGGAGGTCACTTCTAGTTCTCTTTCTCCTTTTCATACTGTTTGGATGCCTTATTGTTTTTCTTGTTTCTAAGCCAAGAGTACTGGCCAGTTTTCTCTGTTAAACAGAGAAAGACAGCGTCTTTAAAAAGTTCTTTTTCAGAGAATATTAGTTGAACTTGTCATCTTTATTTAAAGGCTATTGCATTTTTCTACTCCTTGTGATAAATAGTATCCAATTAGTTGTTATATTGTCAGTATTTTGTACATAACCTCTGCTGTGCCACCTGCATTTGTACATTTATGGGTATGTGTATTTTTTTTATTTGTAGATTATGTTTAATGAAGAGCTTGGGAATCCTTTTATCATAATTCACAGTATCTCATTGATGAATACTGAAGAACATTCAATAACTACCTTACTTCTTCGAATAGAGAAAGAAGAATTGGATATGAAAGGAAGTGGATTCTACGTTTCTTTGGAATGGGTCACTATCAGCAAGAAAAATAAAGGTAAAATATACCCACAGTGTGAATCCACAAGTGGTTGGTGCCATTTAGTAGTTTTTGAAATGCAAAGCTGTTCCTGTAAATGCTGTGTGCTTTTTCATAGGTGTTGTTGCTGTGATTCTAATACCCGACATCTAGTGGAATGAATTCCTATAGATAGTTTCTCCCCAGATACGGGTTATAGAAACAATAACTTCCACAGTCAGGTATGCCTTTTTGTATAAAAGGAGACATTCTTACATAATTGTGGAAGAATTTAAAGTGTATATTTTCAGTATATACAAGACTATACACATATATTCTTATGTGTATGTATATCACACATAAGGATTTACGTATATAATTAAATTTAAGTTAAAATACAGTGTAATTAAAGGAGAAAGGAAATATAAATACCTAGATGGAAACAAATCCTTTATTTCCTTAAATCACAGTTGTGATGTCTTTTAAATCTAATTGAACTTTGCTGTTCATTTCTACCTTCAGGAAAAGTGCTGGTTTTTCTGACCCAGAGTGCTTCTTCTAGCAGTGTAGAAAGTCTCGACTCTTGGGCTGTTTGAAACTGTCTATCAGACTTCTAACTTGGACATCAGAAATTATTCTTCACTTTATTGAGTAGGATTCCTATAATGGTTTGGCCTTGCCCTTCACCAGTGCTTCATTCTTACTGTTGTTGAAAACTGAGGGAGCTTGTTTCCGTGACTCTGCCCTTTTTCTAAGTTTTTATTAACTTATTTAACATAAGTTAAAGAAGGTTCATAAGAACCTTAAATTACAGTTGACCCTTGAACAACAGGTTTAGTTTAAATTGTACAGTTTAAACTGTATAGTTCAAGTCCACGTGTACATGGATATTTTTGATATTTGATATTTTGATACAGGACAGTACTGTAAATGTATTTTCCCTTCCTTACAATTTCCTGAATAACACTTTCTTTCTTCTAGCTTATTTTTAAGAATACAGTATATAATATATATGCAAAGTATATGTTAATTGACTGTTTTTATTATCAGTAAAGCTTTCAGTCAACAGTACACTATTAATAGTTAAGTGGGAGTCAAAAGTTATAGGCAGATTTTTGGCTGCGTGGGGGATCTGTGTCCCTAACCTCCATGTGGGTTTTTTTTTGTTTGTTTGTTTGTTTTTGAGAGAGTGAGAGAAAGTTTGAGTGGGAGAGAGAGAGGGAGACAAAGGATACGAAGCAGGCTCTATGCTGACAGCAGAGCCTAATGAGGGGCTCAAACTGAACCATGACATCGCGACCTGAGCCAAAGGTGGATGCTTAACGAATTGAGCCAATTTTACAGGCTCTCTCATTTCATTTCTTAATGTCTCATTCCTTTCATCCCCTTAAGTATTATTTATATAATTGTTATTCTTTTTCTTTTTTTTAATGAACATAACAGCAGTGCTTTTCTAAACTGTGTTATATAGAACATTTGATAAATTATGTTTTGTAGTTAAATAAATTTGAAAATATGGGCATATAATAATATAATATCCCTTTTACACACTGAGCATGTTAAAGATTATAAAAGTTTTGAGTAAAAACAAAAAGACAACTTAATTTTAATCAGGTATTTCCCAGCTTATCTAATCATGGAGTTCATTTGAAATCCACACGTTATTTTCTGTTGCACTCATGTTGGGAAAAGCCACCCTGTAAGCCATGTGGTATCTAAGTTTGGGTGTTTGAAATCAGGTAGGACTCTTGCCCTTACAGGTACCTGTGTAGGAAGCATAGGAATTTTTAGTTCATTCGTAAATTTACAAGTCTTTTCTTAAATATGTGTGAAATGAAGGTGAAAGTAGGTGAAGATTTAGAGGAAAACAAGAACATCTATTTAAAACAGATTGTATCAGGGGCGCCTGAGTGTCTCAGTCGGTTAAGCGTCCGACTTCGACTCAGATCATGATCTTGTGGTTCGTGGGTTCTAGCCCCATGTCGGGCTCTGTGCTGACTGCCAGCTCAGAGCCTGGAGCCTATTTCGGATTCTATGTCTCCCTCTCTCTCTGACCTTCCCCTGCTCACGCTCTCCCTCTCTCTTTCTCTCAGAAATAAATAAAACATTAAATAAATAAGTAAATAAAACAGATTGTATCATTATGTATAATATGTGACATTGGGTTATAATTTTTGACTATTCAGGGTGAAGCTTGTTAAAGTTTAACTCCAAAAGAATAACAGTGTAATTAAAGATAAGGATCCAAAACAAACAAACAAACAAAAAAAACCCCACCTTGGGGCACCTGGGTGCCTCAGTTGGTTAAGCATCTGACTTCAGCTCAGGTCATGATCTCACGATTCATAGGTTCAAGCTCCGCATCAGGCTCTGTGCTGACAGCTAGCTCAGAGCCTGGAGCCTGCTTCAGATTCTGTGTCTCCCGCTTTCTCTGACCGTCCCCTGCTCACGCTGTCTTCTCTCTCTCATTCTCTCTCTCTCAGAAATAAAACATTAAAAAAAATTTTTTAAAACCCACCAAACCTATTTTCAAGAATAAATTCAATTATTTTACCAGTAACTTTCATTATACAGTTAATTTTATATCTTTTCTTTATATCTCATATTTTAAATTTGTATCTTAAAATCAAGTATTGTGGCACCTGGGTTAAGTGTCTGACTGTTGATTTCGTCTCAGGTCGTGATCTCACAGTTCACGAGTTTGAGCCCTGCATTGGGCTCTGTGCCGTCAGTGTGGAGCCTGCTTGGGTTTCTTTCTCCCTTTCTCTCTGCCCCTCCCCTGCGAGTACACATGTGTGCTTTCTAATAAATAAACATGTTTTTAAAAGTTATCATTATTTATGCCTGATTCATTAGGCATATAGATCTGAATCATTTCTACCATAAACATTTCATTTTAAGGAAACCCCTTTAAATAACTAGAATGAGCAGAAAAATAGGTCACACCATACCTTTCCTTTATACTTCATTTGTGGCTCTTTACAAAAGTTGCCTACCGTGTACCTGCTGGAGAAGTAGGAAGGCTATAGTAAAGGAAAAGGTAGATCCTTCAGAAGCTGATATTTAGGTAAGTCAGTCTAGAGCACTGGTATTCAATGGAAATTTCTACAAAACGGACATGTTTTATATGTGTGCCATTTAATACAGTAGCAGCTACCCATGCATGGCTATAGAACATTTTAAATGTGGCTAATGTGACTGAGGAATTGAATTTTAAATTTTACTTAATTTTGATTAAATAGCCACTATGGCCAGTAGCTACCACATTGAAAAGCACAATCTAGGGCGGATTTCATCAGATCTAGTATTTTAAAGTAGGGGTGAATTTATAGAAAATTAGTTATAAAAATTTTTTAGCCATATAAGACTCTTGATAGCATGCCTTTTAGTAGTACACTTAAAATACTTAATTTTAGGGGCAACCTGGGTTGCTCAGTTGGTTAAGCATCTGACTTAGGCTCAGGTCATGATCTCCATGTCCCAGAGTTTGAGCCCCACCTGCACTGGGCTCTGTGCTGACCGCCCAGAGCCTGGAGCCTGCTTGGGATTCTGTCTCCTTTGCCCTCTGCCCCTCCCCCACTCATGCTCTGTCTCAAAAATAAACATTAAAAAAAATTTTTTAATTGTAACTAATATGCAAATTTTTCAGGATATTTTTATAATATGGTGTCTTATTTTTAATTTTTTGTTCTAAAATACTTTGTTTTTACAGATAATAAAAAATATGAAATCATTAAGCGTGATATTCTCCGTGGAAAGTCAGTGCCACATTATGCTGCTATTGAGCCTGATGGGAAGGGTCTGATGATTGTCTCCTACAAGTCCTTCACATTTGTACATGTTGGTCAAGATCTTGAAGAAAATAAGAATGAGAACATGTCTGAGAAAATCAAAGGTAATTTTACTGTTCATCTTCATATAGCTCTTGTGTGTTTATGTACACACACGTATATGTCTGGTTTGTCTTCCTGTTAGGTTATGGGTTCTACGAGGACTAGATAGGTGCTTAACTTTTCTTTATTTTCCTTTGTATTTATCAGAATTGTCTTTTGTAAAATGTACTGTCTAAATAGTGTGAATTGTTTTAATCAGTAATTTCATAATTACCAAAAATGTTTTTAAAAAACCTGTACCTTAGCTTACCTTATGAGATGTTTAGTAAATCCTTATTAAGTGAATAATGTCTCTATGTTATTGGTGTTTGTGAAGCTAGCATATTAGTATTGAAGATATTAATCTTTTAAAATAAGCTAGCTGTTGATTATAGGTGTATACTAATGTACATGTTCTTAACTTTTAGTACTAAGCTAAAAAAAGTTCTGCGGGCAGAATCACTGAGTTTTCCCACTGTTAAATGGATAAATGGATGAAGGTAGTGTTTTAGAATGAAGACAGCAGTAAGGTCTTTAAAATTTATATTTATATATGAAGACTGTGTACTCTTATATTCAAGAGAACATCATCCTGTAACTATTACTATTCATAATTCTGATGTTTATAACCAGAGAATAGTGTATTTTACTTGAGATTTTCACAGTATTTAACAATTACACATCTTTGAGTGTCCCTTTTTTGTTAATTATATAAAATAAAAATTAGTTTCACTATACTTAGAGCTTTCTAAACAAAAAATTCATTGAAAAATATTTGAAGACAATAATGTAATAAGTGTTTTTAAAATATTTACCACAGGTTTATAAATATATGCACGTTTGAATATGAGAGTTGTGCTTGATGACCTTTTATTTAGCCTTTTAACAACTTGGTTTCCCATGTGATATGTTTTATGTTAGATTATCTCTAAGATCCCTTTCTGAATAAATTCTACTCTTCTGTCTTAATTATAATGTTAAAACTCTTCTAGAACTTAGCCAGAACATCTATTCATATCTCCAGACCACATGCCCCTAGAACTCTAGGGAGCAACTGCAAAGGAAATGAAAGAATTCCCTAGTCTTTGGAAGCATTCAGCCTCGTACCTGACACCATGTGGTTCCAAGAGAGATTGTAGCCTGGGATGGACACAACATCTGTTTAAATCATCGCTACCAATTTAGGTGTTGTTTTTCTTGTTGACATCTCACATTATATTTTGATTTCCTCCTGAATTCATTATTATGTCTTCCCTTCCCTTTTAGTGTGAACTTTAAATCCCCTGTATTTTTGTTTCTCTTCTAATAAACAGCCTTTACCTATAAAGTAAAAATGTAATTTTTAAAAAAATTATGGATAATTTGTTAATTATAGCATTCTTTTAAATCTTCTGAGAATGTATATGGGTTTCTGTAAACCTCAAGAAGACTGATGTTGTCTGTTGCCCATTTGGTGTTGTCATAATGATATAAATAATAGCATTTTCTTAGAAAAGACTTAAAACATTTCCAAAAACTTAGGCATTTAGCAACCAACAATTGAGAAAATTTAGTTGTTTGTATACCTTTTAGTGGAGAGAGGATTAAAAAATTCTGGCTTTCCATTTAGTCTACTTCCATGGAATTTAAGTTTTACTAGAAGCCCATGTGATTTTGCAGACTCCTCCCCTTTCCATATCTTGCAGAAGGTACCCATTGAATCATTGTTACATAGAAATTGCCTTGTTAACTTTTGTGGTAGACAGAAAATTGAGTAAAACAGATGACTTGTCTTAAGGTGCTTATAGTTCTCAATCTTTTAAGGTATAGTTCAAACTTTTTCAGTGAATTTATATTAAAAGTACTTCTAAAGAGATTAAGAGAGAGGATCTGAGAGCCTGCTTAAAGAATATGGTGCAAGTTAGAAATTAATCCAAAGTAACAATTTTATACTAAAAATTTATGCATTTTTTATACTTATTCCTGTAATATGCTTATTAAATTTCATTTAACATCAAATAGAAGTGATCTTTTAAGAAGATACATCATACTTTCTATATCTTTGAGCATAGCTAGTACTTACAAAGTTTTTACACAAAATAGCACAAAAATAAAAAGAATGATAACCCCCTCAGAAAAGAATCATAACCCTTATTTACTGAGAGTTTATAATATATTTAATAATAGGATTGATATTAAATATTTTATATGCATTAACTCATTTTAATTTTAACAGTTCTGTGAGAAAATGTAATATTTTGTTACCTTATTTTACAGATTAGGAAAAAGAGGGGCATAGATAAAATTGCATACCAAGATTAATAAGTGGTTGAGCCAAGATTCAAGACCTAGGACTAATCAACTCTAGAGTACTAGTTCCTAACCACTATGTTATATTTCTTTCTGATGAGTGGGTGGATAGATTAATGTTTATGGATATCATTAAGCAAATATTTATTTATTTCCTAGCGAGTATTTTTCTTTTTCCATTTAAGCCCTATTTTCTTATTTCATCCTATGGGTATTTCAACCTGTAGCATGATGAGTTTAAAGCTTTTTATAAGACAAGCCGAGGAAATCAAGAAGAAGATGAAGAGAGAATTCTTTTATTGGGAACTTGGACAAAATATACTGGCAGCCCTCGAATTTCCTGTGAAGTTGCTTTCATGCAACAAAGTTGTGGAGTAGAATTTATAAATATATATATCTTTTATTTTTATGTTGGTGTGTATCTCACCAAATAATAGTGGTCTCCTTTATCACAGAGTTACATTGTTAGGGCCAGTTAAAGCAGTGGTGAAAGTTTCAGACCGTGGTTTATGACAGATTTGATACTCTTTTGAAGTAGGCATCTGCTGTGTGTAAAGAGGAAGAAGGAGTAAAGGGGGAAACTGGGAGGCAGGGAGAGAATGAATGGGGATAAAGATTGCTATCATTAGTGTTTTATGAGTGCTTCCATCCTGGAGCATTAGGTAAGCCTAGAAAAAGAAATGTCAAGTGCAGTTATAACTCTGAAAATTCCCTAAAAGATCTGTATGTTTTTGTTTATAATTACTTTTTTTTTTTTTTTTTTTTGTGAGAAGACTCAGGCCNTTACGCCAAGATTTCCTTTAGATAGGTGTTCTTTTGTATCCTCTGGTCTCTCATTTCGTGTGTTCTGGTCTCCACTTTTTTATTACGTAATGTATTTTCCTTTTCCCAATAGAACCTCTGTATTACTGGCAACAGACTGAAGATGATTTGACAGTAACAATACAGCTTCCAGAAGGCATTTCTAAGGAGGACATTCAAGTACAGTTTTTGCCTGATCACATCAACATTGTGCTGAAGGGTCAGAGGTTTTTGGAAGGAAATCTCTATTCATCTATTGATCAAGAAAGCAGTACATGGATGATTAAAGAGAATAAAAGGTATATAGAGAGAATTGTATTTATATTTAAATTTATTTTTTATAATTTTTTTCTTTTTCTTTTTTTTTAACCTTTCCACAGTGGTTATACCAAAGTTGAATACTACAATAGGTCTGTCTGTATTGTTGATTCTTTTCTTAAGACAGATTAAAAAAAGAATTACTGTATCAAAACATAATTTTCATGAGGATTAAATATGCTAGTAATATTATTGTTTGTATTCCATGGTAGAGTTTTTTATTACCAGCCCTGGAAGAAATAATAACAGTAGTAACAGTAATAATTAATAGATAAAAATGGCTAATTATTTTAATTAATACTTTAAAATTTTTTAAGAGAACTAATCTTTTTTTTATTAACTTCAGTTTGCCAACTAGATAATACATTCCCATTCTTTAAATTTTAAGATACATAAAAAACAGCATGAAGGCTCCCTCTAGCCCAGGTGCTCCAGCAGATACATATTTTTTTGAACAAAAAGTTTTAAAACATAACTACAGTTTTACAGCTTGCTTTTGTTGACTTTCAACAGTAAATTTTGAAGAACTTTCCATAAAGTATAATGACTTACTTTATTCTCCTTTATGGCTGTTTATGATCTTTTACTCTGTCGCCTGCACATTTTTTTTGAAAAGGATCCTTTATTGTTGGATTTTTTGACTGTTTGCAGTCGTTTGCTACAGTGAATAACTTTCATAGATATATGAGAGAATTTAATGTGTGCAGAAATATATATGGAGAATAAATACCTATAAGTGGAATCAATACTTCTTTGAAAATTACAGAGAATAAGTATTTTTCCTGTGTAAGTTAGCCATGTCCATTTTTTTGTGAATTATGTGTTCAGGACACAAAAATAGATGATATAGTCAGCTTATCAGAACAGAACTTTTCAGTACATCAAAACTGAGAATTTCTTCTCTTCTAAAGATACCATTAAGAAAACAAAGAAGCAGGCCGTGGACTGGGGAAAAAATATTTTCAGTATGCATATAAAACAGAGGAATTGCATTCTCCATATATAAGAAACTCTGCTAGAGATTTATAATTAGAAGATAACCCAATCTTAAATATAATCAAATCATTTGAATTGACATATCACAGTAGAAGATATTTGAATGTTAAGCATATGAAAAAAATAGTAGGGAAAGGTACATTGAAGCTGGATGAGACACCCGTGCATGACTAGAACTAAAGGCTGGTGGTATCAAATGTCAACAAGAATGTGGAGCATGTCCATTGCCGGTGGGAGGGAAAAATGATGGTCACTCTGGCAAACTGTTTAGTAGTTTCTTAGGCTAAGCATATATATATACACCCACTTTGTAACCCCAAAATTCCACTAGATATTTACTCAAGAGAAATGAAAATGCATGTTAAAAAAAATAAAAGACCCCCTCAAGTATATTTATAGCAACTCTATTCGTAAAAAACTCAAACTGAAAACAATTCGGATGTTCATGAAAAGGTGAAGGATAAAAACACAGTGGTGGTAAATGCACACAATGGAATGCTCTGCAATACAAGACAGTGATGTGATAAACAGGATTGATTAAAGTAGTATTGAAGAACATGGACTTAGAGCCAGACTGCTTCACTAGCTTGCCACTAACCTTGGCAAGTTACTTAACTTCTCAGTGCTTTTCTTTTCTTACTTTGTAAAATGAAGATGAAAATAGTACTTTATTTGGTTGTGGTGAGCAAGCAGTGAGTTAAAACATGTGGGATGCTTAAAGACAGCACCTAGCATATGGGAAGCATTAGATAAGTATGAGTAGTTGCTGTCATGATTATTATCTTCATCATCATCATCCTTTTCAAGATGAGCTTTCTTTTAGAGAGTAGGTTATGGTGGTAATTTTTAATGCTAATGATAGGAACTCATTACATAGAAAAGATATTTTGTATAGTCTCCTAAAGTTTCAGAAAAAGTTAAAGTGCCATAATTAATTGATGAGGTGATGATAATAACAGCCTTGAAAAAGAATGATAAGCGTGCATGTTCTGTTTGATAATTATGATAACAGTTATTATTGTGTCCTTGCAATTATATCCTTGTAGTTGGGTCCCAGGGCATGGGTTAGTATAGCACACGTGTACCAGAGGTGGCACATGGGAAAGGGTGCGTTCCTTGGGAACAGCTACCACCACCCTGCTTTTCTCTGTGTTCTGGCAACGGCTACGCCTAAAGCAGCTTACTTGAATTTCCCTTCCTGTTCAAGAGACATGTGGGCAAGCCTCTGTGCTCCTGTGTCCACGGTCTTCCCTGACTCAGCTCTCTCTCTCTTTCCTGCTGCATCAGACCTTAATCTCCAGATTCCTGGATAGGCCTTTTTAGTGTGTTTGGAATTTGTTCAGTGGCTTAAATGTACAGAATTAGATTTTCAGTTGATAAGAACACATTAACAACTTTTTTTCCCTTATGTTACCAAAGTTAATTACTTTCTAATTTCTACTTTCTTTTCAGTTCTTTAAAATCTGTATTTTAAGAATTAATATTTGTAGTGATCTAACCTGCCTGGTGTTTACATTAGTATATATTATGGCTACTAGTTTGGGAAAATGAAGCTAATTATTGGCTTCACATACAAAAAAGTACATTTAGTTACAGTCTCTGTCCAATTAATATTATATGCCTGCCTCAACCACCGGCCTTACTGCCATCACCATTCCCTAGTAAAATCTCTCAGATTCTTGCTGCTTGCGTTTCTGTCTCTTTCAGTAGCACACTGCACACCTGGACTACAACAGCATTACTCTTGCCGCTCTTCTCATGAAGCCATTTGGCATGCCATTTCCAGTGGCACTTTATTGATTGTTTCGGAAGGACAAATTATTACCCTTGGGTTATAGATTTTCCAGCATATGCAGTACCAAAATGAACACAGGTTTTGGTAATACATCTTCTGGACACCAGGGTGGTGTAGATTCAGTGGAAGATTCTTCTGTTTCCTATTGGTTATATAATTTGTGTAGTTGCTTAATGTAACATTAAGCATGTTACAAGTATCATATTACTTTTCTCCTTTAACTTCTAGCTTGGAGATTTTCTTGACTAAAAAGAATGAAGGACTAACATGGCCAGAGCTAGTGGTCGGTGATAAACAAGGAGAGTTTATAAGAGACTCAGCCCATTGTGCTGCAATAGCTGAACGTTTGATGCACTTGACCTCTGAAGAACTGGTAAGCAATTGCAATAGTAGGGTGACTTTCCAAAGGCCCAGAAGAATGTTATGTGAGGATTGTACCAGGTTTCTCAAACATTATTTTACATTTCCTAATGTTAGAGATACAGATTAGGCACTACAGACTATTGTTTGTAGCTTAAAATTCTAATATTTATTCCTTACACTATGTGAATACATATATGTGTGTGGGATTGTTGTATAAGGTGGATTGCATGTATATCTGTATAAACATGTATATGTATACACACACATAGACACATAGATGTTCTTTAGTAGAATCAATAGACTGATACTGGCAGGGACAAAATTAGGATTTTACTGGCTACCAATGCTAATAATCTACTTGTCATCATTGAAATTTTCTAGAATATCTTAGAATATCACAAGAGGTATATATACCACAGTTAATTATGATTGACAAAGTAATTCATTATAATGATTAAGTGATAATACACTACTCATTCATTTGTGAGATTTTGTTGAATATTTTCCAGTCTGATGACTTTTAAGATAATGTTAAAAATTTGAATAAGCAGGGGCACCTGGGTGGCTCAGTTGGTTATCGTCTGACTTCAGCTGTCAGGTCAGGATCTTACGGTTCACGGGTTTAAGCCCTGCGTTGGGCTTTGTGCTGACAGCTCAGAGCCTGGAACATGCTTCAGATTCTGTGGGTCCCTCTCTCTCTCTGCCTTTTCCATGCTCTTGCTCTTTTTCTTTCTCAAAAATAAACAAACATTAAAGAAAAATTGTTTAAAATTGAATAAAGCATTATAACAGAATCTTAGTCACCATGTTTTGGTGACATGTTTAGTCACCAAAAATGATATCAGCACATGTAAAATGTCTGACTTATTGCCATCTGGAATTAGAATAATGAGAAAAAAACTGTTAGGAGGTAGTTTATAATACAGGGTTAATTATATCCTAAAGTGGAAAGGAAATCAAAATATTGAAGGTAAATGTCTCTATCAAAAGAAAACATGGCCAAAATGGAGAAATCAAGTTTCACGTCTACTAGCAATAATTAAAAATTTCAGGGGGCACCTGGGTTGCTCAGTCACTTGAGTGCCCGACCTCAGCTCAGGTCATGATCTCGTGGTTCATGAGCTCAAGCCCCACATCGGGCTCACTGCTGTCCATGCAGAGCCTGCTTCAGATCCTCAGTCCCCCTCTCTCTGTCCCTACCACAAATTCAGGATCTCTGGAACTTTTTTGTAAGACTATGAAACTTTGATTTCATAGCCCTGGTGTTACAGTAAGCCCATGCAGACTACATTGCCCTATATTCATTCATTCAGCAAGCATTTATTGTGATAAGGGCTCTGGGATGTATAGTGATAGTGGGGTTTGTTATGATTTTATAGATTATTGTTCCTAACTGCCTTTTAAACCTGATTATTTCAAGGGAATATTGGTATATATGAGTAAGTTATTTATGTCTGAACACCAGTGTGTTTGGGGAAAATAAACAAACATAGAATCTTGTTATCTGCAGCTGAAGGCTGGCTTGTGTTTTTTCAAATCTTTATACTTTTTCTTAGCTTTCTGCATTGGTTAGAACTTCTAATCCATTGTAAAATAGAAATGGTGAATAGTGAAAGCAGACATTTTTGCCTTGTTTGTAAGCTTGGAAAAATAATTGAATATTTCACTATTAAGTATGGACTATTTTTGTCATGTTGAGGAAATTTTCTTCTATTATACTGAGTTTTTAATCATGAAAGGCCATATAGAATTTTGTGAAATATACTCCCTTCATTTGTGGTATAAACCTCACTTAGTCATGATGTATAATCCCTTTTATGTTCTACCAGTGTGGGTTTGCTAATATATTATTGAGGAGTTTTGCATCTATATTTGTGAGAAATATTGGTCTGTAGTAGTTTTGTCTTCTTACTGTCATTACCCAGTTTTGGTATCTGGGTAATGCTGATGTCTTAAAATAAATAGGGAAGTGTTTCCTGCTTTTTCTATTTCTGGAAGAGATTGTGTAGATTTGGCATTATTTCTTTAAATACAGAATTTGCCAATGAAACTGGACTGGACTTTTTTTTTTTTTTTGGAAGATTTTAACCATGAATTTAATTCCTTTATTAAATACAGGATTATATTGGGCATCTATTTCCTTTGGCTTTTTTTTTTCAGTTTCCAGTTTCATTTTTTGTTATTACATTGATTATTTTCTGCTATTTGCTTACTTTGAATTTATTTTGCTCTATTTTTAAAAGTGAAAGTTTACATGATTGATTTTTTTAACCTACTTTTCTTTTGAAAGTATTTAATGCTATACACTTCATTCCAAACACTACTTGACTTGCATCCTCCTTAATGCATCCATTAACGATGATTTGATTTGGTGCTATATTTCAGTATTTTATGTGGCTGATATTTATTCCTTGCTTGTTCTTTCTCCTAGGACAGAACTGTTCATGACTCATAACTGAAAGTCTAGGATGTTTACAGGGATTCTCCTGTGTCAGCCTGAGCTCCAATTTTTGTCTCCCAAGCACTTTATTAATATCAGCATTCAGCTCTTGAGTCCCTTGCCTGCTTCTTTCCACTTACCTTTTTCAGCTGTGCTTGAAAATCAATAAATGCCTATAGAGAAGTGGCAGAGGGTTCTCTTCTCTGCTGTTCCCCTTTCTCTGTAATCTTGCCCTGTTTAATTCTGCCTGCCTTGATAGTCCTGAACTTTTTTTTTTGACATTTTATTTATTTTTGAGAGACAGAGACAGAATCTAAAGCAGGCTCCAGGCTCTGAGCCGTTGGCACAGAGCCTGACCCGGGGCTCAGATCCACAAACCGTGAGATCATGACATGAGCCAAAGTTGGAGACTTAACTGACTGAGCCACCCAAGTGCACCAGTAGTCCTGAACTTTAATATTTGCTCTCTAATCTTTAACATACAGGTAATGGAAAAGGGAAGGGAGGGAGAAGTGCAGAGGGTGCCTTCTCTGTGCTCCTGGACATGTATATATTCTTGAATCACTGAAAAAATGGCTCCAGCTAATTGTTGACCTTGCCTTCCCAGCCAGTCATAGCAACCAGAATTTTTTCCATTGATAATTTAGGCTGACTCAACTAGGTGGCTCCAAATCCCAGGTGGAACATAGACAAGGTTGATCTTCTGTCACTTCTGTAACTCCCAGCCATTTAGTTTCATAGACTTCTCAGGTCATTTCATCAAGTTTTCAGTAAGATGACTGCATTTCAGCAAATGAGGTGTGTGGACATTTGGTCAATTGTAGAATTATATTTCTGTTGTATATATGTATATACACAATTGATATGCATATATATATGCAAATTATCACTTCAGCATTGTGATCCTTTTACTCTATGAGGGTTATAAGGCCAGACAGCGCTTCTTGCATTTTAACAATGGAACATATTAAAATTACTTTAATGATTCCATTTATCTTTTCTTTTGGCTTATTAGCTACACCTTTATGTTTTTATATGTGTGTATGTGTGTATTTAGTGGTTGTTCTGGAGTTTGCACTGTACGTCTTTAATTTATCACCATCTTTCTTCAAAAACTATTATATCATTTCACTTATAATTGAAGAGCTTCACAATATATTTCCATTTCTTCATCCTTTGTATTTTGTTTTTTTTTTATTTCTAGGAGAGAGAGACAGCGTGAGCAGGGGAGGGTCAGAGAGAGAGGGAGATACAGACTCTGAAATGGGCTCTAGGCTCTGAGCTGGCAGTCAGCACAGAGTCCGACGCGGGGCTCGAACCCACGAACTGCGAGATCATGACCTAAGCGAAAGTCAGACGCTTAACCGACTAAGCCACCCAGGCGCCCCCATCCTTTGTATTCTTATCATACATTTCATTTTTACATATTATAAACTCAATAACACATTATTATTTCAACTTTAATCAGTCAGTTCTTTTTTAAATTTAAAGAGATTAAAATATGGGGGGAGGGTCTTACCTTGACCCACATATTACACATTTCCTCTGTTCTACATTTCTTTGTGTTGATTCATATTTCCAACTGTTGTCATTTTGTTCCTGGCTGAACAACTTCTTTTAGCATTTCTGGTAGTGTAGGTTTAGGGGGAAAATTTGTTTGCTGTAAAAATACTTAAGTTGTCTTCTTTTTAAAAATATTTTTGGTAAGTATATTAAGTCCATGTCGATAGGATTTTTCCCCCTTTCACAACTCCATTGTTTTCTGCCTTGAATAGTTTCTGATGAGAAGTTGGCTGTCATTTGTATCTTTGTTCATCTGTTCATAATGTGTCTTTTCCTCCTCTGACTACTTTTAAGATTTCTCTTCATTACTACTTTTCAGCAGTTTCATTATAATGTGATTTGCAGTGGGTTTTTTTAATGTTTTCTTTGACCTTCAATTTATAGAGTTACAGTTTTCATCATTTAGTGAGCATTTCTTTCAATTCTTTTTCCGTTCTCCCTGCCCTTGTCTAGTTGTTCATGTGTTAGACCATTTGATATTTGTTCCCCTGATCATTTCAGTTCTCTTTTTATTTTTTGGTCCTCTTTGTGTTTCATTTTCGATAGACTCTCTTGCTGTGTTGCAAGCTCACAGGTCTCCTGCTGTGTCTAATAAGCTGTCAATCCCATCTTTTTTGCTTTCCACTTCAGATATTGTATTTTCATATTTAGAAGTTCAGTTTGGTTCTTTTTAAAAATATCTTCCATACCTTTCTCAACATATATGTATTTTTCTGTACATCTTTGAGTATATAAAACTGTTGTAATATCTTTCTGGTGATTTCATCACTCTGTCATTTCTGGGTTTTGTTGACTAGGATTTATCAGTCATGGGTCTGAAATTCAGTTTTTAATTACTGTTATAATCTTGATATTTTAAGTATGAAGAAATCCACTGTCTTATTGTTAATGGTTTGTTTATTTATTTTGTTTTCTGGTCTAAGAATCCAAATCCCGATAAAGAAAAACCTCCTTGTAATGCTCAAGAGTTAGAAGAATGTGATATTTTCTTTGAAGAGAGCTCCAGTTTATGCAGATTTGATGGCATTACATTAAAAACTACTCATGTGGTAAGTTTTTGATCATTCTATTTTTTTTTTTTAATATTTTTTATTTATTTCTAGGAGAGAGAGAGAGACAGCGTGAGCAGGGGAGGGTCAGAGAGAGAGGGAGAAACAGACTCTGAAATTGGCTCCAGGCTCTGAGCTGGCAGTCAGCACAGAGCCCGATGCGGGGCTCGAACCCACGAACTGCGAGATCATGACCTAAGCGAAAGTCGGACGCTTAACCGACTAAGCCACCCAGGCACCCCTCTTTGTTTTGCTTCTTAAATTCCACATGACTGATCATTCTATTTCTAAAAATTTATGAATAAATACAAGTTATAGGAGATAATAATTAACTGGCCAAACATGTAATTTGCAAACCTGGCTTGATTGCAAAGCTGAGCAGCTAAGTAAATGACAAACCCTTGAACTTTCTGTTTGATCTTTACTAATTGATGTGCAAGATAAAGGATTTATAGTTTGTGTGGTTTTTTGGGGTGGGTGGTGGCTATCATCTAAAACTCATTACTTCATGAAGTGGCAGTTTATACCACTATCCCTTATAAAACAATGTTGCCTTATTTTGATACTGTTACATATTTGATATCTTGTAAGCTTTTTTCTGTTTAGGTTTTTATGTATAGTTACAGCTACTTTATAATAACCATATCTTTTTTCATTTAATCTGTTTTTTTGTTTTGTTTTTTTTTTTTTGCTGTTGACTATTTCATGATATTACCTTTGACTCTTTCTTTCATGAAGAATTTTTTCATTTATTTGTTTTGGTGTTTCTGACTGACTTGTGTGATCTTACTTTTTCACAAAATGTGTTCCTAAAGAGCATGCATGATAGACTTCATTATAATTAGGTTATATTGTCAGAAAGTTAAGAAATGTACATACAATCCCTCACTGTACCATAGTTTTTTAGAGACAATAGTTGATAAAACATTTCCAGCATTTTGCACATACTCTAAAACTGTTTAATCACAGTTAAGTGTTAATTGCTGGTTTAACTCCAATGAATAGCTATTTGTATATATTGCAAAATGATTACCAAAATAAGTCTAGTTAACATTTGTCACCATACATAGTTACAAACTTTTTCTCTTATAATGAGAACTTTTAAGATCTGTTAATATTTCAGATATTAAGTACAGTATTAACTAATAGTCATCATGCTATAAATTACAGCCCCCAACACATACTTATAATAAATGGAAGACTGGGGCTCCTGGGTGGCTCAGAGGGTTAAGCATCCGACTTCAGCTCAGGTCATGATCTCACGGTTCTTGGATTCTAGCCCCATGTCAGACTCTGTGCTGACAGCTAGCTCAGAATCTGGAGCCTGCTTCAGATTCTGTGTCTCCCTCTCTCTCTGACCTTCCCCTTCTCATGTGCTCTCNCCGTCAGGTATGACGAGCAGAAGAGAGGGAGAGAGAATCTAAAGCATGTTTCAAGCCCAGTGAGGAGGCCGACATGGGGTTCAATCTCATGACTATGAAATTCTAGCCCGAAATCAAGACTTGTATGCTTAACCAACTGAGCCACCACCCATGTGCCCCTGATTTACATTTCTTGATGTTTAATGTTGTTGAGCACCTTTTCATGTATAAATTGGCCATATGTAGGTCTTTGGAAAAATGTCTGTTTAGTTGCTTTAATCATTTTCTTTTAATTGCATTGTTTGTTTTTTGCTGTTTAGTTATAGGAGTTCTTTATAAATTTTGGATGTTAACCCCTTATCCAGATATATCATTCACAAGTATTTTTTCCCATTCAGTAGGTTGCCTTTTCATTTTGTTGCCCATTTCCTTTGCTGTTCAGATTTTTCGTATGAAATAGTCCCACTTGTTACTTTTGCTTTTGTTGCCTTTGCTCCTAAGTATTTGCCCCCAAAAATCGTTTCCAAGACTGAGGTCAAGAAGCTCACTGCCTCTATTTTGTTCTAGAAGTTTTATGATTTCAGGCCTTATGTTCAGCTTTTTAATCCATTTGAGTGCGTTTATGTGTGATGTAAGGATAGTGGTCCAGTTTTGGGTTGGGTTGGGCTTGGTTTTTTTTTTTCTTTTTCCATGTGGCTATCAGTTTTCCCAACAGCGTTTGTTGAAGACTGTCCTTTCCCCATTGTATATTCTTGACTTCTTTGTCATAAATTGACCATATATGGATAGGTTTGCTTATGGCCTCTCTGTTCCATTGGACTCTATTTTTATTTTTTATTTTTTTAAATATTTATTTATTTTGAGAGAGCGGAAGGGAGGGAACATGAGTGGGGGAGGGGCAGAGAGAGAGGGAGAGAGAGAGAATCCCAAGCAGACTCTGAGCCTATGGAGGGCTCAATCCCGCAAAACATGAGCTCATGACCAGAGCCAAAATCAAAAGTCATATGCTTACCTCTCTGAGCCACCCAGGTGCCTCAGGACTCTGTGTCTATTTTTATACCAGTACTATACTATTTTGATTACTATAGCTAGCTTTGTAATATAGTTTGAAATTAGGAAACATTTTTTAAGACTGCTTTAGCTATTTAGGATATTTTCTGGTTCCATACAAATTTTAGAATTTTTGTTTTATTTCTTGGGAAAATGCCATTTAGAATTTTAATAGGAATTTTATTGAATCTGTAGATTGCTTTGGTAATAATGGACATTGTAACAATTTTTCCAATCTATAAATGTGGAATGTCTTACCATTTATTTTTGCCTTCAGTTTCTTTCATTGGTGTCTTACAGTTTTCAGTTTAGAGGTTATTCACCTCCTTTGTTAAATTTATCCCTATTTTCATCTTTTTGATGAAATTGTTAATAAGATTATTTTGTTGATTTCTCTTTCCAACATTATGTATACAGAAACAACACCTTTTTGTATGTTAACTTTGTTCTTCAACTTTACTGAATTTAATAGTTTTCTGGTAGTCTTTAGGGTTTTCTATATAATGTCATGTCATCTTCAAATACTGACAGTTTTACTTCTTTCTTTCTGATTTCGATGCCTTTTTATTTGCCTTGCCTAATTGCCCTGCTTAGGACTTCCAAGACTGTTGAATAAAAGTGCTAAGAGGGGGCATCCTGATATTAATCATCAGTATTGGCCTATAATTTTTTTTTTCTTGTGGGATTTTTGTCTGGTTGTGGTATCAGGGTAATGCTGGCCTTGTAAAATGAATTTGGAAGTGTACCCTCCTCTTTGGTTTTTTGGAAAAGTTTGAAAAAGATTGGTATTTTTATTTGAATGTTTGGAAGGAAGCTGTCTGCTCTTAGACTTTGTAGGGAGATTTTTGGTTACTGATTTAGTCACTTTATCCATTTCTTCTAGGTTGTCATGTGTGTTGATGTATAGTTGTTTATGGTGGTCTCATTATGATCCTTTATTTCTGTAGTATCAGTTGGGATTCTTTTTCATTTCTGATTTTATCGGAGTTCATTCTTTTTTTCTTGGTAAGTCTAGATAAAGGTTTGTCAATTTTATCTTTTTCAAAGGACCAACTCTTAGAGACTAAAAAAGAGTAGAAAAGGTCAGTAAAACTATTTCATTTATTTCCAGTCTTTGTTATTTCCTTCTTTTCACTAACTTTGGGTTTTATTTGTTCTTTTACTGGCCCCTTGAGTTAATGACATTAGTTTTTTTGTTATTTTTGTTTCTTGAAGTAGTCACTTATTGATATTAACTTCACTCTTAGAACTGCTTTGCTTCATTCCAAATGTTTTGTTACTTTGTATTTCCATTTTCTTTTGTCTCAAGGTATTTTTTTATTTACCTTGTGGTTTCTTCTTTGACCCATTGGTTGTTCTATAGCATGTTGCTTAATCTCCCCATATTTGTGAATTTTCAGGTTTTATTCTTATAAATGATTGTAGTTTCATACCATTGTGGTCAAAAAAATGCTTGATGTGATTTCAGTCTTACATTTTTTCAAACTTGTTTTGTGGCCTAATATACGATTTATTTTGGAGACTGTTCCATATTCACTTTAGAACAATATGTATTGCTTTGGATGAAATGTTATATATACGTTTGTTAAGTCCATCCTCATGATTTTCTGAGTGGCTGATCTATCCATTGGTGAAAGTGCGATATTAAAGTCCCCTTCAGGTCTTAATATTTGCTTTATGTATTTGGGTACCTCTGTGTTGGGTTCATAAATATTTACAAATGTTATATTCTCTTGTTAGAGTGACCTTTTATGATTATTTAATGATTTTGCCTCTTAGTACAGTCTGTGTCTTCAAGTCTTTGTTGTCTGATATAAGTATAGCTACCCCAGATTTCTTTTGGTTTCCACTGAATGGAATATCTTTTGCGATCCCTTCATTTTCAGCCTTTGTGTCTTTACTTCTGAAGTGAGCCTCTTCTAGGCAGCGTATAGATGGGTCTTATTTTTTTCTTTCTGTCACTCTATGTATTGAGAATTTAATCTGTTTGCATGTAGATTAATTATTAGGTATGTACTTATTGCCGTTTGCTACTTAATTTTCTTGCTGTTTTGTAGTTTCTCTGTTACTTTCTTCTCTTCTGTCTTCCTTTGTGATTTGATGATTTTCCATAGTGGTATGCTTAAACTCCTTTATGTATCTACTGTAGGTTTTTGCTTAGTGGTTACCATGAGGTTTACGTCTATTTTTTTTTTAATTTATTTATTTATTTTGAGAAGGAGAGAGCATGTACACGAGCAGGGGAGGGGCAGAGAATCCCAAGCAGGCTCCATGCTCAGCACAGAGCCTGACATGGGGCTTAATCTCCATGACCGTGAGATCGTGAGCCAAAATCAAGAGTCGGACACCTAACTGAGCTACCCCAGGTGCCCCAAGGAGGTTAACGCTTAAAAGGTTAGATTTGTAACCATTTGTTTTATGTTGACAACAGCTTAAGTCTGAATGCATTTTAAAGCTATACATTTTATTTCCCTGAAACTGTTTTTAATATCACAGTTGATATTTTTTTTATCTTGTGTATCCCATAACAAATATTGTAGTTGTGTTTTTACGACTTTGTCATTTAACCTTTATGCTACCTTTCTAGGTGATTAACTTGCCATCTTCACATTAGATTTTGAAAGTTACTGTGTATTTACCTTTACCAGTGAGGTTTATATTTCCATATGGTTTTCTGGTACTGTTTGGCATCCTTTTTGTTCAGCTTAAAGAAGTTCCTTGACATTTCTTATAAGGCCAGTCTAGGACTGATGAATTCCTTCACCTTTTGCTTCTCTGGAAAACTGTTTCTCCTGCCATCTGAATGATATCCTTGCCAGGTAGAGTATTCTTGGTTGGAAGTCTTTTTTTTTTTTTTTTTTACTTTAGCACTTTGTATCATGCTACCCACCTTCTAGCCTGCGAAGTTCTCCTGAAAAATACTGCTGGTAGTCTTGGTGGGATGGTGGGGGCCCCTTATAACATAACAAGCTGTTTTTCTTTTCCTGCTTTTAAGATTCTCTCCTTTAACTTTTGACATTTTCAATATGATGTGTCTTGGTGTAAGTCTTTTTGAGCTCATATTACTTAAAACTTTATGGGCTTCTTCAACCCTCCCTTCCTTCCTCAGGTTTTCCCTTTGTTTAGCCATTCTTCTGTGCTTGGGGAATATCTTTATGACTGTTATTTTGATCTCTTCATTGGGTAAACAAACCACTTACCTCCATTTCGTTAAGATTTCTTTCTGAGTTCTTGTTTTTTCCTCTTTGAAACATTCCTGTTTCTTCATTTTCCTGACTCTGTGTTGGTTTCTCTGCATTAAACAGCCAGCTCTCCAGGTCTTGAAGGAATGGTCTCTTGTAGGAAATGAACCTTATTGTTCAGCTCTGCCGTAGCTCTTGGTTGTCTCCCAAACCTTTTTGATTGTCCAAGCAGCCTGTTTTACTTTCAGTGGCTCCTAGTATTTGGGGGTTTACCAAGACCTGTCAATGTCCCTAAAGGGAGGATATCAGTCAGCACCCACATTCAGATTGATCGGAAGCCTATCCCTCAGGCAACAGCTTTTAAAGTAGGCAAATAGGGGCGCCTGGGTGGCTCAGTTTGTTAAGTGTCTGACTTCTCAGGTCATGATCTCACAGTTCGTGGGTTCGAGCCCTGCGTCTGACTCTGTGCTGACAGCTAGCTCAGAGCTTGGAGCCTGCGTCTAATTCTGTGCCTCCCTCTCTCTCTAGCCCTCCCCTGCTCATGCTGTCTCTCTCTCTCTCAGAAATACATTAAAACATTAAAAAATAAATAAAGTAGGCAAATAGTCATAACCAGAAGTCCCACTGTCCACCAGAACCAGGTACTAGAGGTGTACCCTGGCTGGCAGCCATAAAAATCAGTGTGCCAAGAAAGCGTACAAGTATCTTTCCAGGGGATACTGGCACTCTGGAAGAATGCAGAGAGAGAGTGCAGTAATGCCTGCTGCTTTCTGTCTCCAGAAAGTATCTCAGTAAGTCCGTGTATGTAAAATGAAAACCCTGTCCCTGGGGCTGAGATTCCAGGCAAAGCAAATAGGTCTTTTTCACAGAAAGACTTGGGGTATGTTTCATTCTGTTAGTGCAATGCCCTTGTGGTAGCTGGCCAAGAACTGCATCTCCAGTCTTTTAGTGTCCCATAGGACCTGGGAGTAAAGGGTCCACTGGATAGGCAATTTGTGGGGGGGAGGGAGGGAGGCATCCACTGGATAGCAGCCATAACAACTGAGACCACCAGATTAAAAACTGGGGTGCCAGATGTGTGGGAAAGCTTTCTTCTGGAAATGCTGTGCTCTGGAACACAGCAGAGGGAGAGTGCAAAGATAGCACCCGCATTCTGAGGTCTCTAGAGGGTTATAGCCAGCTCTTAGATATGTTTAATGAGAAACCTGCCCCTCAGCGACAGCTATGAAGCTAAGCTAGTGGGTTTTCTTTGCAGAAAGACTGGGTACTGTAGTCTTTTGTCTCTGTGCTTTGCCCTGGGTTAACTGGTTTGCCAGTGAACTCTTTGTCCTGTACAGGCTTGTGGGACCTGCAAGTATAAACCCCACTAGCTGCCAGAGCTAGGTGCCCTGGAGGTCTCCCCTGGGCGACAGCCACAAAAATTGGGGCACCAGATGAGAGTGCAACTAACTCATTTCTGAGAGGTACCAGTGCTCTGGAGTAAGGCAGATGGAGAATGGAAATGTGACACCTGCTCGTCTGTGTCCCTTGAGAGTATTACAGTGTCTCTAGAGGAGTTTTAAAATGAGCTTCTTTCACAGAAAATCTGGGTACTTTGCAGTCAGCTGCCTCCGTGCCCCATGGCCCTGTAATCACAGTTTCTCAGTTCACGCACCCTCGGCATTCAAACATTAAAGTTTTGGAGGTTCATCTCTCAAGTGCAGGTCTTTAAAGGTGGGGTGCCTAATGTGGGCTTAAACTCGTCATTGCTCAGGGAGTAACTCAGTGTTTCGGGTGCCCTCCCGATTCTAGGTGACCATACCAAGGGTGCAGTTTATGGTGAGATTATATCTTACCCCTCTGCCTGCTTGGGTGTGGGTTTTTTTTCCCAGAGGAGATTGTTCCATATGTAGCTGTAGATTGGCGTGTGCATGTGAGGAGGTGAGTTCAGGATCTTTCTACATTGCCACCTTGAACTGAATCTCGTAAGTATCTTGTCTTTGTCTCAGTTGGGATAATTTGAGACCAAAGTTTTTTTTCCTACAATTATGAGCACTTCAATTTTTCTGTTATTAGACATTTTATATAAATATGCAAAGACTGTGTGAAGTACAAATGTATAAACATTGCTGTTTGTGTATAAGTGGAATGGGTATAGATGGAACAGCTCCAACAAATGAGTAAGTACATCTTTGTAAAGGCAGAATTGGCTTGTCAGTGTATTGTATGAAAATCAAGGTTTACCTGGTCAAATGTGTAGTTTCTTGGTATACCCAAGGGGTACCAGTTGGTTTGCCATTGGAGGAAGGAAACAAAGAAGGCTAAAATATTTCAGATGTTCACTGCTGCATCCATTCTCAGAATCAAATAGTACTTTATTGACGATTTGTACTTCTTTCTACAATGTTTACTCTAAGTTCTCCCTTGATTTCATTTTTCATGACTTCGGACAGTTTGAAATTACCTGTACGTGGAAAGGTCAGTGTCCTTATAGTTTTAGGAAACAACACTGTAACAAAAAGGTCAGAACTCTGGCACTTAATGACAGACTTTTCAAAATATAAATTCCCTGAAAGAAATGGAAATCAGGGTTAGAATTTAGCATTTTGAAAATAAAATAGTAAATGAATATATGCAGCAGCACAATAAAAGAGAAATATTAAATTTTAGATTTGAGAAAGAAAAGTAATAAGATGTCACTGGGGTATAAAACTCAAGTTAGAATTCAAATACAGCTGACGAGATATTTTTGCTTCTGTCTAGATCTGTATGCAAAATATTACCCACTGGCCACAGAGTAGTTATTGAGCATTTGAAATTGTAGCTTGTCTGAAATGAGATGTACTATAAGTGTGAAATACACAACCAGATTTCGAAGTCTTAGAATAAAAAATAATATACGTTAATACCTTGTTACCTCATAAAAATTCATAAGGTTTTATACATTTGATTAATATACTCCTAAGACTCCTTTTTCTGTTTTTATTACTTTTTAATGTGACTACTAGAAAATTCAAAATTACATACTTGGTTTGTAGTAATCTGCAGTGATCAAATTAAACATAAGCTTAAACAATCAAAAGAGGATATTTTTTTTAAATTACAGTGAATTTCTAAGATCACATGAGATGGTATTCATCATATATTGCTTAAAACAGAACATTAAAATAGCTGAAAAAAGTATTTACAACTTATAGATAAATAAAGCCGTTAAAACTGGAAGCAGAGGAATTACAAAAAGGAAATAATTCTTTTAGGTTAATGTCATTATGAAAGCTAGTATAAAAGACCTGTATCTGATAGGCTGTTTCTTTCAAGAAGATACTAAGGATGAGATCAGAAGTTACAGAGGAAAGAAATACGTTTAGAAAGTATCTAAGCCCATGGTTCTCAAGCTCTTTGGTCTCAGGATCCCTTTACATTCTCACATTCCTTGGGGTATCAATTCTAATACTTGGTCAAATTTGATGTAGTGCAAAAAAAAAATTAAGCTATATAATAATTTTGCTACTATGCTGCCATAACAGAGTACTACAGACTGGGTGGCTTAAACAGTGGAAATTTATTTTCTCTCAGTTCTGGAGACTAGAAGTCAAAGATCTTGGGTGTTAGCATGTTAGATTCTTCTGAAGCCTCTCCTTCCTTAGTCTTCACATGGTCCTCCCCTGCGTGTGTTTATTTCCTAATATGTTATAACAACACCAGTCATACTGGATTAAGACACACCCTAATGACCCAGTTTAATTTCCCCTTTTAAAGGTTCTGTCTCCAAATACTTCACATTCCGAGGTACTAGGGGGTTAGGACTTAAACATATGACTTTGGGAAGGATACAGCTTAGCCCATAACAATATCCTTCACTTAGATTTTAGCAGTTACTAACATTTTGCCACACTTATTTTCTCTTTGTTTTTCTACCTCCTTTTTGCTGAAACATTTAGGAACAGTTGCACATGCCATGTTCTTTCATCTCTACTATTTCACATGTGCACTAAAGATGAAGGCATTTTCTTATATAAGCACAATACAAGTCAGGAAATTTAACATTGATATAATACTTTTATCTAACATAGTTTGTAGCAATATTTTTTCCTGATTTGGAAACCTGTTGCACTTGGTTTCCAAGTTGTAGGGTCTCTTTAGTTTCCTTTTATTTGGAACATCCAGGTACCCACCCTTGAGGTCATTGACTTTATTTTGTACCTTTTGTGGACTGTCTCCAGTATTTCTTCAAGATCAGATTCACTTGCTGCATTTTGCCAGAAATATCACATAAATGATACTCCTTTTTCGTGTACCACATGAAGAAGAACTTCATGGCAATTTTCTATACTGTTGTGTGGAGTTTAATTGGGTGGTATTTACCTGGTTTCCCTGCCCCCAAGTTAACATCTTCCCCTTTGAATTAATAAGTACTTGTGTGAAATGAAAAAAGAAACACAATGGTTCAAAATTTTGGGGATGCAGGAAAAGCAGTTTCTAAGGGAGATGTTTATAGTGATACAGGCCTATCTCAAGAAATAAGAAAAATGTCAAACAATCTCACCTTAATGAAAGGAACAAGAAAAAGAACAAAGCCCAAAGTTAGTAGAAGGAAAGTAATAAAGAATAGAGCAGAAGTAATTAAAATAGACCAGTGACTAAAAGCTGGTTCTTTGAAAAGATAAAATTGATAAACCTTTAGCCAAAATCATCAAGAAAAAAAGAAGACTCAAATAGAATCAGAAATTAAAGTTAAAACTGACACCATAGAAATACAAAGGACTGAGACAAAAAATTATTTGCCAACAAACTGAATAACCTAGAAAATGGATAAATTCTTAGAAATATACAACTTCCAAGACTGAATCAGAAAGAAAAAAATCTGGGGCGCCTGGGTGGCTTTGTCGGTTAAACGTCTGACTTTTGCTTAGGTCATGATCTCGCGGTTCGTGGGTTCGAGCCCCGCGTCGGGCTCTGTGCTGACTGCCAGCTCAGAGCCTGGAGCCTATTTCAGAGTCTGTATCTCCCTCTCTCTCTGACCCTCCCCTGCTCACGCTGTCTCTCTCTCTCTCCTAGAAATAAATAAAAATATTAAAAAAAAAAATATGAACAGACTAACAGTTAGTAGTGAAATTGAATCATTAATCAAAAAACTCCCAAAAAAACAAAGTCCAAGAATGGATGACTTCAAAGATAAATTCTACTAAAAATTAAAGAAAAAGTAATACCTATTCTTAGCAAACTGTTCCAAATTATAGAAGAGGAAGGAAGGTTTACAAATTCTTTCCATAAGTCTAATATTACCCTGATACCAAAACCAGGCAAAGACACTTAAAAAAAAAAAAAAAAAAGTAGTAATTCCACTACTGGTATTTACCCAGAGAAAGGAAAAACACTAATTCAAAAGGGTAAATGCACCCTGGTGTTCATTGCATTATTTCTTACAGTAGCCAAGATATGAAAGCAACCCGTGTCCATCGATAGAAGAATGGACAGAGAAAGTGTGGTATGTGAACACATGCAATGGAATATTACTCAGCTATAAAAAAAAAAAAAAAGTGTGAAATCTTTAAATCTTGGGGCACCTGAGTGGTTCAGTTTGTAGAGCATCCAACTTGATTTCGGCTCAGGCTGTGATTCCAGGGTTGTGAGATCGAACTTCATGCTGAATGTGGAGGCTGCTTAAGATTCTTTTCCTCTCCCTCTTTTCTCCCACTCGTGGTCTCTCTCTAAAATTAAAAAAAAAAAAAAAAGTGCTTGTGTGAGTCAGTTGAGCATCCAGCCTTGTCTCTGGTTCATGAGTTCGAGGTCCACATTGGGTTGTGCACTGTCTCACTCCCCCTCTATGCCACTACCCGTCTGCTTGCTCTTTCTCTCTCAAAATAAATAAAAACTTTTAGAAAAAAGTATGAAATCTCACCATTTTGACAATGTGGTTGCACATAAGTAGAGGGTATGTAAAGTAATTTGGACAGAGAAAACAAGTACTATATGACTTTGTTTATATGTAGAATATAATAAATAAAAAGCAGAACCAAATCCATAACTACAGGGAACTAGTGGAAAGGGCAGGGGATGGCCAGAATAGGTGAGAGGGAGTAGAAGAAACATGTCTGTAGTTATGAAAAGAATAAATCGTAGGGATGAAAGGTACAGATATAAGGAATATAGCCAGCGGTATTATAACAACGCTGTATGGTCACAGATGGTAGCCACAGTTGTGGTGGGCATAGCATAACAAAGATTTGTCAAGACACTATGTTATTCACCTCAAGCTAATAGAACATCAGATGTTAAACTGTACTTCAATTTAAAAAAAAGTAAAACTGTCCCCAAAGAATAAAATGCCTAGGAATAAATGTAACCAAGAAGATGAAAGACCTGTTCTCTAAAAACTATAACATATTGTTGAAAGAAATTGAAGGAAACACAAAGAAATGGAAATCTACATGATGCTTATGGATTGGAAGAATTTAGATTGTTAAAATGACCATAATTCTCAAAGCAATCTAGATATTCAGTGAAATGCCTATCAAGGTACCAATAGCATTTTTCACAGAACTAGAACAAAAAATCCTGTAATTTGTATGAGTCACAAAAGACTAATAGCCAAGGTATTCTTGAGAAAACAAAGCTCGAGATGTCACAATCCCAGATTTCAAACTATATTACAAAGCCATAGTAATCAAAACAGTATAGTATGGCACAAAAATAGATACATAAATTAGTAGAACAGAAAAAGAGAGCCCAGTGATCAACCCATGCTGATATGGTCAATTAATATATGACAAACAGGAAGTATTAATGTTCCCTATAAAATGGGGAAAATTAATAAATGGTACTGGGAGAGCAGAACAGCTACATTGTAAAAGAATGAAACTAGACCATTCCTTTACACCATACACAAAAATAAACTAAAAATGGATTAAAAACTTAAGTATAAGACCTGAAGCCATTTAACTCCCATAAGAAAACATAGGCAATAAAGGCTTGCACATCAGCGTAGGCAATATTTTTCTCAATCTGTCTCCTCAGGCAAGAGAAACAATAGTAAAAGTAAACCATTGGGACTACATCAAACTAAAAATCTTTTGCATGGCAAAGGAAATCATCAATGAAATGAAAGGTCACTTACTGAGTTGGAGAAGATATTTATAAATGACATATCCAATAAGGGATTAATATCCAAAATATATAAAGAACTCCTAGAACTCCACACCAGAAAACCAATGTTTTAAAAAATGGGCAGAGGAACTGAACAGGCATTTTTCCAAAGAAAACGCACAGATGACTAGGTACCTATGAAAAAACTTCATGAACCAAGCTCTGCTAACTTCAGTCTTTTCTTCTGCTGCTGCTTTACCTCTCCCAGCCTTCAAAGAATTAGAGTCTTGCTCTAGGCTTTGGCTTCAGGAAATGTTGGGGCCGGTTTCATCTTCTGTCCACACCACTAAAACTTTCTCCCTGTCAGCTAAGGTTGTTTTGCTTCCTTATCGCTGGTGTGTTCGCTTTAGTACCACTTTTAATTTCCTTTAAGAACTTTTCCTTTGCATTCACAACTTGGCTAATCATTTGGGGCAAGAGGCCTAGTTTTGGGCCTTTCTCAGCCTTTGATATGCCTTCCTATAGATTCAGTTCTCCATCTTATATGGGTGAGGTTTGTGGCACCTGAAACAGTAACAATAGTTAACACCAAAGATTGCCAATCACAGATGACAGTAACAAATATAATAATAATAAGCAAGTTTGAAATATTGTTAAGAATTACCAAAATGTCAAAAAGAGACACAGTGAGCAAATGCTGTTGAAAAAATGGCACCAGTAGACTTGATCAGCACAGTTTTGATACAAACCTTCAGTTTAAAAAAAAAAAGCTGCATCTGTGAGGCACAATAAAACGAGCTATGCCTGTAATTTATGCCACACTCAAAGAGCACCTTCTCCTCCAAGCAGCTTTCTCCAGTGTTAATAAAAAGAAATAATGCATCAATAACTTAAACTTTTCCTGTAGAACTTACCTCATTTCCTTTATATGTTCTTTGAGATGACTCTGGGTAAGATACTTAGCCCCTATCTTATTCTATAAATATGACAATAATAGTACTTGTTTTACAGTTACTATAATGAGTAAAATATATCTCAAGCCACCTGCACAGTGCTTGACACAAAGACTGTAGTAAATGCATATGTCCTTTATTAGCCATCTTCTATCCATTCTGCCTTAAATACTATAGTCATCCAAAATTAAACAGATGAGATGAGCAACATTAATGGAGAAAACAAAGCAATTTTGGAGAGATCTTCATGGAATCATCTAGCACTTAAAACATTTTGTGCCTGAGAAATGTGTGACTCGCTATTAACCTGACTCTGTTAATCTAGCATAATTAGAGACAAATTTGTAAACTTTTTCACCCTTTCAAAAATAAGAAATGCAAGATTCATTATTCTGTTTGTCATTTTATTGTCAAATTATATTTTATCTATAATTCCAACTGTATGCCCATCACTTTCAATTTTATACTTTCCTATAATGCATATGTTTCAGTAGTTTGTAGATCTTCCCAGAAAAAGTGAACAAGTTATTCTTGAGATAAGATTTGGGTGCTTTAAATATACTCAAAACCAAGTTTCTGGAAGTTGTAAAAACAAAATTAATTAGTCTGATGATAACTAACTGCGAACAGTAGTATACTTTGAGACAAAACATACCCTTTAGATGAGGTAAATAATTTAGAATTCTTCTCTGTGTAGGAGATTGTATAATATTCATTTTACTTAATAAATTCCAGCCTTCCTAGTATTCCCCACAGGTGAATTAGATTATTCCACTAAAAAAAAAAAAATTATGCCACTAAAAGATATTTGATCCCTCCTGGATTGGTCAGTTGGTCAGTGGACATGATAGGAAAATAGGCTTTATAATTCCATTCAAAGGTTGCAGAGTAGCTAAAGGAATTGTATATAAACAGTGATTTTAAGATAACACCTAAAAATGTCAGGTTTCATTTTTCTCATGACAGTATTAGAATCTCTTGACAATTATTTATGCTTTTCAGTATTTTTAAAATTAAATCCAAGTTAGTTAACATACAGTGTAATAATGATTTTATAAGTAGAATTTAGTGATCCATCACTTAACATACAACACCCAGTGCTCATCCCAAGTGCCCTCTCTAATGCCCATTACCCATTTAGCCCATCCCCCCACCCCAGTATTCCTCTAGCAACTCTGTTTGTTCTCTGTATTTAAGAGTATCTTATGGTGTGCCTCCCTCTCTGTTTTATCTTCCCTTCCCCTATGTTCATTTGTTTTGTTTCTTAAATTCCACATATGAGTGAAATCATGTATTTGTCTTTTTCTGACTTATTTTGCTTAGCATAATACACTCCATTTCAATCACATTGTTGCAAATGGCAAGACTTCATTCTTTTTGATCGCTGAGTAACATTCCATTGTATGCTTTTTACTACTTTTTCTTACCTTCACTAGCTTGGATTTCCAGCATGATAGTAAGAGTAATGAGGGCAAATACCCTTTCCTGTCACCAGTCTTAGTGGCGAGAAGCATTTGGTCTTTTACTGTAAAGTACAATGTTAATTTTAGGTTTCTCAGGGAAGCAGTTACCTTTAATTTCTAGTTTGCAAAGCATTTTTTAAATCATAAATGGAGGCTAAAATATTTTTCTTTAGTCTGTTGATAATGCTAAACTTCACTGATTGATAATTTGGATGCTGAATCAGCCTTGAATTCCCAAGATAAACTGTACTTGGTCATGATGTATTATCCTTTTTACTTATTACAGTATTTGACTTACTAATATTTTACTGAGACTTTTTGCATTTACATTCGTGAGGAATAATAGTTTCTCTCCTTTTTTTGCATTTTTCTTTTCTTGTCATATCTTTGGTTATCAGAGTAATGTTGACCTCATAAAATAAGTTGAGAGTTGTTCCTTTCTTTTGTTTCCTGAAACACTTTGATACTGTTTTCATTCAGTAAAACACTCAAATGAAGCATTCTAGGTCTGGAGATTTCTTTGTTGGCAGGTTTTCAACAATAAATTCAATCCTGTTAACAGATACAGGACTACCAAGGTTATCTGTTTCTCCTTGATGAACTGTGATAATGCTGGTCTTTCAAGAATTTGTTTAACTTAAATTATCAAATATATGAAAATATAGTTGCTCATAATACACTCCAACCTTAGTGTCTTGGACCTTTATGCACATTTTTATTCCTGATATTGTCATTTCGGTCTTCATTTTCCTTGGGTTATTCTGGTGATAGACTTATCAGCCTGATCCTTTCAAAGGACCAGCTTTTGGTTTCATTGCTTCTCTATTATTTTCAGTTTCACTGATTTCTTCTCTTACCTTTATAAATTTTGTTCTTCCCGTCTGCTTTAGATTTTGTTTGCTCTTCTTTTCCTAGTTTAAGGTGGAAGCTTAAACTATTGAGACATTTTTTTCTTTTCTAATATAGCCTGTAATGCTACACAGTTCTAAGCATTGTTTTAGTTGCATCCCACATGTCCTGTGCTTCATTTTCATTCAGTACAAAATTTCCTAATCTTCATGGGGTCCACTATGATTCATGGGTTATTCAGAAACATGTTAATTTCCAAGTTATTTGTGGGTTTTCCAGAATTTTCTGTTTTACTAATATCTAATTGTTTTCAGTGTTTGAGAGAGCATGTGTGAGTGGGGAAGGGCAGAGAGAGGAGGAAAGAGAATCCCAAACAGGCTCCGCACTGTCAGTGCAGAGTCTGATGTAGGGCTTGAACTCACGAACCAAGGGATTGTGACCTGAACCAAAATCAAGTCAGATGCTTAACCAACTAGGTACCTCTACTGATATCTAATTTAATTCTGTTATGGTCAGAGAACATTCTCTTTTTATGATTCTTATTCTTTTAAATTTGTTTTTTATAGGACAGAATATGGTCTAGTTTGGTGAATTTTCCATATCTCTTCTGGGATTCCAGTCAGATGTATGTTAGACTATTTGATATTGCCTGACAACATTTAGATGCTTAATTTTTTGTTTTTAATCCCTACCCCCTCCTCCACACTTTGGTTTAGGTTCTACTAATTTTTAATAACCTATTTTCAAGGTCACTAATTCTTCTTCCATAGATGTATTGAGTATACTGATGAGTTTGTTGCAGGCATTTTTCTCTTGTGTTTTTTTTCCCCTAGGATTTTTATTTCAGTCTTTGAAGTTTCTCTCTGTTTTAATTCTGCATTTATTTATGTATCTAACCTATCTCTTCTACTAAACTCTTTAAAATCCCAGCATTATTTTAGGTTCCTTGTCTGGTATTTCCAAAATATGGATCATCTGAGTCTGGTTCCCTGCTCTGCCTTGTTTCTTGACAGTGGGATGTTTTTACTGTCTTCATTTTTTTGTGTCTTACAATTTTTGATTGAATACTGGATGTGAAAAATAGTAGAGACTGAGGTAAGTAGTGTTTATGCCTGGGAGTGGACACAACTTCTGCTAGGTCATCAGTATGGGTGGCTATGACCGGATGGTTGCGAAAAGGCTGATCTAACCTTGAGTTTTGTTGTTCTTACGGTTACCCTTAGTGCATCCCTAGCTGCACATTCCCCTAGTGGTGTTACACTCTGGTGGAGGCTTAGTTGTTCGAGGATTTTCCCCAACTCTACTATTCTGCCCTAAGCTTTGGGCTTTCACTAAACCTCTGCCTCTCAGAGAGAGTCTCTCTATGCTCTTACTCATTGTCTAGTGGTAGACTGCTGTTATCAGTTACTTGGTGCTTCCCAGCCTGATTGGGGGCGGGAAGGGTTGTGTGGATGAGGGGTTCAGTCTCTTGGTTCAGCCTCAGTCCTGAGCCTTGTGTTCTTGGGTTTCAGGGTTTGGGACTTTTCTGTGATACTGTCCTTCCTCTAGAAAATTTGTAACAGTTCAGGTCCAGGGTGACTTAAATTCTCCTCCAGGCACAGAGATGGTAGTTTTAAAAATATTTTATTTTTATTCCTCTCATCTGCAACAGGTCTTCCTGAGCCCTTGGGATGCTAAGATTTAATGCTTTTCTCCCAACAGCTTAAGACTTGATACTTACAGAAAATAATCCACGAAGGGCATTCTGCATTTTCCACAGAGGAAGTCACTTCCTTCCTCAAACCCCATACCATCAGAGCAGCTCCCTTGCTCCCAGTCTTTTTTGCTAGGAACTAAGAAGATCTGTAAATCCAAAGGATTCCATACTTGCTGTCCCACACTAGGCCTTTGGCAGTTTGTTAGTTGAATTCTCAATTATGGTAGTTCTTTTCTTCTTTCTATGCTCAGATGGAACAGTTCTCCTAGCCCATCTCCTAGGTAACACCTGGTTTTCCTCAGATTTTAAGCTACTTGGTTTCCCTGTAACCTCAGCTCTCTGAAGAATTTTTAAAAAGACTGATTCTCCAGATTATCCAGCCTTTTCTTGTTACGTTTGGAGTGACATTCTTTCCAGCTTTCTTCATCCTAGGCAGAATCTAGAATTCCTTTGCTTACTATCAGTAAACATGCTTAAAAAGCCTAGAACTTCAACTTAATAGTCAGTAAATTAGTGATGGTTCAAATGCCAAAATGAACAATAAACACAATTATGCCACCAACAGAAGGGCAAAAGACATGGTCAGAGAGAATATAGTAAGCATGATAGGAGGTAGAAAGTAAGTGACTGAAGTGGATACAGGTATGAGGAAAGAAGGAAAGAAGATGGTGATATGATCACAGTGACACCACAGTGAAGTACAGAACAAGGGACATTTGCTTCTCAAGAGACAAGTAGATTACCTGTTCATCAAAGCTGGGTACTATTTTCTAAACAATGTGCCACTTATCCTTTAGACCTGACCTGCCACTGCATTTGTTTGTAGAATGACCTAGTTCTTCATGAGATCTCAAAGAGATTGTTTCCACTGTTCCCTATGATCTCCACATATGTTCACATTCAACATCCACCTCAAGAGAATTCCAGAGGTTTTCTCTTTTCCCTGCAAACTTTAAAAATCCACACTACATAATTTTGCCCAAAAGCAAAACAAATCAATATTAAGATTCCAAACTAAAGTAACTAGTTTTGTCAAGTGAATTAAGTAAATAAAAATGAAGTGTGATAATTTAAGAAGTACAATTAAAATCACGTGCACTTTTGTATGATCCTATGGAAACAAAAAATATCAACATAAGAAAACGCAGAACAAAAATATTTGAAGCAGATAAAACAAAGGAAGTGAAACATTTATCTGGCATGGGCAAATTACCTGTAAGAATCAAGAATAAGATGCTCTAAGGTTCCCTGAAGAGTTAAGAACAGGTGCTACAGATCCCAAGGCCACAATTTGGTAGCCAAGAGCAAAATGGGACAGCACATAAGAAAGAAGGAAAGGATAGCTGCTTTGGGCAAACACTGGCAAAAGAAGTAACACCCAGTAGCTTATTAGCAGTGGAAAGAACAAAAACAAACCACACATAACCAGAAAATACATTTTTAAAATGGAGAAAGCTGCAATTACTTGGTGTAGTATTAAAGGGTTCTACTTACTTCAGATGCCTCTAAGGGTATTATTGGAAACATATACAGCATGGTAATTAACGTTTACCCTGATGACATTCAACCATCAATAACATGTTTCTCTCTCTTCTGATGCTCTATATAAGATGTTGGGCAAATAATAAATTTTAGTAAGATTCCATTAAAAAAAAGCCTTGAAATCTGGTTTTAGCACTTAAATAAGAACTCCTTTATACCAGACAATGTACTCCTCTGGAAAACTCATTCTTTGCTAATGCCAAATTTCTTGCCTTAAAAAATCGTAAATCCATAAACTGGCCAATAAAATATCCACATTCCTTTTATTTTCACGTTTATTAAAGAAAAGATTGTATTTATCTTTGAAGTACTAATGAAAACTACAGAGTAAAATATTCTCTAGAGAAAATTTTGAAATGTATTTCAAGTAGTCAGTTGACACTTCCTTTTTCTTTATAGAACACTTACCAGTTAAAGACTTTTGAAGATTAAATGTCAAAGTAAAGACATTTAAAGAACTTCTAATAACTGCTATTACCGAATTAAATTAAAAATGAGTATCAAGAGAAAGGTTCTGTCTGTTCAGAAACAAACTGTTTATAGGAGGCCAGAATGAAAAGTTAGTGACATGAAACTTTAATTCCAGAATCTATTATTGAATTCCAAATTCAAGCACTCTCTACATAGAATAAGTTGCTAAAATTTACACTGTTCTTACTATGCACTGAGTATTGGATTGATCTGTATCTACAACTGTGTAAGGAAAAATATTCCCTGTATTTTTCCTTTACTCTCACAACACTGCCACGTTCAGAACATTTCTGATACCAGATGTGTGGGTTTTCCACACAGCAAGTAGTTTTCTGACACTAGTAGGATGTCCTACAATTCAGTTCAGTTCTGACACAACCTACTTGGAGGTAGTGTCAGATCCCACAAGCTAAGGCCTCAGTTCCATAAAACTCTCCCCTAAACTCCCACTTCAGATGCTAATTACAAATCCCAGGTTCGTCTGTACTTGTGATGGGCCATAAATCAGGGTTCCAACAACCCTTTCCTTGGGTTCCATAATTTGCTAAGACAGTTAACAAAATGCACATTGACTAATTTATTATAAAAAATACAATAAAGGATATAATGAACATCTAGATGGAAGAGATGCATAATGCAAACTATAGAGGAAGGTGCACAAAACCTCCATTCCCTCACCAGATTTGCCATCTTCCTAGTACACCCATGTATTCAGCAACTCAGAAGCTGTATAAACCCTGTACTTTTGGGACTTTTATGAACGTTTCATCACATAGGCATGATCAGTCATTAACTCAGTATCTAGTCTCCCTGTCCTAAAGGATAGGAGGTGGAGCTGAAAGTTCCAAGCTTCTAATCATGGCGTCTTTCTGGTGAACAACGTCTATCCTGAAGCCATCCAGGAGCCCACCAAGAGTCATCTCATTAGAACAAAAGACACTCCTATAACTTAGAGTCAAATACCAAGGGATTAGGAGCTCTGTGTTAGGAACCTGGATCAAAGATCAGGTATTACAAAAAAAGATGCTCCTAGCATTATCACTCTGGAAATTATAAGAGTTTCAGGAACTCTATGCTAGGACCTGGAGGCAGAGAATAATTATATACATATTTTCTATTATTTTACAACTACCTTATTTAATCTTCACTACTTAAGAATTAGAAATTTGATCCCATTTTATAGAAGAGGAAGCTCAAATTTAAGAGGTTAAGAGATTTAAGTTAGGAAGCTAATAAATGGCAACTGGGATTTCAGTTCAGATATGCTTCCAAACCCACATTTTTAATCACCACCACTGCATGCTCTCCCAAAACCCATTTTATTATTTTTAAGTTTATTGATTTATTTTGAGATAGAGCATGAGTGGGGGAGGGACCACAAGAGGGAGAGAATCCCAAGCAGGCTCCATGCTGCCAGCACAGAGCCCTATGCAAATCAAAACCATAGGGAATCATCCTCTCACTCCAGTGAAAACAGCCAGTAACCAGTGAGAATGACCAAAAAATGGGGCGCCTGGGTGGCTCAGTCGGTTAAGCGTCCGACTTCGGCTCAGGTCATGATCTCACAGCTCGTGGGTTTGAGCCCCGCGTCGGAATCTGTGCTGACAGCCAGCTCAGATCCTGGAGCCTGTTTCAGATTCTGTATCTCCCTCTCTCTCTGACCCTTCCCAGCTCATGCTGTCTCTCTCTCTCTCTCAGAAATAAAATAAAAAGCATTTAAAAAAAATTTTTATTGAAAAAAGAATGGCCAAAAAGTAACAAGTGTTGGTGAGGATGTGCAGAAAAGGGAATACTTGTGCAGTCTTTGTGGAAATATACATTGGTGCAACCATTATGCAAAATGCAAGAATGGAGATTCCTCAAAAGATTAGAACTCCAATTATTCCACTTCTGGGTATTTATTCAAAGAAAATAAACACGCAAACAAAGCACTAACCCCCATGCTTATGGTAACATTATTTATGATAGCCAAGAGCCAATACAGGGGAACAATATATGTCCATTGATAGATTAATGGATTTAACAAAAAGTGTATATACATACAACAGAATATACTTTATCCATAAAAAGGAAGGAAATCTTGCCATTTGTGACAACATGGATGCACTTTGATGCCATTATGCTAAGTGAAATAAGACAAATAAATGATCTCATTTATATGTGGAACCTCTAAAAACAAAACAAATGAACAAACAACAGATTCCTAAATACAGAGAACTGGTAATTGCCAGAGGGGATGGCGGTTAGGAGATAGACAAAATAGGTGAAGAAAGTTAAAAAGTCCATACTTGAAGTTATAAAAAGGTCACAGAGCTCAAGAGTACAGCATAGGGAAGAATATAGTCAATCATATTGTAAGAACTTTGGATGTAACTATATTGTAACTATACCTATCATGGTGAGCATTATGTAATGTGTATGCGATTATTGGATCACTAGGTCATATACCTAAAACTGTTGTATTATATGTCAACTGTTTCAATTAAAAATAATAATTACTATAAAATGGACTTTTTAGGGCAGAGGGCGCCTGGGTGGCTCAGCTGGTTAAGCATGTGATTCTTGGCTTTGTCTCAGGTCATGATCTCATGGTTCATGGGTTCAAGCCCCATGTCAGGCTCCGTGCTGACAGAGCTGAGCCTGCTTGGGATTCTCTTGGTCTCTCTCTCTCTCTCTCCCTCTCTCCCCTCCTCCCCTGCTCATTCTCTCTGTCTCAAAATAAATAAAGTAAAAAAAAAAAATTTTTTTTTAATGGGCTTTTGGGATGCTCGGATGGCTCAGTTGGTTGAGGATCCACCTCTTGATTTCAGCTCAGGTCAGGATCTCATAGTTTCATGAGTTAGAGCCCCACATAAGTGAGAGTGGAAGAGAAGAAACATTTAAATCAGATTAAGAGGCCCTTTTTCTTTTCCAAGAAAAATGTACCTGTTTTATTTTAAGTGTTTCACTGTTATATAAACAAAGATGAAGTAAACATCCTTGTATGTATTTACATAGAGACACATATAGTTTCTGAACATGGTCTGCTGTCCTCTTCCCCTTCTGAAGAAGACAAACAAAAGTTCTATCCTCAGGCATTGCTGGGGCAACAGAAATTGGGTTGCTCTGTCACAGAATTCTCCTGTGACAGGAGCCTCTGCCTGCTTGCTCAGCTGTACCACTAAATCCCCTTGCTGGAAAGCCACACCGTTTTCCCTGTTGAGTACAGGTCAGGTCTCTCTCATTGAAAACCAACATTTTCATTCTCCAGTCTGCTCTGAAACTCGTGAAAGCAATTCAGTATTTATCAGGTACTATGAGTATTTTATGTTTTCTGCATTTGATGTGATTTTGTTGGTGTTGTATTTAGGCATGAAACTCATGAAAGCAATTCAGTATTTATCAGGTACTATGAGTATTTTATGTTTTCTGCATTTGATGTGATTTTGTTGGTGTTGTATTTAGGCACTCCAAATATGAGTCTCAACCTGATGGTTTTGTATTAAAAATGAATTCCTTTATGGGGCTCCTGGGTGGCTCAGTGAGTTAAGTGTCTGACTTCGGCTCAGGTCATGATCTCATAGTTCGTGGGTTCGAGTCCCACATCGGGCTCTGTGCTGACAGCTAGCTTGGAGCCTGGAGCCTCTTTTGGATTCTGTGTCTCCCTCTCTCTTTCTGACCCTCCCCTGCTCATGCTATCTCTCTCTCTCTCTCACTCTCTCAGAAAAAAAAAAAATTCAAAAAAATGAATCCCTTTAGTCATGAATATTGCAATAAAATTAACATAATAAACATTCTTGACATTGATACTATAATTAAATATTACATCTGCTTAAATAATTTGTAAACAGATTTGAGTTTGAATCCCAGACTTGTTGTTTTTCTTTGTAGCCTAGAACAAGTTCTCAAACTCTCCATGGTCTTTTATCTATTAAGTGCAGATAATGACAACCTTGTTGGTTGTTGAAATTAATATTTATAACATGCCTGGCATATAGGACATGCTCATAAATCTTAGTAGCTATAATTGTTCTTGGTAATTATTATTACAGGTCACCATTTGTAAACTTCCTATTTGTAATTCTGTGGTTTAAAAAATGTTCTGCCTATAAATGTTTTGTATCATGTTTTAAACTAGGTTACTAACTAGTTGATGAATATATTACATCATGTGAAGTGAAGGGGTTAAGAACATAGGTGCCGGGTTCAATCTCAGCTCCATGACTTATTACCAGGCTGGCTTTGGGCAAGTAACTTTCCTGAACTTTAAAATGGATATGACAGTAGCACATTTCTCAAGAGGTAATCAACTTGCCTGTATAAAAAGTTTAGCAAACTTGCTGACATAACTGTGTGTCAGTTATTGGCATCATCATTATCATTATTAATTTGCTGAATAAATTATCCTTTGTCACTATTTTAGGTGAATCTTGGAAGCAACCAGTACCTTTTCTCAGTCATAGTGGATCCTAAAGAAATGCCCTGCTTCTGCTTACGCCATGATGTTGATGCCCTGCTCTGGCAGCCACACTCTAGCCAACAGGATGATATGTGGGAGCACATTGCAACTTTCAATGCTTTAGGTATAAAGCAAGCTCTTTGACAACATTTTCCATTATATCAAAAATTATGGTCATCATTTTTTTTAGTTCATTTCTTTTTTCTTTCTTTCTTTTTTGTTTTTTAATATGAGCTGTCATTACCTTTGGATTGATTTGTGCTATCTTTGGCTGCTTTTACTATAGTTGATGAATGTTAGTACTTTTGGAACAGTAAGACTAATCTATTTTTATGCTTGTACAAAAGATCAGCATAGAATAGAAATCAAAGTGGTTATCTAATTCTTCTAATCAGTTATTTGTTTATTCCAAGTAAGCTATATGGTATTAGACTATGAACAGCCCGGTTGACAGTACCCTATGTGGGACTTGTATTCAGGTTTCTTCAGAGCAAAAACCTCATAGACTTGCTCTAAGGAAATGCACATTAAGAGACTTCTTTCACGGCACTTACGTGCAAAAGAGAGCCATTGTAATGAAAACACTTAGGGAAAATGGTGGTAAGCAGAAGTCAAATTTATCCTGTAGGATAAAAGGGAAAATGATTTTAAAACTAGGGCTTGAAAAGTTTTAAGATACATAATTATAGATGTATGCAGTAATTGATTTTATGTTAGTATATTAGTATTGTGTGGGAGAAATTTTTTTTATATAAATTAGGCATAGTTACTGCTTTATTGAGTGATTATTTTAAACTGGGAACAGGAAGTAAAATTATATATTCTGAATACAACCTTAATTATAAAGATTTGTTAGTTATCACTTATAGTTAATAATGTAGACTGCTAAACTGGTTCAGACTCCAAATGGATTTTTATGATCTGAAATACAGAGTTTTATTGAAAAATATAAACATATAATTTTTGCCCTCTGTATAATTTTTTAATTCTGAATCTCCTTTTTTCAGTAAGGTAATCTCTATCACATAATTTTATATGCTTAGATTCTCCATTTGTATCCCTTAATCTGTTATCATGGAAGAATTCCACTAGAGTTTAAGTTAAATCAACATTAAATTCCATATGTAGTCTTGAGATATTGTATACATTATTAATTTTCAAGGTTAGCCTGGAAAGTTAATTCTAACATACTCAGATAGGTATCTACATCCTCTTCACTTTTTCCTCTCAAACCTGTTTAATGATAAAACCAATATTGATCTTTCTTTGTTCATTATTTGATGAGGTCAGTTTACATTACTGTTCTGTTTTTATCTCACATGCTATAACATTCAGTAACCATGTCCCAGTTTGAAAATCCTAATTTATATTTCAGAACATAAATGCCCTTTTAACCTGTAAAGATAATTTTTTAAAAGACAAGATTAAGATTTTAGAAAAGTTTTCAAGGGATGTTCTAATTAAGTTTTTAAAATTAGAGACTTAAATTTTCATTCCAGCTTGTAGTGATCTCAAGGCTCTACTTCTGGGAGCTGAAGTACCAACAAAATCCTGTTACACTGTTGGTATCGGTGTATAAAAATGTAACTAACATTATAGAAGTAATAAGTGACCGCATTGTCACATTAGCATTTTTAGGCTTGGGGGCTATATTATGAACATACTACTGAAATAACTTTACAGTGGTATCTTATAAATATTTTTCCATTTATTTGATAAAAAAGAGTCTGTAATGCCACATCTGTGATTGATGAGCCTAATTATTGGCATTTAAAGATAGTTTGACTGTTAAAGACATTGGCATTTCAGTCCTTTTGATTTTTTAGATTTTTAGCGTCCTAATTATTCATGGAAATAAGGAACTATATTGTGGTTTTCTTAAAGAGATAAAACCCTACCTGTTTTGTTCCTTAGGAATTAAAGCTCTATTTTTGCACCAGTCAGGAGAAACTGATTGTGGGTAATCACTAATGGTTCAGAATTCACACACTGTTGAATATTTATGGTGTATATTTTATCAAGGCATTTTTAATATATAATAAAAACTGGGAAATACCAAATGTGTAATCACATATTCTTTTTAATATATGGTTTTTTTTTTTCTGTTTTTCTATTTCATGACAGGCTACGTCCAAGCATCAAAGAGAGACAAAAAATTTTTTGCCTGTGCTCCAAACTACTCGTATGCAGCCCTGTGCGAGTGCCTTCGTCGAGTGTTCATCTACCGCCAGCCCACGCCCATGTCCACTGTACTTTACAACAGAAAGGAAGGCCGGCAAGTAGGGCAGGTTGCTAAGCAGCAAGTAGCAAGCCTAGAAACCAATGATCCTATTTTAGGCTTTCAAGCAACAAATGAGAGATTATTTGTTCTCACTACCAAAAACCTCTTTTTAATAAAAGTAAATACAGAGAACTGATCACCCCAACATGTTGGCTTCTCTGTACTGGGAAAAGTAGTCAGTGGTAGCCAGGAAGCTTAGTAGTTATACTGTAGCCTATTAAGTTTTACTATGTTAAATAAATTATCTTCTATGGATTTTTTTATTTTTAAAGGAAATTGGAAATATATTCAAGAGATTATGATTCTATAAAAGCTAATGGAATGAAGCTGCAAATTTAGAGAAAATTCACTTCTGTAAAAAAATGTAAAGTATTAGAATGATTTTTTTTAAAAGTCTGGAATTTCATCTTTTATATGAAAGATGTACGATTCAGTGTTTAAAAATAAAAATATTTATCACGTACTCTGTTCATTGATATAGTTTCTTCCTTCTGTACCTATAGAACTTAGGATAACAGTTAAACTATTGATTCTTGTAAATACTTATTTAAGTGGACTGAATAGCTGAGGTAGAGGGGTAAATACAACAGATGTTCACCAGGTCCAGCACTGTTAAGAGTTTGCTGAGAGACTAAGATTTGTTTTTCTTTTCAAAAATTTTTTTCATTTATTAAATTTTTATTCATTTTCTCTTACACAGACATAGACAAAGAGAGATGATGAGGTTCCATAAAGTGTAGCTCTTATCCATTGCTGTACAACAAGCCATCTCAAAACTCAGTGATTTAAAACAAGACCATTTGAAAATTTGTGATTCACTGATTGATGTGCCTGGGTCTGTTCTACATGGCTCCAGTAAGCTACACTCATCTTATTCCTGTGATAGAGAAGACCTTGCAAGAGGGCAAGACTGATATACAAGAGCTTATCAAGCCTGTGTTTCCATCACATTTGCTCTTCTTCCATTGAAGAAGCTGGTAAAAATTATGCCTAATAATAGAATGTTGGAGTAATAAACAAATGAAAAGTAAGCCCCTCTTAAATTAGTATGAAAGAATAATGAGCAAAAACAACAAAGATAAAAGGTAACCAATCAGATATCAGGATATATTATGAAGTGGTAAACAAAGGTGGTAGGTATATCATTGGATCAGTAAATAGGCACACATTTTTTATTTACTTAAATATGTATAATTTCAGACCCAGAAAACAAAAATATGAGAGAAGATTAATGGATTTATTATAAAATGTAAAATTTCCTTATGACCTGATTCTGTAACAGTGGTAAAACAGACTGAGAGGATACTTGTCAATGCATAATAGAGGAGGGTTAAAATCTAGAATAATCTAGAAAGTCAAAACACTATTATTCATAATAAAAAGCAACTGCACAATAGGGAAGGAGACAAAAGATATTAACAGCTAATTTACTTTTAAAAAGATGCTCAGTCTCCCAGATAGATAATCAGGGAAATTGGTAAAAAATGTAAAGTTTTAGAACGTGATATATTGACCCAGGTAGGGGAAAATGAGAACTCTCCTACACTGTTGGTAGAAGTGTCAGTGGGTACCAGAGGACAGTTGGTAAGTATGTATTCACATAAACAGTGCATTTTCCATAATCCCAGAAATCCTGGAAAATACTCAACTTGTACCCAGAGCAATAAATCTAAGAATATATGCATTGTAGTGATGCTTCTAATAAAAAATTTGGAGAAATGTAAATGTCCTTCATTAGGGGAATAACTCAGTTGTGTTTTTATGTTAGAATAGTATATATTAATGTTTATAAAAAGCTTGAAGTTAAATCCCTCTTTATGGGTCTGAAAACCCCCTGACACTCATTATATATGTAATATGTTTCCCCTTTCTCATAAGAGAAAGATGCAGTTAAATTCCAACACCTGGGCAATTTACAACAGGATTTCTGTGTTTCTCAAAAGGATAGATACACCTGTGAGAACTCTTTTCGTTCATAAAAATGTATTTTTTTTGAATCTTTAATGTGTATGTCAAAGAGGAAAATATCCCTTAGTGCCTCAAAGGAAATAGGAGAGTTAAGATTGTATGTTGCCTTCTTTCCTAAGTTTCTGCCATGGGAAAGAAAGAGCCAACCCCATGACTCTGCTTTGAATAAGTATTTTGGGTTTAAAAGCAGGCAAGCCATGTTCCAAGAGAGGTCACTTGTGTTGGATCCATTGCCAGCCCCATCCGCCTTGAGATTCTGTTCCACCTGTCTTTTCCTCCAGCAGACTAACCCAGGCATGCATTATGGCTGTGTGTCAGAATGTGGCAGCCAAGATCAACTGCACTGGTATATATCAAACCTCTGCTTGTATCACATTTTCTCATATCATACTGGCCAAAGCAAATCACATAGCTTATCCCAGAGTTAGAGTGGACCCTGCAGTTACATGACAGAGGACCTGGATATGGGGTGGGCAAAGAATTGGGATTATTTTTGAAATCTATCAGATGTACCCCATATCATGTCCAAACAATGTAGATTTCTAGCCTTCCCCACACACACATGCTTCATGGCACACAGAAAATTATACTTCTAGCACACTGGGAGTGCTCTTGGCCAGAAGTGACCTTGGCTATCCAATACGGCATGCCCCAACCCCTGCATTCTATGGACTTGCTTCCTCCAAAACACCCTTGGTAGGAGTCCATCCAAAGAGGTGCCACAAGCTTGGCAGTGTGCAAGCAGCCTTGATGGGTCAGCACCACCCCAAAGAGACTCCTGCTCAGGGAGAGAAGATAACCACCACACACACCCTGTGGTCCCAGCAGTGGACTGCAGACCTCTCCCAAAAATGAAAACTCAGGGGAAGCACCCTGCAGTTCTGTGCTGCTGCAGCTGTGGCAAATGCCTGGTCTGACCCTACTCAAGCCCAAGGCAGTCCCATACTGGCCCACTAACACAGGAATCAAACCCTGCCACAATAGGCAGAGGGCCATTGCAGATGACTGGACTAAAGGCAAATGCAACTCAGCCACAATAGTAGGGTGCATGCAACACACAGGAGACAACCCTGAGCGGCCAGGTTCAGGTAAACCGGGAACGTTGCACAGCAGGGCACTCCAAGACCTCTGCTTTGTGAGTCCACTACTTCCAAGAGCAGGAGACATAGCTGACTTTCCTAACACACAGAAACAGACTCAGAGTTAGGCAAATGAGAAGACAGAGGAGTATGTCCCCAGTAAGGGAACAAGAAAAAAATCACAGCAAGAGAGCTGAATGAAATGGATATAAGTAATATACCTGATAAAGAATTTAAAGTAATAGTCACAATGATATTCTCTGGGCTGGAGTAAAGAGTGGACGACATCAGTGAGAACCTCAATAAAGAGATAGCATAAAAAAGAACCAATCAGAGATGAAATACTCAGTAAATACTACTAGAGAAAACAGAAGAATGGATCCACAACCTGGAGGTCAGAGTAATAGAAAGCTGTCAAGCTGAACAGGAGAGAGGAAAAAAAAAAAAAAAAGAATAAAAACTGAAGAGATTAAGGAAACTCAATAATACAATTAAGTGTAGTAACTTTCCCATTATAGGAATTCCAGAAGAAAGAAAAAGAGGGCAGAAAATTTATTTTAGGAAACAATAGTTATAAATTCCCCAAATCTGGGGAAGGAAACAGAAATCTAGATCTTAGAGGCATAGAATGCTTCCAACAAAATCAACCCAAGGAGGTCCAAAACACATAGTAATTAAAATGGCAATGGGGCGCCTGGATGGCTCAGTCGGTTAAGCATCCAACTTCAGCTCAGGTCATAATCTCACAGCTTTTGAGTTCAAGCCCCACCTCAGGCTCTGTGCTGACAGCTCAGAGCCTGGAGCCTGCTTCAGATTCTTTGTCTTCCTCTCTCTGCCCCTCCTCTGCTTACATTCTGTCTCTGTCTCTCTCAAAAATAAATAAACATTAAAAAAAATTAAGAATAAAATAAAATGGCAAAAAATAGTGATAAAGAGAATTTTAAAAGCAACAAGAAAAAACAGTTACAGATAAGGGAAACCCCATAAGGCTATCAGCTGATATTTCAGCAGAAAATTTGCAGGCCAGAAGGGAAGTGCTGAAAAGAAAAACCGCAACCAAGAATACTCTATCCAGCAAGGCTATCATTCAGAATAGAAGGAGAAGTTTCTCAGACAAATAACAGTTGAAGGAATTCATCACCACTAAACCAGCCTTACAAGAAATGTTAAAAGGGACTCTGAGTGGAAAGGAAAGACTATAAGCAGGACTAATAAGATTAGGAAGCACAAAAGCAGGAAAATTGAGTATATGTATAAAAATCCATCAAGGGATCCACAAAATAAAAGGATGAGGAGTATGACACCATATACTAGGGGGATAGGAGTAAAAGTTCAGCGCTTTTAGAATGGTTCAAACTTAAGTGACCATCAGCTTCATATAAACAACTATGTGTATGAAATGTTATATATATAAACATAATGGTAACCGCAAATCAAAATCCAGTAATAGATATGCAAAAAATAAAGAGAAAGGAATCCAAGTAGATCACTGAAGAAAACCAGCAAACCGAGAGAGGAGAGCAAATGCTGGAACAGGGAAGAACTACAAAAGCAACAGTAAAACAAGTAACAAAATGGTGGCCTGTACATACTTATTAATAATTACTTTGCATGTTAATGAACTAAATGTTCCAGTCAAAAGACATAGGATGATGGAATGGATAAAAAAGCAAGACCCACCTATCTAGATGCTGCCTATGAGAGACTCATTTCAGGCCTAAGACACATGCAGATCTAAAATGAAGGGGTGGGAAAAGCATTTATCATGCAAATAGAAGTGAAAAGAAAAGTGGGCTAGCAATATTTATATCAGACAAAATAGATTTTAAAACAAAGATTATAACAAGAGACAAGGAAGGCGATAACCTAATCATAAAGGAAACAATCCAACAAAAATATATAACAAGTGTAAATATTTATAACCCCAACCTGAGAGCACCCAAGTACATAAAGTAGCTAATAACAAAAATAAAGGAAGTAATTGATAGTAATACAATAATAATAGGGAAATTTAACACCTCACCAGTATGAATAGATCACCCAAACAAAATCAACAAGAAAATAGGAGCTTTGAATGACGACACATTGGGCCAGATGGATTTAATGGACACAATCAAAACCTTCCATCCTAAAACAGCAGCATACACACTCTTTTCAAGTGCACATGGAACAGACTGGATTATACTCTGGGCCACAAAACAAGTCTCAACAGATTAAAAAAGATTAAAGTCATACTATGCATCTTTTCTGACCCAATCCTATATAAAACTAGAAATCAACCACAAGAAAAAATCTGGGAAGAACACAACTATATTGAAGTTAAATAACATGAAACAATGAATGGGGCAACCAAAAAATCAAAGAAGAAATAAAAAGTAAATGGAGACAAGTGAAAATGAAAACACGATGCTTCAAAATCTTTGGGTTGCAGGAAAAGCTGTTCTGAGGGAAATTTATAGCAATACAGGCCAACCTCAAGAAGCCAGAATATTTTCACTAAACAACCTAACCTTATACCTACAGAAGCTAGAAAAAGAACAACAACAACAACAAACCCAAACCAGTAGAAGGAAGAAAATATTAAAGATTGAAGCCAAAATAAATGGCAGAAACAATAACAAGATAGAACAGATCAATAAAACAAGGAACTGGTTCTTAGGAAAGATCACCAAAATTGACAAACCTTTAGTCAGACTCAAAGAAAGAGTAAAAGAGACAGACACTGAGAGAGACCAGTCTCAAACAAAATCAGAAATGAAAGAGGAGAAATAACAACTGACATCATAGAAATAAAGAATTATCAGAGAATACTATGCCAACAAATTAGAAAACCAAAAGAAATGGATAACTTTTTAGAAACCTATAACCTACCAAATCAGGAGGAACCAGAAAATTTGAACAGACTATTAGCAATGAAATAGATTCAGTAATACAAAAAAATTGCCAACAAAGTCTAGAACCAGAGAGATTCACAGGTGAGTTCTACCACTAATGTTTGGTAGAACATTAACAATTAAGTAATTGTTAATACCTATTGTTCTCAAATTATTCTGAAAAATAGAAGAGGAAGAAACACTTCCAAATTCATTCTGAGGTCAACAATATCCTAATACCCAAACCAGATAAAAATATTACCAAAAAAAAAAAGAGAGAGAGAGAGAGAGAACTCTGATAAACACAGATGCAACACTCCCCAAAAAAAATACTAGCAAACCAAATCCAACAAACATTAAAAAAAAAATCACTCCCCATACTCAAGTGGGGTTTATTCCTTGGATGCAAGGGTGGTTCAATATTTGTAAATCAATCAGTGTGATACATCATTTCAAAAGAGAAGGGATAAAAACCATATGCATTTCAATGATAAAGAAAACACATTCAGCAAAGCACAACATCTATTCATGATAAAAACCCACAACAAATTAGGTTTAAAGGAAACATAATAAAAGCCATATAAGAAAAATCCACAGCTAGCACTTTGCTCTATGGTGAAAAAATGAGAGATTTCCTCCTAAGATCAGGAACAAGACAAAGATGTCTACTCTCACCATTTCGATTTACCGTAGTACTAGAAGTCCTAGTATTATGTCCACAGCAATCAGACAAGAAAAAGAAAGAAAAGGCATACAGATTGGTAAGGAAGAAATAAAACTTTCTCTATTTGCAGATGACATGAACACTATATACACAGGAAACCCTAAAGACTCCACCAAAAAACTACTAAAACTGATAGTAAGGTCACAGGATACAAAATCCATTTATAGAATTCATGGCATTTATATACACTAATCATGAAATAGCAGAAAGAGAAATTAATAAAAGAACCCCATTTATAATTGCACCAAATAATAAAATAGTTGGGAATAAATTTAGCCAAAGATGTAAAAAACTTGTACTCTGGAAACTATAAAATACCAGTGAAAGAAATTAAAAATGATGCAAACAAATAGAAAAGATATTCCATGCCTGTGGATTGGAAGAACAAATATTATTAAAATGTCCACACTAACCAAAGGAATTTACACTTTTAATGCAATTCCCATCAAAACACCAACAGCATTTTTCACAGAACTAGAAGAAATAATACTAAAATTTGTATAGAACCACAAAAGACCCTGAATAACCAAAGCAATCTTGAAAAAGAATAAAACCAGGTAACATAGTCCATCATAATCCCTAATTTCAAGATCTACTACAAAGCTGCAGTAATCATAGCAGTACAGCACTGGCATAAAAGTAGACACAGATCAATAGAGCAGAATAAAGACCCCAGAACTAAACCCACAATTATATGGTCAATTAATCTTTGACAAAGAAGGCAAGAATGTATAATGGGAAGAAGTCTCTTCAAAAAATGGTGCTGGGAAAACTGGACAGCTATATGCAAAACAATGAAACTGGGCCACTTTCTTACACTATACACAAAAATAAACTCAAAATGTATTAAAGACCTAATGTGACGCCTGAAACCATAAAAATCATAGAAGGGGGCACAGGCAGTAATTTCTCTGACATCAGCCATCCAACATTTTTCTAGTTATGCCTCCAGAAGCAAGGAAAACAAAAGCAAAAATAAACTGTTGGAACTACATAAAAAGTTTCTATACACCAAAAGAAACAATCAACAAAGCAAAAAGACATCTTGTTGAATGGTAGAATATATTTGCAAATGACATATCCAATAAGAGATCAATATCCAAAATGTATAAAGAACCTATACAACTCAAATTAAAAAAAATCTCAACCCAATTAAAAAACAGGAAGATGGGCAACTGGATGGCTCAGTTTGTTAAACATCTGAATTTGGCTCAGGTCATGATCTTGTGGTTGGTGGGTTCAAACTCCACATCAGGCTCTGCTCTAACAGTGTGGAGCCTGCTTGGGATTCTCTTTCTCTCCCTCTCTCTCTGCCCCTCCTCCACTCATGCTTTCTCTCTGTCTCAAAATAAATAAATAAACTTAAAAAATAAAAAATGGAAAGAAGACATGAACAGATATTTCTCCCAAGATGACACAGATGGCCAAAATGAAAAGATGCTCAACATCACTAATATCAGGAAAATGAAAATCAAAACCACAACAAAATATCACCTCACACCTATCAGAATGACTAAAATCAAAAACACAAGAAGCCAAGTGCTGGCCAGGGTGTAGAATAAAAGGAACCTTCGTGTACTGTTGGGGAGAATGCAAACTGGTGCCGCCACTGTAGAAAATTGTATGGAGGTTCCTCAAAAAATTAAAAGTATGTTACCATATGATCCAGTAATCCCATTACTGAGTATTTACCCAAAGAATATCAAAACACTAATTCAAAGATATTTGCACTCCTATGTTTACTATAGCATTATTTACAATACCAAATTATGGAAGCAACCCAAGTGTCCATCAATAGATAAATGGAGAAGGAATAAATGGAAAATGGATGGATCTGGATAGTATAATGCTAAGTGAAATCAGTCAGTCAGAAAAAGACAAATATCATATGATTTTACTCATGTGGGATTTAAGGAACAAAACAAATGAACAAAGAAAAAAGTGACAGAAAAATTAGACTTTTAAATATAGAGAAATGGTTGTTAGCAGAGGGGAGGTGGGTGAGGGGATAGGTGGCATAAGTGAAGGGAACTGACAGTTCCCTTATCATGATGACCATGGAGTAATATACAGAACTGTTGAATCACTATATTATACATCTAAAACTAACACAACACTATGTTAATCATACTGGAAAATTTAAACCTTATTGAAGTATGATTTGTACACAGTGATTTATGTCCATTTAACATGTACAATTGGATCTGTTTTAATATATTTTGATATGAATTCATATGTAATAATATATAATGTATATATTACATGTGTATTCATATATACTTAGTGAAATTACCACTATAAAATCAATCTGGAGTGGCTGTATTAATATCACACAAAATCAATTTCAGACCAAAGAATTATACCAAGGATAAAGAAGGCCATTGCATGACAAAGGTCAGTTATGCAAGAGAACATAAAAATTTTGAAAGTTTATGCCCCTAATAAGAAAGCTTCAAGATACACAAAGACTAATAAACTGTAAGAATAAATAGAAAAATCAATAGTTACAGTTGGAAATTGGAATACACTTCTTTTAGTCATTGATAAAAACAAGCAGACAGAAAATCAACAAGGATATAGAAAATTCAAGTAATGCTATCAACCAAGATGACTTTATTGAATTTATAAAAAACATACTTCCCAACAGAATAATATTCTTAATCTTAATAAACATTCTTAAGTGCAAACATAATATTTGTCAAGATAGACTGTATTCTGGGCCATAAAACAAATCTCAACAAATCAACAAGTATCAAGTCATGTCCTCTGAGCAAAACATAATTAAATTAAAAATCAATAACAGAAAGCCCTTTAGAATATCCCCAAATACTGTGAAATTACATATAAACTTGTAAATAATTTAAACAAAATATAATCAAACAGTAATCAGAAAGTGTTCAAAATGAATGTAAATGAGACCTATTAAAATTTGTGACGCTGTTATAGCAGTATTTAAAGGAAATTTATAGCACTGAATGCTTTTATTAGGAAAGAAGATCTCAAGTCAATGAACTTAGCTTCCAATTTCAAACACTAGAAAAAGTGCAAGCTCAACCCAAAATAAGTGGCATAAAAGAAAATAGTAATTACTAGGTTATAAATCAATGAAATAGGAATCAAGAAAATCAATGAAACCAAAACTTGGTTCCTTGGTTTATCAGTTCCTAAAAACTGATAAAATTAACCATCCGTCAAATTCATCAGGAAAAAAAGGAAGGTAAAAATTACCAATATCAAGCAATGAGAGAAGTGAGATCACTACAAATTTTACAGATATTTTAAAATGTGGAAATATTATGGACAACTTTATTCCAATAATTAGAACAATTTAGAAAATATAGAAGAAGGGGGGAAATGGTGGGGGAAAGGGAGAGAGGCAAACCATGAGAGACTCTTGAATGCTGACAAAAACTGAGGACTGATGGATGTGGGGGGGAGAGGGGTATGGGCATGGAGGAGGACACTTGTGGGGATGAGCACTGAGTGTTATGTGGAAACTAATTTGACAATAAACTATTTGAAAAAAAAAAAAAGAACAATTTAGAAAATATAGACAAATTCTTTGAAAGACACAAGTGACCAAAGGTCAGTCAAGAAGAAACAGATCACTTGAATAGCTTTATATCTATTTCTAAAATGGAGTTTATAAGTAAGAACCTTCCCACTAATACCTACAGACCAGATGGCACCACAAGTGAATTCTACCAAACATTTGAGGAAGTAATATCAATTCTACACAAACCTTTAGAAAATTGAAAAAGAGGGTATATTCCTCATCTATTTGGTAAAGTCAGCATTATCCTGATACCAAAACCTAGCAAATACAATAAAACAAAACTATATACTAATATCCTTCGTGAACATGAATAATTCTTATCACAATTTTAGCAACTTAAACAATAATATAAAGGATATAAAAAGGACAATACATCATGACCAGATGGAGATTATCTGAACAAGGCAAGTTTGGTTTTAGATTTTAAATACACCTCAATGAAATTTACCATATCAATAGACTAAAGAAAACTAATAAACATAAGATTTTATCTGTAGGTATTTAAAAAGTTTTGGATAAAGTCTAACATTCTTATGAAAAACTTACAGCAAACTGGAAATGAAAGGGAAATTCTTCAACCTGATACAGGTAACATAATACTTAGTGGTGAAAGACTTGGTGCTTTCCGCACTGCCATAATCCCCAACCCTTATCACCAAGATCAGAAACAGGGTCAGAATGTCTGTTCTCATCACTTCTATTCAAAATTATACCACCAGGTTCTAATTTGTGCACTCTGGCAAGAAAAATAAAAGATATCCAGATTTGAAAAGAAGTAAAGCTGTCTTTCTCCATTGTAACATGATCATTTGTATTGAAAATCCTTCGAAA